>NW_006441061.1:5153489-5167503 GCF_000325575.1 Pteropus alecto | reverse complement strand
CACGGGTGGACGGGCACCGGCAAAAATTTTGTCAGCAAGATCATCGCCGAGAACATTTACGAAGGTGGTCTGAACAGTGACTATGTCCACCTGTTTGTGGCCACACTGCACTTTCCCCACGCCTCCAACGTCACCCTGTATAAGGCAAGGGCAGAATTTCGGAATTCTTCCTGGATGGTGCTGGGTTGCAGGATGGGATTTGGGAATTGCATGTTGAAATGAGGGAGCCCTGAAAATGGTTACATGTGTCAGTTCCTCTAGAGAGGTGTGGAAATTACAGAGGGTTTGACTTGCGTGGAGTAGTTACTCTATCAATGTATCCAAAAACAGGCCCAGTGTGATACTCAGTAAGTGGGGTCATAGGATTTTAGAGGTGAATCAAATCCAACATAAAGATCAGCAAATCCAACTCATTTTGTCAATGAAAAGTCTGTAGAGAGGCCTAAGTTTGTTTAACTGCAGTGTTGCAAACTATTACCATTTAACTCACTGAACAGCCTGGGATTTGAGCCCTAACTCTCCCACCTACCAGCTGTGTAATCTTGGGATAGTGGCCTGACATCTCTGAGACTCAGGTTCTTAATCTGTAAAATGAGATTGTGAGAATTCAGTGAGCTCTGTCTGCCAAGTATATGTCACAGTACCTGGCACATGAGTTGCCTTTTTTTAATCCATCTCACAAACCAGAAATTTAGCCATCACTCGTGTGAACACATTTTCCCCTTCTGCTCGGGGGAACATGAGGGTCACTAATTGTCCAATGTTCGCGGGATGTGGGATTTTCAGTGCTAAAACTGAGAAAGTTCCAGACAAATTGTGATGAGTTGCTCCTCCTAGTTAGCATTCAGGCTCTACTCCTTACTAGCTGTGTGACTTTGGGCAAGTTACTTAACCTCTCTGTGCCTCAATTGCCTCTGTAAAATAGGGAATGCGGTCGTATTCTGTTGCACACAACTGTGATGGGTTTTGGGTGACCACAGTAAAGCGTTATGTGAACAGTGCTTAGAACAGTAGCTAATCCTTAGTGAGTGCTCAATGCACGTTCTCTGTTACTGCCTGAGAATTGGAGCAGAGCGGGAAAACCTTGGCGGCTGGAGCCTAGTGGACCAGAGTGAATCCTATTTAAACAGTGACTCACTTTGGAGCCTCACGTAACTCGCTTCAGCTCTCCTGAGGTTCATTCTCTCTAAATCGAGGCTAGTCCTTGTCTGTAGAGCAGACTCGCTGCCCAAGCTACTACGTTCCTACACATAGACTGTTGTAACCGTGGTCATGGTAACCAAGCAAAAACCAAAATCGAAGTCAAGACCTAACATTGTAACTTCAGTCTTCCTCAGAAAAGAGCTGATTTCTCAGGGAGGAAAAAAACTGGGAAAGCAGTATATAGAGCCATAGCTCAAATTTCTGATTAAAAGGGTCTTTTCTCCTTATGTCAATTGCTTAATCTTCTAAGAAGTACCTAAGTACGTTCTTATGGAACGTTTCTATTTAAGCAAGTGTATTCCAGAAATCTGCAAGCATTGTTCCAGAAACTCAAAGAGTGTTAGCTCACTGCACTCAGGCCAAAGCGCACCCTCTCAAGTTCAGTTGCCTCGTCAAGGAGCCTGCATGTCTCACCTTCCGCATCAGAAAGTTAGAGCACCTTTTCCAGGCCGTTTTACAGAATAAGTCACTTGATCTCTGCCTTCTTCCTAGAAGGCTGGTATACACAGGATGTGTGTTATTATTATTGCCATTTTAATGACAAAGGACCAGCAACTCAATGCCACAGCATCAGTGTGACATCTCACAGCACTGGAATTATAATCAAAAGTGTGGGGCTTCAGAATTAGGCAGAGTGGGGTTCAGATCCCAGCTCTGCCACCTAGTAATTTTGTAACCTTGGGCAAATCGATTAAGCTTTCTGTGCCTCCGTTTGCTCATCTCTAAAATGGGTATGCTAACACCCACGTGATGGGGTCGTGGCGAGGAACAGAAGAGCTTATGCGTGTGTGAAATTCATTGCCCAGCACACAGTCAGGCTCCGTAAATGCAGCCACTGTGGAAGCAGTCATAGCATCACTAGTGCTCATTGATTCGTTGATTCGTTGTCCTTGCTGAGAACTTTGTGTTGGCTTCTCCCCCTCACAATTCAGGATCAGTTACAGTTGTGGATTCGCGGCAATGTGAGTGCCTGTGCGAGGTCCATCTTCATATTTGACGAGATGGATAAGATGCACGCCGGCCTCATTGATGCCATCAAGCCTTTCCTAGATTATTATGACAACCTGGACGGGGTATCCTATCAGAAAGCCATCTTCATATTTCTCAGGTAAGTTCCAGGCTGGGATGTGACTGAAGAGCTTTGAGCCCGAGCCTGTGGGCTTCAGGAAAGAACCCAGTCCTCATTCACCGGACTTATTTTACAGCAATGCTGGAGCGGAAAGGATCACAGACGTGGCTTTAGAGTTCTGGAGAAGTGGGAAGCAGAGGGAAGAGATCCAGCTCAGAGATATGGAGCACGCCTTGTCTGTGTCGGCCTTCAATAACAAGAACAGTAAGTTCAGGATCCCACGTCCCTAAGTTTTAAATCACCGGCATTCCCAGCCCTGGAGCTGGTTAGAGACAGATGCTCTGCTTTCCCCAGACCTACTGAGTCAGGTGTCTGAGCAGAGCCTGCGTCAGGGGCTCCAGGCAACCTTAAGTGTGAGAAGCCTGCTTTAAAGAAAAAGGGAAATGGTTGCTCTTGGAGGTCTTGAAAATTAGTTCCCTGTTTTCACCTAAACCGTTTCCTTTGTAGAAAAAAAAGCAGTTGAGCAAAGAAGGCTGTGGCGGGTGACTCCGAAGCGGGGAGGTGGCTCATCGGGTCCTTCCTTTCTGTGTGTTGCCCAGACTCCGAGCTTCTGTGCCCGACACTAACACCAAACAGTGGTTGGGCCCTCGTTCTGTGCTGGGCACTGTGTGAAACCCTCTACCTGCATCTGTCCTTCACAGTGACCTCATGGGGTAGAAATTTATCATCCTTATTTTACAGATGAGGAAACTGAGGCTCAGAGAGCGGTAGCAGCTTGCCCAAGGCCACATGGCCCATTAGGTGTCCCTGGTTCCAGCATCCAGGCTTTTAACTACCAAGCGTCCAGTGAACTCACACATACCTTCGACCTTGAGCTTTTGGAGGTGGAAAGCCGCGGTGATGAAGGCTGGCCCGCTGGGTTCACCATTACCATTCAAGTCTTCACCCAGATTCATTCCTAGATCACAGAAAATCTCCTTTGAAACAGATTTGCCAAGAAATTCACACTTCCTTGAAACGTGAACAGTATGGGGTATTTTATGTCAGCTCGCACAACTGGAATATTACTGAGAAAAGGCAGAACATTTTGTAACGTGTTCGATAGTTTCTTGGCGTGCCAAAAACATGTGACACATGTGATAGAAACCATAGCCTAAATACTGCAGCAGCACTGGAACGCAGTTCATCACAAAGGGACCCCAGGGCCCAAGCTTTGGAACCAGTTCTGCTGCTTACTATATAGCCTTGGGCAGGTGGCCAAACTCTGACCCATTCTTTCAGTTAACAAATACTTGCCAAGCAACTGCTAGGTGTCTGGTCCAGGAACAGGGGACACAGCAGTGAGCAAAAACACAGAAGTCCTTACTCTCAAGGAATTTACATCTTAATGATGATAAGTAAGGAAATGTGTCAGACGGTGGGATGTATCTATATCTAATCGCGGTGGAGATGTATCTGCCCTCCTCGCCCCAATAGGAAAAAAAGTAGATCAAGAAAGAGGGTTTAGGGGTGCTGGGATGAGGATGGGCTGCAGTTTTCATAGAGTGGCCAGGGAGGGCTCACTGAGAGGGTGACACTGAGGGAGCGAGCCGTGTGGACATCGGAGGGAACAGCGTATGTGAGAGCCCTGAGGTGGGAGCGTGCGGGGCAGGGGACTGTGGGTGGCCCAGGGTGAACAGGGGCGAACGGGGTTGGATGAGAGGCCAGACGGGATGGGCGTGCAGATCACGGAAGGCCTGGGAGCCGTGGCGAGGCCTGGGGTTTGAGTCTAGGTCGAGGAGGGAGCCCCTGGAGGGTTTTGAGCAGACAGTGACATGAGCAGACTTAGTTGGAACAGGACCGTGCTGGCTGCTGGGTGGAGAGCAGGCTGAAGGCTGCAGGGGCTGGGGGAAGAGCCGGAGCTGCTCAGGGGAGAGATGCCTGGAGCTTGGAGCAGGGGGTGGCCGTTGGAGGGGGGACGCTTGGATGGTTTTTCAAGCCAGGAGACTGCCTGAGATCACTCGCTCCGCCAGCACCCTGTTCCTGGGTCTTGTGTGGTCAGCTGTTACCGCTCAGGCTCTGCCCGGAGTCGCCTCCTCAGCCGGGCCTTGCCTGACCCCGTGGCTGTCAGCTTTCCTTGCTTGGCTGCTCCCCCTCGGTATCCACAGCCTGCAGGGCACCGTCTGAGCTTGTCTGTTCACCAGCTCACTGCAGGGTTCTTCGGGCGTGAACCCCATGCTTCCCGAGTGTGCTTTCACAGGGCGGGGCGGGAGGGCGTGCCTGTGCTGCTCAGGGTCAGTTTGGTTCTTTCCCACAGCCTGAGCCCCCACCTTGTCCTGGCAGACAGATATTTATTGGGCACCAGTTGTATGCAAAGCACTGTTGGCAAAGAAAAACATAAACCCCAGTCGTGACCCTCTGCATTGTAATAAGTATATGTTTGGTCTTAGTCCTGTTTTGGCCCTTGGCATTTGCTAAGCGATAAGAGCCATAAAGGCATCTTGATATTCCTAACAAGCTCCTGTGAACCACACCTGAGTCTGTGGAATGCACCTAAGGGCAGGGGCTGGTTTCCAGGGGAACCAGCGGATAGGAGGGGTGGAACTACAGCCCCACCCCAATGTCCAGGGAGGGAGAGGAACTGGAAGTTCAGACAGTCCTGCTTCTGTAATGAAGCTTCTGTAAGAACCCAAAAGGGCGGGTTCAAGGGCTTCCCTCGGCGAACAGGTGGTGGTGCTGGAGACAGGTCCACCTGGAGAGGGTGTGGAAGCCCCGCATCCTATCCCCGTGCCTCGCCCTCTGCATCTCTTCCATCCGGCTGTTCCTGAGTTATATCCTTCTATTATAAGTTGGTGATCTAGTGAGGAAAACGTTTCTGAGTTCTGTGAGCCACTAAGCAAATTCATTGAACCCAAGGATGGGGCCATCGGAACCTCTATAGCCAGTCAGTCAGAAGCGCAGGTGACAACTTGGACTTGTACTTGGTGGCCGAAGTGGGGGAACCAACCCTCAACCTATGGAATCTGACGCTACTCCAGGTAGATAGGTGGTGTCAGAATTGATTTGACTTGTAGGACACCGGCTGGTGTCAGAGAATTGCTTGGTATGAAAAAACCCACACGTCAGAACTGGTTGACGGATGAAGGCAGCAGGGCAGAGCAGCAAAGCAGAAGGAAAGCGTTTGCAGCAATGCTGGGTGTGATCCAGCGGGCGCATGCGCTGGGTCAGGAGGCCCCCAACCCGGGAGGGGACGCACTGGGTGGCGGCAGAGCCACCGTCGTCCCAGGTAAAATACCTGGCAGGATCCTGTGGCCAAAGCAGAGTGTCGCCCTCACACGTTCTTACTCCGGAGGCCCCAGTCTTTGGCCCCCCACAATGCACTGGCAGTGGCGGTAGGTTTCT
Organism: Pteropus alecto; assembly: GCF_000325575.1. Classification (NCBI taxonomy): domain Eukaryota; kingdom Metazoa; phylum Chordata; class Mammalia; order Chiroptera; family Pteropodidae; genus Pteropus; species Pteropus alecto. The sequence goes on along the minus strand of NW_006441061.1, from coordinate 5,161,850 downwards.
CCCCTGTTGCTAATCCAGCTGCTGAAACTGCAGTGAGTCACTGCAAAGTTTCCAAAATAAAGGAAACTTTGTGGCTGGCTGGTCCCTCCCTGGGAGCTCTTCTCAGCGTGCGCTTTCGCCAACACTCCGCCCCCTTCCCCCTCAGCCCCTCCGCTTGATCCTGGCTGCAGACACTGGGGTGGCGAGCGTCTGTCTCATTTCAGGTCTTTACGTCACATCTCAAGAGGCCTCCCCAGAGCCCACAGCTTAACCGCCTGTCCCCTGTCGCATCACCCGCCTTTTGCTTTCCTAGAAGCATCAGGGCCCACAGCTGTCCATCAGCCAGCTCCTGGTTGAATCTCCTACCTCGTCAGGTGGCACCTCCCTGAGGGCAGGTGCGGGGCTGCGCCTCCAGGGCCTGGCACCAGTCAACAGGGATGGACGGGCGGGCAGACGGACGATGGATGAACAGCACCTGTTTCTTTTTCCCAGGTGGCTTCTGGCACAGCAGCTTAATTGACCGAAATCTCATTGATTATTTCGTTCCCTTCCTCCCCCTGGAATATAAACACCTAAAAATGTGCATCAGAGTTGAAATGCAGTCCCGAGGCTACGAAGTTGATGAGGACATCGTAACCAGAGTGGCTGAGGAGATGACATTTTTCCCCAAAGAGGAGAGAGTTTTCTCCGACAAAGGCTGCAAAACTGTGTACACCAAGCTAGATTATTACTACGATGACTGACGGGACCGACGGCGCGAGAGTCGTCGCCTCGCCTTGGCGAAGAAGGAACTCCGCTCTTTTTTGCACCCCCCACCCCGCCCCCGGAAGAGGACCGAAATGAATTTTCCCCGTTCACCGTGACAGGAGTTTTCCTGGGCGTCGTGTTCATTCAGTGGAGCCCGCAGGCCGTCGCCTTTTAGACGGTGGCCTCGGAACAGCCCCCCGGAGCCTTCAGAGAAGGAAGGAGCCGCTCCCAGCCCACTCGCGCCAGGACCCAGGATTTTTTAAAAATCATGTTTTAATTTGACGTGTTTCTGTTTCAAGGAAGGATGACTAAGTTTTACTGAAAATGTGATAACTTTATTTAAAATGGTTTTTAACATTATGAGAACCTTTTCAGACTCTTAAGTTGTTGGCTTTGTGTGTTTTTTAAAGTTCCCATCATGATAACATACACCGTGATATCTTTGCTGTAAAAAAGCCCAGGCCGGGTCCTCGGCGTGTCTTCCTTCGTAGGACGGCGTTACTGGGGACCGAGGCCGGAGCAGTGGCCAGACCTGTCACAGGAGGACCTTTGCAAGGGGCAAAGAAGTGTTTAGATGGAAGGACAAGTACTTAACAGGACAGGCTCAGGCACGTTACAAATAAGCCTTAATTGTCCATTCCAAGGTTTTAATCTCAGTAACTGTGAACACTTTTTAGAAACAGTTTCCCTGAAAGTATTTCCACCTTGTCTCTCGCTAGTCGTTCTGCTGTGCCAAGGAAGCCTGCTCTGCCTTCTGTTCCCGAAGGAGCCACGTGCTACCTGGCAAGTCCTGCCATATTGTTTTAAGACCTAACTCATTTATTACTAGTTTTTGTTATGTTTAATTCGAACTCCCAACACCTCCAAGGAAAGCTTAGCTACCTCTCCCTCTACCCCCAGGATGCTGAGAACAGTGTTTTTATTTGTAAATGCAAATAACTACCACTTTAAGACTGTAATTTGTGAATACATTTTTGAAGGAGAAAAAACCCTGCCCTGTAGGCTCTATGTCCTTAAGCTATGAATGAAGACCTAGCAGGAGTAGTCCAGGTCTGAATGACATGAAGCCTAGTGCAGCGACTCTGAGGATCCTGGGACAAGTGGCTCCTCGCTCAGCTGCACGGGTCTTGCACACCGCGGTGGGGTTCATGCAGCTGCTGACACCCAGCTGTGGAGTTCAAGTCCAGAGACTTAACCGCAGCTGAGATGCCCGGCAGGAGAATGGGGCACTGCAGACTTAACGTGTTATGCCACACGCATGCGCGCCTAAAAACAGGCGGGGCTCCTGCGGGTGTGAGTGCCTAAGCCCGGCGCGCAGGGACGGCTTTCATCTGGCTGCTGGGCTGACCCAGGACCCAGACTGTACAGGGGTTTAGGGCTGCCCAGGCCTCCTGAGGACGGCTTAAGTGTTGGAAAGTGATGTCGAGCCGAAGCTGGCCTGTTGTCTTGTGCCCAGGAGTCACAGATTAGGGCTAATCGAAGATGGCACCCCTGGCACCCCAATGAAGGAACACAGGGGTCCCCTGACTTAATTTGGGAAGTTCAGCCTTTGTAGATGAGGCAGTACCAAGTGGGACCAGACCCAGAAAGTCAACCTCCTAGGACCTGAGCACCTTCAACTGAGAAATGGGGGGAGTGGGTGGGATGGTGGCAAAGAGGGTTTGAACTTTGCAGAAAGTCAGCTAGCCCATCGGTCCTGGGAGACCTGGTGTCAACAATTCACTAATGGAGATAAACCAGGTGAAGTGTGCTCACGCTGAGATCTGGTTGACAAGTAGGATTTTGACTGCATTCCCCAGGTGGACAGATGAGCTTGGCCTCAGCTCAGGTTCAGAATGCCAGCAGAGTCACATTTACCCCATGCTTCAGTTACGTGAACGTTAGGAGAGTATATTTGTTAGAAGTCCAGCTCTTTCCGATGTTATTTTCATCCATGAAAACAGGATGGGAGTATAGCCCATCATGTAATCCAATTTAATTGTGTATTTGTTTGGGAATAACAGCCTGTATGGTAAATATTGATTGTATAATGGAGAGACTGTCACCCAGCAGCATGTTCGGGGCACAGTAAGGCCAATGACACCTGAGTCATTGAAGAGTCTTTATTCCAAGCTCAAACTTGTCAGTTACCAAATATATAAACTCGGAAAAAAAACTGCAAATGACCTCACATGATAACATTTAGGCTTTATTATTTTATATTCACCAGGTCAATTCAAGCTTCTGTTTACGTCTTATGTGCGGTGGGGGAGGCCGGGCTCTGGTCGGCCATGGTTTCGCAAGTTACAAATCAGTAGCAGCAGTCCAAAGGTGGCCGACACGAGTTGAGTACGTTGCATTACTGTAAACAGACAAAATTTTGTCTCCTCCTGACCAAACACCCGAAAGGTTATAAAAGAAATGAACTTAGCTCCAATTTGAGGATTTGTACTAAAAATTTTAAGTCTCAGCGTGGCATTTTTAAAAGACTAAGTGTGATCCTCTGGAAGGCCTCCCCGTGTCATAAAAATACTCAGCCCCATCTATATAAAAAGATTGCGTGTTGCTCTCATTGTGTCCACAGATGCACCGCAACTACGGGACAGACGAGTCACACTGCCGTAGAGTCGCAGTGACCAGGGCAGTCCAGCCTGGCTGCCATAGAAGGTGTCATTATCAGATGACACCTAGGACCAGCCACAACTTTAGACTGACCCTGTCTGACCATATATTACCATGTATTTAAGAATAAAAATTTATACCATTTATTTTAAGAGTATCTGATAAAATAGGCAATTAAATTATTCTATTTTATGTCCTTCCCATGTTTTAACACAAGCAACGGCCTATGTTTCCCTAAGATTCAGAAGTAAAAACATTATAAAAAATATACATGTTCTCAAAACTCCTAGCATTCCCCGTATAGGATACTGTCACTCTGGCAATGCAGAACCTGCGCACTGACCGCCCAGTCTGGGCACGTGTCGTCCGCGGAGGTGAACATGTTCTACGGGCGAGAGCACAGTGAAGGGACCCCGCGAGCAGCCAGGGCAGTGGCCACACCAGGAGGCCCTGTCTGTCTTGGTCAGTGCGGAGGCCGAGGATGGCGCCCCCACCCCACACGTAGCCCCTGCTCAGCGTGCAGGCCCACGTCCTCCCACAGGACACCGCGCCTGAGGGTGCTGCCGATTTTAACTGAAGACTCTTCAAGTCGGGGAACGGTCTCTGTGTAAAGACAAAGAACCGGAGAAGGGTGTCGTCGGCAGTTGGCGCCAAAGCTCCCAGACCGCAGCCAGCTCCGGAACTTCGGTGACGGTGACGACGGCAGCTTGTGGGGCGGGTGCCGTGGGTTCGGAAACAGTCCTGGCCTCACACAACTGTTTTCAAGGCACTTCCGTCAAGGTCAGTGAGGGTGGGCACGGATTTTCAAAGTTCCTCTTCAACTGCAATTAACGACTGGATTTAACGTTATGTTGCAAAATGATAAGTGTACTTGACAGGTTAGTGGCTTTTTAAAATATCAACTCTTAGAAACTTCCAGATCCCAAAAGTCCATAGGTGCAAATGTGCAAACCTCGATGAGGTCTTCGGAGTGCTTCCGGAAGGCAAGGCGCTGGCTCGCTGAGCTCCTGGCTGCTTCTTACCCTGCCTGGATGAGAGGTCAGTGAAAATCTAGCCTTGACTGCACCGTCTTGCAGCCCTTGTCTGAGTAGATTTTCTCGTCTTTGGGGAAAAACGTCATTTCCTCTGCCACTCTGGTGACAATGTCTTCATCTACGGCAGAACCGCGGGCCTTCATCTCTGCCCGCACACACATCTTCACGTGTGTGTACTCCAGGGGCAGGAAGGGAATAAAGTAATCAATCAGGTTTTTGTCTATCAGTCCGCTGTGCCACAGGCCACCTGCAAAACAAGACACAGCTGAGTTTTCCACCCATCGCTGTCACCGGTCACCTGGCCAAGCTCAGTGCTCTTACGGGCCCGTTTTGATCCCGACCCAAAGTACGCTCTTCATGTCTTTAACCTCTGAGATCCCCTTTTTGTCAAGGGTTCAACAAGTCTGCTGTGAGGATAGGCTGCCTGCCGCTGCTAACTAACTTCTAGACTATGTCGACGTAAGAAACGTCCAAACCTACAGAGAATTTTTATAAAAATTTATTTGAGCCTGGAAGCAAGATCCCAACAGACTGAGAAAAATGCTCCCTAGGATTAAAGTCTGCAGTTTCTCTTATGCGTCTGGAATTAAGAAGGGAACATAAGGAAGACGACATGGAGGCGGGAGAAAGCGAGGCGGGGACTGGATTACAGGACGGTCAGCACCAATCTGTGCTCCCGTGAGGCTTATACCCCCTTTACGGGGTGTTACTTTTGTAAGGCAAAGGTATGCCTTTCGTTAAAGAAGTTACATGCCTGGAGCGTGGCCACCCACCATGACCCACCCAGTTAGGAACTTATGACCCAATCACACTGTAAGGTTACTTTCCACGGAACCCTTAAGAAATGCCCTAAGAAAATGTCCCTATTTCAGCAAAGGCATGTGGGGTCTGTGGCTTTGTGAAAGGCTTAAAGAAAGAAGGTGACTCTACTGGCAGGGCTAAGGGGTTCGTCACCCTTGAGGACTCACTGTGTTTATTATTGAAGACTCCGACAGACAGGATGTGTTCTAGGTCCTTCAGCTGAATGTCTTCCCTCTTTCTTCCCGCCCGCCAAAACTCCAGGGCCGTCTTAGTGATGAGGTCCCCACCGGCGTTGCTGAGTTTGTCCAAGACACAAACGTTAAAACCACATATTAAGACCTCTGTGTCTAACCAGGAAACGTACCTGCTCTGACGTTTATTCTTAACCAAGGAATGTTTATCAGGTGCTACTAGACAAAGAAAAAATAGTGTCTTCCCTCAAGGAGTTTAAAATCTGCTTTTTCAGAACGTGCTACGTAATGCTGTGACTTTTGATAACCCTCGGAAACGACATGTGCAGGTAATGAAACTGCCTGTTAACGGCAATTCTATCTTTAATTCATTTTCTCCTGCCCACTCTCTGTCATGCTGATAACTAACAACCCAAAAGTCAAAGAAATCAAGAAGTCACTCATGCTAGGCTGGCACTTTTGTCCCTGGGAAAGAGAATGCTGGTGGTCACCAGGACCTCATTCTTGCTTTGGGAGAATGAAGGGCAAGTGTGTCCCCGAGAAAGTGTACCCCCACGTCCCATTAACCTGAGGAAGATGAAGATGGCCTTCCGGTAAGACACACCATCGATCTGCTCATAGTAGTCCAGAAATGGCTTGATTGCGTCAATGACGCCAGGGTGCAATTTATCCATCTCATCAAATATGAACATGGAACTCGCACAGGCACTCACGTTACCCCGAATCCACCTCCGTAACTGGTCCTAGACCAACCATAAGAGAAGAAATAGGATGCACAGGCTCAAAGGGTGTGCCACGGGGAGCAGAAGCACCACCCCGTTCCTTGGGCTCTAAAAAACTAGAAAGCAGAGCTCTCAGAGTTTAACAGAGAACTCTCAGAAACCATACCCTAACCCCATTCACTGGCTAACAGCCTGTCCAAAACTTGCTCTGTAAAAAGCAGAAACTAGCAGAGAGATAGGTGCTGAAATGCAAAGTTTGTTTCTAACTGAAATGACATGTTAAATGGGACGTTTGAAAGGAATAAGAGGTACAAGGTAGATGAATAATGATCTCAAACGACTGTTACCCGCCCATAATTTTCATTGCACTGTGGACTGAAATCTCAATTTGACCAGGCATACTGAGGAATTATGAACCAGTTAAGACTTGCACGGTGCCCAAGACCGTCTTTTACCGGTGCCACGCACAGAGGAGCTGACCTGGATGACATTTCACAAAAAGCATTTGTTCCTATGCTTTCTTAAAACAAACAAAAAGACATCCAAGCAACAAGCCCTAACTTCAAAATGTGAAAGGCTCCAGAGGCTAGATTACTATATTCCTAGAGATTTATGAAAAAATTTGAAAACCAAGAAAATTATTCTTTTTGGCAATCTTCCTTTCGTTTGCGTGGCAAATATCCACTTTCATTTCCTTCTTCGGTTCAGTTTCTATTTCTTATTTCAAGTCTCCACCTACCAGTAGGACTATTAACCTCTAGAGGACGACATTCACTTAAATGAGAGCCCTACTGGACAACTTAAAATAAATGAAACGTGAAAAGAATATCTCAAAAGGAGACATGGTCGTAAGGTTCAGTTGTCTGAGGCTTTCGTTTGAAGAAAAAAAGCAAAGCCGAAGATTTGAAGGATGGGAGGAGCAAAGGGGATCAGAGCGATCGAGGAGGAAAAACTCCTCTATGTCACTAAGACGCATAGGCGAAGCTGGCGCTGCATCACAGTGGGAGCCTTAAATGAAGCTGGTGTCCAAGCAGACCAAGCAGACCGTGTGAGCCTGCTCCACTTAACCGAGGGCTGTGATGGGAACGCTGAATGCATCATCCATGGCAGAAAGTGGCTGCCCTGTGACCTGGAAGTCAGGAGTTTTGGGTTAAAAGTTTCTGATTTGCCATCAGGTCACTAAGACCAGCAAGAGCCAGCCACCTCGCCTCTCTCGGCTCTTTTAAAAGAAATAACGTCACCTACACCACTGTATTATTTTGGAATCAAGTGAGGAAAAAGTTGGAGAACTCTGCAAATGGCAAAAGGTTTGGGGGTAAGTGTGCCTTAACTCAGCAGGGCCTGGGGCTACTTCAGCACAAAGAAAAGCAGCAGAGGCCAGAGTTAGCAAGCAGGTCGCCCAGATCAGTCTGAGTGGCTGCTGGACTGGATAACGGGGTTCCCTTGCCTGGTACAGTTTTACGTGCTGCTCGTGAGGGAAGTGCAGAGTCGATACAAACAGGTGGACGAAGTTACTCTTCAGGCCTTTTGAGTGAAGATTTTCAGCCACGATTTGGCTCACAAAATTCTTGCCCGTGCCAGCCCAGCCGTGTAAGGAAAGAGTCAGTGGTTTCTTGGAATTTTTGTTGTTCCTGAAGCCAGTCAGTGCCTTGACAATCACCTCTGTGGCCAGATGCTGCCCAAACAGCTTCTCCTCCAATTCCAGCTTTAGGGCTGCAAAAAGCCAGCCCCAGAACAGAGAGAAAAATACACATTAAACATGCCCCGGCAAAGCAGCTCTTTTCCCAGCTGACCAAAGAGACACAGAGGTGCAAGCAACCAGACCCCAGGGCTGGCACTGAGGTTACAGAGCCACGGGTTACAGAGTCACACGATGCCACTTCCGAGAAAATGCACTACACAGGTGTCCTCCTTAACACGCAAGTGTCTGATGAGGAAACTAAATGTGTCTGTTCATCCCAGGCCTAGTCCCCTCTCGTCCCAGCTGCATGCTATTTCCCCGGCCACCCGCTGCTGGCTCGTAAGAAAACCGAGAGCCAAACGTGGGGAGTTCTGGGCACACGCGGCATGTCTGACACAACTACTCAAAAGGGCCGGCGTGGCGCGGAAGGGCTGGCCACGCTTTCGGTTTCTTCGTACTATGACCCTAAGGGAGTCCGAACACTCGGAAAGGGACGTGGGCGGGGCCCCGCGACCTGGAGCACCTGTCTCGGAAGGCGCCGGCTTCCAGGGCGGGAGTCCCAACCGAGGGCCCACGCGTCCTCTACCCCCCACCCCACCCCCACC
>NW_006441061.1:5146814-5153107 GCF_000325575.1 Pteropus alecto | reverse complement strand
GTCCGCGGCCCCGCCCGCCCCCCGACGGCGCAGGCGTCCTCGTGAGTGGCAGGAGACGTGGCCAAGGGACTCCGCTGCCGTCTAAGCCCGCGCGTAGCCTTGTCGGTTTGGTTTTCCTAGGAGCTTCTCCGAGATCCCACACCTGGCTTGGTCATCCCCGCCCCTCCCTTCCCTGAAGCTGTCGTGAGCATTTCTCCGGTCCCCGCACCCGCCCGCCTTCCCGCAGCGCTTGTTGGGCGCTCTGGGTGCCCTGCCCCAGGCCCGGCACCGGGGATACACCAAGACAGGCGTGCCCAGGGGTGCACAGAGCCAGGAGCCCGTCTTCCATTCAGCACGGGGCAGGCCCCTTGCCGGGTGCCGGGAAGACCGAAGCGAAGGCGAGGGACTTGGCCCCCGCCCTCTCCAGCTCAAGGCCGCGGAGAAGGCAGTGAGCGGCGGCCAGTAGTGAGCGGTGGGAGAGGCGCCGGGGCTCGAGCTGGGAAGGCTTTTGTCCGAACTGAGAACCAGAGTTAGCCAGGCAAAAAGTGAGGAGTAGAACGTTCTACACATAAAACAGAATATGCAGAATGTGCCATTTGGGGGACTGAAAGTATTTCGGTGGTGGAGAGCCGGTCAGACACTGGAAGAGGAAGGCTTGCAACTGCTATAAAGAGTTTGGCTTCTGTTCTGGCGGGTAATAGGGAGCCACAGAGGGCGATGCACAGGGAGCACCGTGGTCAGATCAGAGATCACCCTGGGTTCAGCGAGGAGGCTGTAGCAGCAGTCCAGGTAATGTAGGCCCAGGCTTTGCCGAAATTGGTTCATCTGCCAATCTATCAACATTTAATAAACACTGTTGGTCTCAGATCCGGTGCTATATGCTGGGGATACAGCAGGGACCAGAGCAGACACTGTCCTTCCCCTCACAGAGCTCTCAGTCTAGTGAGGGAGGCGAAGTGGGCAAGCAGACAACTTACGGACATGGTGGCCGTGCTGTGACATGGGACCTCAGAGGAGACACCTCACCTAATCTGCAGGTCGGGGAAGGCTCTCCTACTCCATATCTCAGTTTCGACCTGAAGAGTGAGTGACATCCTCTGGGGAGAATGTACCCCAGAGGACTGGGGCGAGCGAGGAGGAGAGGGTGAAGGCCATCAGGCTGAACACTCCAGGGAGGGGACAGTATGTGCAATGGACTGAGGTGAGAGCTGGGCACGCAGGAGACCCTACATGGTTGCTCAGGCGTCTGAGGTGTGAAGATGGGAGGACTGAGATGATGGGCAGGGGCCAAGTCTTCAGATCTTTCCAGTCATGCCAGGGAGAGAGGGCTTTCTAGAACCAGAAGGAGCCATGGAAAGGCCTTTCGGCAGTGATCGTCCAGACCACTCGGGACTTATACTGAGGTTGGAGTGGCCAAGACTATGGTGGGGAGAATGTATCCAAGGCTGAGACCCTAGAAGAGAGAAGACGGCAGCCTGAACGGGGGAGAGGCAGTGGGAGGCAGGGCAAGGCATCTGCGAGTTATTCTGGGAGTAGAAACAGTACCCGGGGTGGGCCACTGTGGTTGGGGAGCTGGGGAGCATTCTGGAGAAGCAGCAGGAGGAGGGAAGGGGGGACGAGGACTCCGGCATCGTATTCTGCGTCATCACTCAAGTCAGAAATGCCAGTTAGCGAGCTTTTGTAATTCCAAAGCTAAACTTGGAATCCTGCCAGCACCGCATACAATCATTTCCTTTGAAAACCTAGTGGCCTGATCCGTGAGCCTCACAGGGTTCTCGAGAGGGTCAGAAGAGGTGACAGTCCTAGCAGATGGTCTTCCTGACCTCTGTCTGCAGCAGTAAGGGCTCTGCATGCATCGGCTCATCGATACCCCCAACATCTCCAAGAAGAATAGACTGTCGTGATCCCCATTTTACAGATGGGGAAGCTGAGGTTCATGTGTCCTGAGCCACTCAGCTAGGAAGACAGGGAATGAGCCAGGTTCTGCGATTTTTATGATCCCAGCCTCCTGTTCTTGTCACACACTCTCCTGGCCCATATTACAAAATGGCCAAGGGCCGCTCCTTTGTCTCTCATGGCTGGGCTCCAAGGACCAGAATGGACTGGCCCAACTGCATGCCCGAGGCAGCCTCTGTCCTCAGAACCAGCAGGAGAGCAGATGAGGTGAGACAGATAATGAAACCCAGCAGCCAGGCCAGCCACCTGCTCACGCCAACCCTGGTGGAGAAAGCTTGTCAGGACTGCCCTAGGAGAGGTGCTCAGAGCCCCAACGTTTTTGGGGGAGGTGGCCCTTTTGGTGGGCCTTGTTTTGTCCTAGGTCGGCCATCTTCAACCTGGGGTACATGAGCTGTAGAGGCAGATGACGTCCCAAGGGCACGCGAGGGGATCACTGTAAGGGTTTCAATGCTGAGAACTCAACCTCCTCCTAACCTGAGCAAGATAGATCCCAGCGGCCCCAGCCTCCTACAGGGCTCTTTTCTCAGCTCCTCTTTGTCACCTCTGGCCCCCAAGGAAGAAGGAAGGTCACTCAGTAATTTCCCACCGTGGCTATATGACATAAGTGGAAAAGGAAACGAGAGAGAACCCCACATGTCTCATTGAGATGCATTTTCCATAAAATCTTCATTCTTGGTTTAATAATCATTTAAAAATTTTGCCACACACCTATGTCGTGTTGATGAATTGTGTAATAATGCAATAATCCAAATGTTTTCACACTTAGAGCTCACCAGAAGGAGTTTCACATTAAATTTTAATTGGTAGCATATTCTTATCTTTGTTGCGGAGAAGTAAGAGGATGATCAATGAAAGAAAGTGCACTTCATTGGGGTGACATCTGATGGAGAAAGGCAACAGGAATAGGCATCCAAGTACAAAAAAAGAGATCGTACCTATCTGACTCGTTCGCGTGTTTCGTTAATGGATGTTGGCAGGTAAATTGCCGTGTTGTTCAGATTCCATTGAGCATGCCTCGGAGAGCAGTGAAGCAGCGTTAGCATCAAATGTCCGTGCTTACAATAGACAGGAAATCGCGTCCTTTGTCACCATTTAAACTTAGGATGAAAAGTTTCAATGTCGATCTAAAAGTGTGAAGACCCTCCCCACCAAATCAGGCCCCGCTAAGTAAGCATTCGCTCTTCATCCTCTATGTCCACTCTGTGCATTTACCATCAGCCGCTGACGCCTCCCTTTTGGAAGGACTCCCGTGTTGGTCTGGTGTGCAGAGCGGATTGTAAACTGACAAGGTCCTTGTCCTTGCAATCTGGGGAAGTGCGAACTGATGGGGGGAACAATGCAGTGTAGCTCCAAGGCAGGGCGTACACTCATAGCCTCCAGCAGACAGAACTGCAAAGGATCATAGCAGGTGTGGGTTGGGTGAGGATAATCTTATCCTAGCCAGCAATCGTACGCTCCTGTGTAAAAGCAGCTGGAGAGCAGTGAAGCAGCGTTAGCATCAAATGTCCGCAAAAATAAAACCGCCATCGTTCCACCATCAGTGGACAGTGGACCTCCCGACCCCAGCTTTCTGTCTTCTTTCTTTTCTTCGTCTCCCACCGTTCCCACTCAGGTATGTTCTCCAGAGCCGCGCTGGACGTGGCAGGATTTACCACTCGCTGGACGCGGCCGTCTGGAGCTCAGTCTCCCGGCTGGCTGGCCTCCTTCCTCTCCCGCAGCAGCCTCTTGTCTTCCCTGGCTCCCTCCCACAATACGTCGTTCTAGACCCTTCTCTCTGTATCTATCACCTGTCGTGTGGATGACCACAGCAGCCCCTCAGGGGTCCCATGCATCCACTCTCATCCTCGGATCCGCTCTCCCCACGTCAGAGACACGTGGCCTTTTCGCAACAAACCGTATATCATGCTGGTCCTGCCGTGAACCCGTCATGGCTTCCAAAAGCCCGTAGGCACAAATCCACCTTCTTGACTCTGACCTCAGAGCCCCGCGTGATGCGCCCCCGCCCTCTCAGGCCTTTTCCCATCCCACGTCCTCCCTCGCAGTCAGCCCTCCAGCCCCACCCCCACCCCCCGTCTCTCCTGCCTCAGTGTCTTTGCTCCTCCTCCTTTCTCTGCCTGGACTCTTGCTGTGGAGTCTCACCTGGCTAAGAGCTTTCAGGCCTCAGCTCGGAGCCCACCTCCCCACCTAAAGCAGCCCCGCTCCCACCCCCCCAGTCACCTATTCTCCTGTCACTCTGTTTGTGTCCTTGTCTATTGTCCATCCCTCCTGCGGGCCTGAGAGATTCAGGAGGAAAGGGACCTTGTCTTTTGTGTTCTGTATCTCTAAACTAGAATCGTACCCTGTATACAGTAGGCACTCAATACGTGCATTTCATGTTCAAGGATAGAACACTCTTCAAGAAGGCAGGCAGGCACTCTGAGAGGGGAACTTGGCATCGTGGAAAATCTGTACCGTCTTTGCGAGTGTTCTGTAAATCTAAGACGCTTCTAAAATAAAAGGTTTCTTTTGTTAAAAAAAAAAAAAAGCAGTTTTGTATGTGCTACTATCTGACCATCGATGATATTGTAAAACTCATAATCGCACAAGCTCCGATTCTCCTGAACTTAAATTTGTTCGTGAAAGCACGTAAGTTGCATTTGATGGGCAGAAATGCTCAAAGGACTGAATGCAACGCATGCAAAATGGATAAATACCTATTCTACATCTATGAAAATATCTAAGGTGCCAAAACGCTCTTTTACCTATCACATGTGTCTGCAACAGAAGTAGGAATATACACTGAAATTTAAGAGTGTATGAACGTTTCTATGAACCTTATACTGAGGAACGCAAGCCAGTCACAGAAAGACAAATAACTGTACGGTTCCACTTATGCGAAATCCCTAGAGGAGTCAGATGCACAGACAGGAAGTAGGATGCTGGCTGCCAGGGGTGGGGGAGGGAGGACGTGAAGTCCTGTAGTGAGTATAGAGCTTCGGTTTTGCAAGGTGAAAACTTTCGTAGATTGGATACACAACAATTTGTACGCACTTAGCACTACCCAACTGTACACTTAAAAATGGTTAAGACGGTACACTTTATGTTCTGTATATTTTCTCACGATTGAATTTTTTTTTTAATTTTATTAAGTTCCTATGACCAAAAGCCTCTGAATATTAAAATTTTTCTTCTGGATGGGACTGTCATTACAATTATCATCGATCCACAATTTGTCCAAATAGCACCAAAGTGTTTTTAAAGTGCTTGGTAAATAAGCCATCCGTCTCTCGTCGCTCCGCAGGGGCCGCGGTTGAGGGCCGCTTTGTTCCTCGTCCGGTGTCAGATGTGGCTGAGAGCTGGCCCTCTTCCTGCTAAGTGAGGGAAGAGTAGATCCAGAAAAGGAGCTCGGTGGCTTTTAGGGAAGAGGACAGTGAGGCTGACTTCCTCCACGTGACTCAAGCTGTGCACTCCTTGGAGTCTGCGGTGCTCGGGGTGGCACTTCCTGCAGTGCAAGGTGCCTGCCCCACCTACACCCTTGAACGTAATGTGGCAGGGACCGTGTTAGGTCCTGGTTGGCATTAATCAGCCCCCAGAGCTGCCAGCCTCCAGCCCCCTGGTCTCCCCCAGCCGGGCCCTGAACGCGGAGTCTCCTGCGTGTCCCCACAGTCTTCAATTCTGCCTGCCCTCCTGGGTCAGATAACCTTCAAAATCTGTAGCTCTCATGTCCTCCTAGATTGCCTGATTGTGTAAAATAGTGGACTCCACAGTTCTCCCCGGAGCTCACTCTTCTTTCCCGCTCAAACCCTCCATTTCGTCCTCCACCGGCTGTGCTGAGGCTGAATGAGGATGCGGGGGAGCCCCGGGCTGGGGGGACGCAGGGCTGCAGGGGGTCTTCCGCGGTCCGGAGTTCCCGCCCTGCCGAGTCCTCCGTATGCCCTGACGTCTTCCCCGCTGTCGTCCGCGTGCCCCTCTTTCTCTAGTGAGGACCTGGGAACGGGAAATTGAACCACGATGCAGTTCAGCCTTCATAGCATTCATCTCTGGACTTATTTTCAAAGGTCTCGGCCCTCTGAGCACAGCAGCAGATTTTTCCAGACTATTCTTCACAGAAAAGCCTGGGAGTCCGAGACACACACATCTTTCAGCCACTTTAGACTTTCCAGTTTCGTCAGCATCGCAGCCCTTCCCTGGTGGTGGGCGAGGCGGGCCGTGGCCTCAGCCGCTCAGGGCCCTGGAGCTCATCCCCTCGGTGCACACGTGGTCCCGAGGGGAGGCCGAGTGACATTGGCTTCAGTGTTTTGTCACTGTCAGCTCCAGGACTCTCCTCTCCCAGAAGGTGGAGAGTGGGAAACGCGGCCATGGAAATGTGAAAAATGCAG
>NW_006441061.1:5146507-5146755 GCF_000325575.1 Pteropus alecto | reverse complement strand
TACTGCTCCGCCCTCCTGGAGAGACAATCGGACCGGCCCCACCTGGGTCAGGTATGGTGACCTAGGACCAAGTGGCCTCCGGCAGCGGTGTTGTCGTGCCTGGGTAGCCCTGTAGTTTGTGCCATTCTATATACTTGCTTAACACATTGTCTCCTTAAAAGTCTGACTATTTCCTGACTTGTTATTTGATGGCCACTAGAATCCATGGAGAGTGGGAAGATGGCGGTGGGACAAGGAGCGTCCCCCTC
>NW_006441061.1:5144090-5146474 GCF_000325575.1 Pteropus alecto | reverse complement strand
CCCCCGCCGCCCGCCGCCCGCCACACACACACCCAGAGTCCTCTGGGTGACTCAGACACATCTGAGCCCCAGGAGTGAACATAACTGAGCCCCGACAATTACACCCCCCCCAGTACCTAATGATCCTGACGCTGCTTTATGTCTCATTCCCTCTCTTTTAAGAAAGTTTTTTTTTTCATTCTAAAGCAGCTTATATACTGCAAGTTGACAAGAAAATTGTATCATTTATGCTATCATAAGAGAAATTGTATCATTTACAGTACTGTAAGAGAAATCCAGTACTCTGAGGTCTGCAAGATGTATCTAGAAATTTTACTGCTGAGACAAATGAAGACTGCTTACACGGGGAGTAGTTTAGAGCCTGTGGTTTCTCTCTTTTATGGATTGTGGCAACTCTGTCCTTTGGGGGGCTGAGGGAGTTTGATCTTTTCCTTAGACATCATTAGACACCAAAGCTCTTGTAGGAAAACTTTGATGCTCCATGGCTTCTGCCATTTTGCCAGCACTGATATGGCTGCTGGCGACCCCGCCATTAGAACTACTAACTCCATTCATATAAAATTTTGTCACAAATCTTACAAAGGGGAGTGCTTCCGGGTATTTAGATCCACATTCAGTTTTAAGGCTGTATATTCGGTTTTCATTAATTGTCCGAGCCCATAGTGGCTGCCCTCTTACGTCACTGTCGCTGGAATGCCGGTCCCTTCTCCACCTCACCCCCACCTGCCCCCTGGTCCTTACGCCGTCTCACCCCGTTACTCTTTCTGCCACTGCTTTCTTGGAGCGTGGTCTGCGTTGTTTACATTGCTAATAAGAAACACTCAGAACCACCAGCTTGACTCCTTATGTCCACAGCAACTTGAAAGAGCGACCAGGAAAGACTTGGAAGGACAAGTCTGCTGTAGAGGCGGCTCTGCCCTTTGGTTTCAAGGCGGGCTGAGATTTTCAGGACCAGAGACAGCGCGCCCTGGTCGGCACCTGTTTCCCAGGGAACCTGGCTGGACTGTAAGGAGAGGTGTCCTCTCCCTGATAGACCCGGAAGCTGCCCACGGCAGGGGAGACCAGCTCGCGCCCAGGGAAGCACTAGAGGGTGCTGGTGAGCTGCTGGTCTGAGGCCTTAGAGACGTGAGTTCAAATCCCCCGTCCTCCTCACCGCCTCTGTGACTTTCAGAAGATCACAAAGATAATGACAACGGGAAAAGTTCAAAAGGCCAGATTATTGAAAATGCCAACTGTTTACACTAAGTCCTGTTCTCATCCAAGTTTTATCAGTGTCTATATTATATTGCGAGGCTCTCCTGTACAGAGGGGTTCATGATATTTAGTGTTCTTCTTTTCGTATTATCTTGTATACAAGGACACACAGTTTATCTCTGTGAAACCTTACTGGGTGTGGGCTCATGGCTGCCAACCCACTTCATAAGCAAAACATAATGGGGGAAGGAGCCCAGGGGCCAAGGAAGGGACCTGACTCAGGACGGGAGAGCCCGCCTCTCTCTGTTCTCCGTCATCGCTTTCCCTCTGTGGCTCTGCTCCGTTCTCCTCTGCACGGCACCTGGCTCTATGTTCGCTGGTCCAGACACGCAGCCCGAACAGGCACCCACTCTCTTCTCCTCCCCTCCACTCTCTCAGCCCCAGTGCCAAACTCCCAGGGAAGCGATTTGATTGGCCCAGCCTGGCTCAGGTGCCCCCTTGGTCCAATCAGCTGTGGCCTGGGGTGGGGGCAGCATCCCCCGGAGTGAACATGGCTGCCCCCACTGTAACTACGTGAATGAGGAAAAAGCCACCCGGAAAGGGAACCTAACAGCATCCATCTCTCATGTGTCGGCTTTTGAGTGCCATAGTTCCCTTCCCTCCACTAGTGCAGGCACCTGTGCAATGACTGCTCTGCGTAGGGTGTCATAAATGCTCAGAATATACAGAGGAAGCAACCGAATGTCCCGCTGTCCTCCGATACAATGTCTCCGTGCCTGCCTTGCCCCTCTCACTCTGCCCGATGGCCCTGCTCAGCCCGTTTCCCACACCTAAGTTTGTTCATTCATTCACTCAGCTGGTGTTCTTTGAGCACCGCCGGTATGCCAGGCACTGTGTAAGGGTGAACGAGACAGACCGGGGACTTCATGGGGCCGTGGTAGATAGGCAATAAGCAAAGGAACAATACACTACTGTGATCACTTCAGACGGTGATAAATAAATGCTATTGGGAAAAACCCAGGGCATGGTGCTGGAATTCCTTTCCTGGATCCAACCCTTTCTACTCATTAGTAAGTTCCTTGGGCTCATTAGTTACCTCGCTGGATCTCGACTTCTTCACCTGTAAAATGGAGATTTCCACTGCTTGTATTAATCAAGGATCTCCAGAGAAACAGACCAATAACAGACCA
>NW_006441061.1:5132174-5144044 GCF_000325575.1 Pteropus alecto | reverse complement strand
TTCCCCCTAATAAATTGGCTCACATAGTCACGGAGGCTGAGAAGTCCAAACCCAGGAGAACTGACAATATAATTCATCTGGGTCTGAGTCCAAGGGCAGGAGAAGTCCAATGTCACAGCTTGAAAACAGTGAGGCAGAGGGAGAGAATTCTTTCTTTCTCGGCCTTTGATTCCAATCAGACTTGCAGTGGATTGGTTGAGGCCCACCACATTGGGGAGGGCCATCTGCTTTATTCAGTTTACCGATTCAAATGTTAATCTCATCCAGAACCACCCTCACAGACACACCCAGAAATCACATTTAACCAAATATGTGGGCACCCTGTGACCCAATCCAACTGACACATAAAATTAACCATCACGTCCTTCAAAAGAGGCCAAGGGTGACCCTTCTCTTTTGCACCCTTGAGGATTGTGACAGTGCTTCGTACATGGCGGGGAAAGGAAGTGTCTCGTCAAGAACAGTGAGGAGGTCTCAGGTTTGCAGGTTGGCATAAAAGCCCTGAGTTCAAACCCTGACTCTGCTTCTGACCAGCTGTGTGACCAACTGGGTGACTGTCTTAACCTCTCTGGGCCTTAGTTTTCGAATCTGCAAACTGTGAAAACTGTACAAAGCCCAGCCTTAGAGGGACCCACACATGCAAAATTAAATCTAAATTTCCACCACCAGGGGTATAGATAAGGAAGCCATTATTTAGTCTTGCAATGGAATATATTATATAGTAGATAAAAATGGATGCATTTGAACTATGTGTATCAGTGTCTAGAAATCTCAAGAGCCAGAGTCGAGTGAAAAAGAAAAAAGTATCAAGAGTTACAGTGCATCGTTTATCCATATATTCAAAATGCACATAAGCTACACATTGTTGATGGATACATTCATGGCGCAGTTAAAATAAAAACAAAACACGACAAGAAAGTGATACTCTCCACCTTCAGCATGGAGGTGACTTTTGGGGAGGAAGACCAAAGAGATGGGACTTGGAGTTTTAGTTTTATTAGAGATACAACAGAGAACTGAAGGAATGTAGCAAAATGTAACGTCTAGTAAATCTGGGGTGTTACGTTATTTCCTTTGATGAAATAGTTTATAATTAAATAAAAGCGTTAAGGCGGCCCCGGGAGGTAGCTCGATGACATCTCAAGAATCTGGACTCTGGTAACCTGGGAGGTGGGGGTTGCTATTTTTGTCCATGAGAGAATAGCTAGAAGGCATTCATTTCCCCAAACCTTGCCTTACCCCGCATATTGTCAGAGGGAGGCTGGCGTACTTCCCCCATCTGACCACTAGAAGGGGCCAGCACACAGGGTTGGGGATGGGGAGCCGGATCAACCCCAGCAAATTGAAACAAGGAAGAAGCAGTATTTGCAATAAAGAAGCGGAGGCAGAGAATTCATTTGAGAACATGAGAGGCAGGTAGAGGTAGAAAACAGTGCCCCGGTAACAAAAGGACCGTAGTTGAAGTAGCAATAGCTACTATTTACAGGTGTTGATAAAGTACATATTATCTAGTACTGAAAATTATCCAAGATGCAATTCTTAGTCATTAAACAGATTTTAACAAGGGGTTCAGGAAAACCCCAGTTCCCCTCTGTGGGGCAGAATGAACCATGTTTTGTCCCAAGTGCCCGGATTTTGGCATAAAGTTCCTGAGTTCACATCCTGGTTCTGCTTCTAACCAGCTGTGTGACCAGGTGAGCGACTGTCCTAAACTTGATGCCAAAATCCGGGCACTTGGGCCTTAGTTTTCGAATCTGCAAACTAGGGATAACAACGGTACCTCATCCACAGAATTGTTGCAAGGGTTGGATGAGATTAATCCCATAATGTCCCTGGCACATAGTAGGCCTCTGATAAACAGTAGGCACATCAGACCCTAACACTCAACCCTGCTCTAAAGTAAGCAATTTCAGGGAGCAAGGACCAAGCTTCAAAACAGCAACACGGTGAACAGAGTCTAATGGTGTCCAGCGGGGCAAAGATATTCCCAGGTACCCAGCCATGGGAAAGGAACGTGGTTAGATATTTGATGTCTGTGTAAAAAGAGCAGCTAGATGCCCCACCAGTTCCCAGAGTGGGGAGATCCCATTTATTCTTTTTTTCACTCCTTAGACAAATATTTAAAGAGCTGCCGCCCCGTGCAGTTACTGAGACATTGCAGTGAGCACAGACACTGCTCCCTCCCACCCCCACTCTGAGGACCAATTGCCCAATTGGAGCAGAACAAATATGTAGTGAGGATTTGAGCAAAGGAGATGAGGGCAGGGATCATGTGAGTTTGAATTGTGGGCTCCGTGCATCCGCTAGAGATGGGCTAGCCTTTCAAACACGAGTTTCTTTGAAATTAAAAAAAAAAAAACAACCCTCATTAGTCAATATGTTTCAGCTCAATGACATTTAAAATGAACACTATTGAGGCATATTGGTATACCACATTACTCATCTCGTGTGTGCAATTTCATGATTTTCAATAAATTTACCCAGTTATGCAACCCTCACCATAATTAGTTTTAAAACATTACATCACCCCAGTTTGATCCCTCATGTACATTACTCTTAGTTCCTGTCCCTATCCAGAAAACCACTAGTCTACTTTCTGACTTTATAGCTTTGCATTTTCTGGACATTTCGTATAAACAGACCATGTGATATGTGGTCTCCTGTGTCTGGCTCCTTCTCCTGAGCATAGTATTCTTGAAGTGCATCCAGCATGTATCTCTAGACATCTTTTTATTGCTAAATAGTATTCCATTCTAAGGACCGACCTTGCATTTATTTGTCACGGGAAACCAGACTTTTTTAAAAAATAATATATATATTTTTAATTATAGTTGGCATACAATATTATATTAGATTCAGGTGTACAACATAGTGTTAGACATCTACATAACTCACAAAGTGATCACCCCAATAAATCTAGTACCCCTCTGATACCATATATAATTATTACGATATTATTGACTATTCCTTATGCTCTACTTTACAGCTCCATGACTATTTTGTAACTAACAGTTTGTACTTTTTAATCCCTCTCTCATTTTTCACCGACCACTCCCATCTGGCAACCTTTGAAATGTTCTCTGTATCTATGAGTTTGTTTCTGTCTTTTGTTTATTTGTTTTTGTTCTTTAGATCCCGCATGTACACGAAATCATACGGCATTTGTCTTTCTCTGTCTGACTTTTCACTCAGCACAATACTCTCTAGGTCCATCATGAAATATCTTTTTCCATCTCTTTACTTTTAGTCTGTGTGTCTTTTAATCTGAAGTAAGTCTCTTGTAGGCAGCTTATGTAAGGGTCTTGTTTTCTTTCTTTCTTTTTTTTTTTTTTTTTGGTCTTGTTTTCTTATCCATTCAGCCACCCTGTCTTTTGATTGGAGCATTTAATTCTTTTTCATTCGAAGGACTCGTTGACAGATAGGTAGTTATTGCCATTCTTTATTCATATTTTTCATACATTTTTTTTTCTTCTTAAAGAAATCCCTTCGACATTTCCTATAATACTGGCTTGGTCATGATGAACTCCTTTCTCTTTTTCTTGTCTGGGAAGCCATTTATCTGTCCTTTGATTCTAAATAAAAGCTTTGCTGGGTAGAGTAATCTTGGTTGTAGGTCCTGGCTTTTCATCACTTTGAATATTTTGTGCCAAGCCCTTCTGGCCTGTGAA
Source organism: Pteropus alecto (assembly GCF_000325575.1). Classification (NCBI taxonomy): domain Eukaryota; kingdom Metazoa; phylum Chordata; class Mammalia; order Chiroptera; family Pteropodidae; genus Pteropus; species Pteropus alecto. The sequence goes on along the minus strand of NW_006441061.1, from coordinate 5,140,376 downwards.
GTTTCTATTGAGAAGTCAACTGACAGTCTTATGGGAGCTCCCTTGTAGGTAACTAATTGATTTTCTCTTGCTGCTTTTAAGATTCTCTCTTTGTATTTAAACTTTGCCTTTTAATTCTGATGTGTCTTGGCGTGGGCCTCTTTGGGTTCATCTTGTTTGGGACTCTCTGAACTTCCTAGGGTTGTATGTCTATTACCTTTGCCAGGTTAGGGAAGTTTTTCATAATTATTACTTCAAATAGGTTTTCAATTTCTCATTCTCTCTCTCTTCTCCTTCTGGCACTCCTATGATGCAAATGTTGTTATGCTTGATGTTGCCCCCAGAGGCTCCTTAAACTATCTTCATTTTTTGGATTCTTTGGATGCTGTTCTGATTGAGTGTCCTCTGCTACCCCATCCTCTAAGTCACTGATTCGGTCTTCCACGTCATCCACTCTGTTGATTCCCTCTAATGAATTCTTCATTTCAGATACTGTATTCTTCGTTTCTGACTGGTTCCCTTTTGTTTTCCATCTCCATTTTTTATGTTTCTGTCTCTTTGTTAAAGTTCTCACTGATTTTATCTACTCTTCCCCTGAATTCATTAAGCATCCTCATAACCAATGTTTTGAAGTCTGCAACTGTTAGATTGTTTGTCTCCATTTTGTCGAGTTCTTTTTCTGGAGCTTTGTTCTGTCTTTTCATGGGGGACATGTTTCTTTGTCTCCCCATTTTGGCTGCCTCCCTGTGTCTGTTTCTATGTATTAGGTAAGGATTCTAAGTCTCCCGATCTTTGTATGAGTGGCTTTATGTAGTAGGTGTCCTGTGGGGCCCAGTGGCATAGTCCTAGGAAGGGTCCAACTGCAGGCCAAGTTCAGCCACAGCCTGTGCACTCCTGGGGCCACCTGGGAAGAGTCACCCAGCAGTCCACAGAGGGCTGCCGCCTGTGCTGGGCTTCTAGTGCCTCAAGTGACCATCTCTCCTCCACTTCAGACCTCATAGAGGTTTTGAAAGGCCTTGAGCAACCAAGAGAAGTGTCTAACGGAGGGGACGGGGAGCCTCAGGCTGCCACCCATCACTTCTTTGGAACTGAGAGTTTTGAAAAAACTCATAATGTGTGTGTGTGTTTTAAAACATTGTTTTAAAAATTACAGAAACAGGAAGAAATTATAAGATACAGACCAACAAGCAAAAATAAACAAAAGCAGCTCATCCCCATCACCCAGACATCAAGGCCGAGGCACACAGGCGCTCACATGAGGGCTTTGTTCCCTGACTGAGACCTCACATGGCCACCGATGATGTCACCGGATGACGAGATGCTGTGGTTTTATAGGAGAATGTTTATTATCTTAGGAGGGGCTGATTTAATGACCTTAACGAGATTTCATTTTGGGAACAAAACAAAATACGCTGTTTTATGACCTGCTCTAATTGGTCAGCGATTTCCATGTTTCCATTTCATAAAATCCTCATCAGGTCTAAAAGGAGATTTTATTAAGATTTTTTCCAGCGAACCCCAAATTGTCCTTTACAACTGGTTTGTGCGTGCTGGTACTCACTCAGTCTGGGGCCTGGCGTCGCTTCTGAGTGTATGTCCTTGAGGCTCTAAGTTAGTGCGTCCCTGGTCGTGACAGTGGCCGTGGGAGAGACTGGGCTAGGTGTTCTATGGAAAGCTCCAGCCTTTAGATTTGTCTCTGTCTGCCTCCTGGTGTTCTTCCATTTATTCCTCCATCATCCCCCTCCCCTCCTCCCCTCCTCCCCCGCTGGATGGTGGGAAAGATGAGCCTGTGACGAAAATTGCCAACAACACGGAAGTGTGTAAACTCGCGAGAGGGGGTCTGCCCTGGCCTTTTCGGTCCTTCTCCGGAGATGAACAGTTACCGGCTGGGCGTCTCGCCTTCCAGCCCCTTTTCTCTGTTTATACAAGTGCATGGCTGTCCCTACGTGTGGGGAAACGGGATTGATACAATAACTATTGTTCTGGGACTTACACAAAAGTTCCCATGAGTTTTGGCCATCTCTCCATGTCTTGATAGTGAACCTCTTTGAATACAGCGTAAGATCACATTAGCTTCTGCTGACTAAAAACCATGCTTCTTCAGTGTATAAGTTGCTGTTCAACCCCATATGGAGAGTTGGGGAGACTCAAGTTCCCTGGAAAAGATAACATCTAACTCCCACCGTGGATTCAACCCCTGCCCCCCCATCCCCACAACCCCTTCTCTCCTTCTCCTACTGCCGAGTGATCTTCTAAAACCCCAGATCTCTTGGCTGCTTAAAATCCTCCTGTGGTTCCCATGGCTCTTGGGATGAAGCGCGAAGCTCTTGTCTGGCCCTGCTCCCCTGCCCTGTACTCCTCGGCACAGGACCTTTGCACATTCTGTTCCCTTCCCTGGAATGCTTTTCCCCCTCTGAAGCTCTTTTCCCTGCAGCATTGTGGGCTCTAGCTCTCTAATAGATCTTTCTCTGAATATAGAAGACAAATCCCTAAAGACAGCTGGTTTCCGGTCAAGGACATGGGCAAGCATTTTCAGTCCATGTGCCTCCTCAGGGTTGAATAGATCCCTTTGAACATGAGGGTCCCTCTTCCTGCACTGCCCCCCTCCACCAGATGGGGAGCTCCAGAGGGGGAGGTGGCAGCAATCTCCCTGTCACGTTTGCCATGTGTCCCTAGGACCCAGGACAGCACCTGGCACAGAGTTGGCCCTCAGTGAAGGAATGAATGAACAAATGAATGAATGCTGGTAGGACTGCAAATTGATAAAACCTTGTTGGCAATGTGAATCGAAAGTCTCAAAAACACACTTATACCCTTTGATCCAGAAATTCCACTTGTAGGAATTTATCTGAATGCACAAAGATGATCATCTCAGGCACAAAACCGAATTCTTGATCTTTTCTCCCACGTCTGCGTTTCTTCCAAGGCCTCCGGATGCAGTAAATGGCAGACCTATCCACACAGCTGTTCAAGTCAGAGGCTTGGGTATTGAGATTTCATTTCATTTTATTTTTTTATTGAGATACAATTTTACCTAAGTAAAATACACAAATCTTAAGTGTACAGCTCAATGAAAAAAATTTTTTTTCCTATGTAGACATCTCTGGGATGACAGCCCAGATGGAAACACAGAAATTTCTCAGCCCCCAGGAAGTTCCCTAGTGTCCTATCCCAGTCAACACCCCACCTCTGCCCAGAGGTAACCCCTATTCTGACTCCTTTTGCCTGTTTTCTCACTTCCTCCTGTCCCTGACATCTAACAGCCGGCCTGTCGCAGAGGCATCACCCCCCAGTCCTCACCACAGCCCAGACGAGGGACCGGAGGCAGGACGGGAGGTCACTGGTCCGGGGTTGCACAGGCAGCGAGCGGTGGAGCTGGGGTACACCCACAGGTTGTCTGAGTCCCGAACCCAGGCTCTAAACTGCTCTACCGCCTCGCCAATGAATGAATGAATGAATGAATGAATGAATGAGTGAATAAGCTAGTATCAGGTTTTCTTTTTCAGAAATACAACTATCCTTTGGAAAAATCATATGTCCCATCAATAACCAGTTGAATGTGGCCATGAGGTCACTCTCTTGGTTGGAGTAGAGAGAAAGGAGGAGAAGGGAGGCTGAGAAGCGGGGAGAGGGGAGGAGGGAGGAGGAAGACAGAGGGAAGAGGAGGGAGGGGACGGAGGAGGGAGGAGGAAGAAGGTCCTAGCGATGCAGGCGGAGGGTGTCTCTGGAGTGGAGGCTTCCTCCCACTGTGGCACTTTCCTGAGGACTGGCCTTGACCCCTGGCTGAGGAGAAGGTCTGTATCTGCCCAGCATCTGAACCCTGACCTTCAGAGGGTTGACAGGCAGAGGAGGGGGGCCCATCACAGGGCCTGTGGTTGGAGTGAAGAAAGCGGTTGCATAAAAGTGAGGAGCCTCGCCACAGCCCAGGGCCTGCCCCACCTGAGTCACGCTTGACAGGGAGGGAGGAGAAAGCAAGAACTCGGAAGCCCCTTGGACTTCAAGCTGCCCTTGGCCTCCAGCGTGGTGGCTCTGAAGTCTTTGACCGATGAGCTCAGGCAGAGGCGCCTGGGGTAAGAAGCAGGAGGGAGGGCTGAGGCTGGCCCAGAGGAACCCCAGGCCCGGGCTGGAGAGTGGTCACGGTCCTGGGTGGAGTCTGCCTCCAGGCCACTCCCAACGCTGGGTGCCTCTGACAGGACACCACGCAGCACAGTGCCTGGCACGCTTTGTGCTTGGGATTCGGGGGCTGAAGGGATGAGTGAATGAGTGGGCGAGCAAGGCCCCTCTGCTGGGCCCTCCAGTCTCCCGTTTTGATTCTCCGACCTTCAGAAATGGCCATCCTGGGGCCTCACACGTCCCCGGTTCCCATGAAGACTCGCCCTGGCATTCTGGTCACTTGCCATTGTCACTCGCTTCAGGTGTGTGGCTCGATCTGTGCAGAGCTAGGAAGTGACTGAGCTAGGCATCCAGCCAGGAGAAAGAAGCATTTTTTTTCTTCTGGGATAATGTACAGTTCAGAGACCAAAACTTGTGCCGTCCCCAGGGCTGGAGTGGGCTGCCGCTGGGGAGACAGCAAGGTCAGGGTCTCCTGGGCCAGTCGAACCGGGCTACCTGGGTTCTTTGCTGCAGCTCGTGCCGGGCGTGTGTGTGGTGGCGGTGGGGGGGGCGAAGAGAGACAGACACCAAGGGACACAACTGGTTCTTTTCAGGCTCCAGGCTCAGAACCCTTCCGAAACACCACCCATCCTCCAGCCCATTGCCCTGGGCTGAGCGGCCAGTTATAGAGCCTGTGCTACTGGGCTGCAGTTCTGAGACGGACAGTCCAGACTGGAAACCGGGGATCCCGGGGGAGGTCAGGGCTCCAGCCGGGCCCGTGGGTGACCAGCCCGACGGGCACTGCTCAGGGCATCAGTCCCCCCTCAGCCAGGCCCTCCCTCGGCTCTCTCTTTTCCACACTCGCCAGCAGTATATGTAAGTGGCTGCGGGTCAGAACCGACGTTGGTTAATCCCTTCATTCCTCTGAACCTCGATTTCCTCATCTCTAGAATGGGGACCATAAGACACCCACCTGCTAGGACTGTTACCACGAGACAGTGAGCTAATGTTTACACGCTGAGCTCAGTGTCTGGCAGGTGAAGGGGGCTAGCATTTTCATTCATCTCGTTATAGAATAATTATTATTTTATCCCTAAGTTTCATTGCCTTGTGGGGAGGGCGGGAAGAGGCTGTTCTCTTTTGTCACGTCTTACATTGTCTTAAAAATCACACTGTGCCTGCTCAACCCCGGGGTCCCACCCCCTCCCCGGGGGGCTGGTTGGTCTCCTCTCAGCAGCTGCCTCCCACACGCTCAGCAGGGACACAGCCACAGCCCACGTGGCCTTTGATGGGTTCGCGAGGCCAGAATCATGACCAGAGAAGGCCTGGCAGGAAATTCACAGTGAGGAGGGGGCCGCTGGTTGTGAGGGGCTCGCCTAGGTCAATACTGTGCTTCTCTGTGACAGGGAGGACCTGGCAACTGGGGTTCAGTGACAGTAACGAGGCCTTGGTGGTGGTGGGCTTAGGGTTGGGGAGGGGGCAGGGAGCAGTGAGGAGCTGGCATGGAAAATGTCTTACCCGCGGTACCAAGAGGACAAGCAGGATCCGAAACAGCCTTCGTCGGGGCCTTGGCTTCCAGTGGACCCAGCGCCCAGGAGGGCAGGTGGCAGGCCTGCACCAGCTAGGTTGGCGGTAGCTGGCTCGTTTAGTCGTTGTTAGGGTAGAGACGCACTGAGGACCCCAGGACAGAGGGGCAAAGCTGAGGATGCTCTCGGTACAACGGGCCACCTCTGGGCGGGGCCACCACTGGGCGGGGCCACCTCTGGGCGGGGCCACCTTTGGGCAGGCCGGGAACGCAGGTGAGGACCTCAGGGCTGGCCGGGAATGGAAGCGGATTCACAGAGGGGCTTATTCGTCCACGTTCTTTGCACTGCTCCTGCTGCTCAAAGCGACCTGATGCGCCGCTGAGCTCAGGCCCCTCCCCGTGCGTCTGGGCTCCCGCGCCTGCGTGCACCTTTCCGTCTCTCTTTGGGAGTCTTCCCGTTCACACCTGGGGAGCACCCGTTTGGGCTGAGCTCTCCTCAGCTGTTGATTTCATTGGCTAGTTCCCCATCGGCCGCCAGTGGTCAGGTGTCTTCCACTGTCCAATCAGCTGTGCCGTGGGGGGAGGACTCAGGAAATGGTGGAGGGGTGTCCATCTGTGTGTAAGGTGAGGAGCCTCTTACAGGGGCTCAGGCAGGGCCCATAGTCTAGCTTGTCCAGGACTCCCCTCCCGCCCCCATCTCTGGGGCTTCCAACCAGCCAATCGGGTTCCTGGAGGAACCCCGCGAAAGCCCCGCTTTCTGCTCTATGCTTCCCTGCTCACCTGGGACACACACATCATGGTCGTTCTTGTGTGTGTCCCAGGAGAGCAGAGAAGCATAGGGATAATTGCTCTTAGCCTATCTCTACTACCCACCAGACCGATCGCTGGTGGAGGGCAGGTGGACCTCTACACACACATCCCCTGGGCCCTGCCTCTGGAATTAGACCGGCCTAGCTGAATCTCAGTTGTTAAAACAGCAACACCGACTGCAGTGGGAGCCAGACACAATTCCACACGCTGCCCGGAGCATCTCAGCCGTCCTTGGAGGAAGCCTGTGATCGTGCGCATTTTAGACATGGGGAAGGCGAGGCTCAGAGAGGTGAGGGACTGCGCTCGGATGGAAGGCGGGGCCCCGTGACAGGAACCAGGCGCCGGCTCGGGCTTGGCGCTCCTTCCTGCTCTTCGGCTGCGGAGTCATGACGGGTGTGTCACTTGGTATCTCCAGGCCTCAGTTTCCCCTTTCCTAAAAGCAGGATAAGAGGATTTAACGTAGGAGGTGGTCACAGAATATCACCGCATTTCAAACTGTAAAACTCAACCCCTGGGTTGGCATCATTAGTGCAGATGGGAAGAGGGGTTTTGCTGTTCTTTGGGTAACAGATTGGGGTTCGCAGTGTTGACCTTTGAGTGCAGCTTGCTCAAAATCAGCCCGTGGCTTGGGCATGTGCCTGTAGGGCACCTTCAGCATCTCGGTGCACAGGTCTTGTTGTCTGAACCGAAAGGCCTGCATTTCATCTGAGATTCTAATCACCTCTGTGACCTTCATGCTATGTATCTTAAAGAAATAAAGCGCCGGAAAGGGCACATTCCAGGGCTATTTTTCTAGAACTGCGCTGTCCGGTTGGGCGGCCGGGAGTCAGATGGGGTCCTCGAGCTTCCAAAATATGGAAAGCCCAAAGCGAGATGCACCGTGAGCCCAAGATCCATACCTGATTTTGAAGACCTAAGGTAAAAAAAAAAAAAAAAAAAAAGTAAGCTATCTCATTAATCATTTAAAAATATCGATTACAGGTTAAATGAGGATATTTGGGATATATTGGGTTAAATAAAATATATTATTATAGTGGGCTGAATAATATCTCCCAAAGATAGCAGGTCTTAATCTCTGGAATCTATAAATGTTGCCTTACATGAAAAAGGGGTCTTCCTTTGCAGCTATGGTTCGGTTAAAGATCCTGAGATGAGGAGGTTATTCTGGGTTATCCAGGTAAACCCTAAATGCAGTCATATGTATCCTTACGAGTGGGAGACGAAGAGATTTAACACAGATATCCAGAGAGGAGAAGGCAGTGTGACCATGGAGGCAGAGATTGGAGCGATGCAGCCACGAGCCAAGGAGTGCTGGCCGCCACTAGAAGGGGGAAGAGGCCAGGAACAGGTAGGCTGTGGCAGGGAGCACAGCCCTGCTGACACCTTGGTTTCCAACTCCAGATCTGTGAGAGACGAAATTGCTGTTGTTTTAAGTCACCGAGTTTCTGGTCATTTGTTTCAGCGGCCACAGGAAACGAATCTGATTATCGAAATTAATTTCACCTGTTTCATCTCATTTTTCCAAGCCTAGAAAATTGTAAGTCATATCTGTGGCTTGCGCTAGTGGTGGCCTTCTGTCTGCCGGACAGCCCTGCTGTGGACCGGCCTGACCCTTTCCTCGCCATAACCACGGATGCCGTGTCCCCTCTCTGGCTCCTTGTCCGTGAGCGAGTTGTTGAACCATGATGACACTTCTCACCGGCAGCCCCTGGGTCTCTGGGCTTCCAGAAAGGAGTCTGTAGATTTACTTGCAAGTCGGCAGTTATCAGTTAAATAAATCTTTGGTCTTTGGCTGA
>NW_006441061.1:5129425-5132162 GCF_000325575.1 Pteropus alecto | reverse complement strand
TCTCTGGAGAGCCGACCGGCAGGTACGCGGGTCCTGTGGACACGCAAACATTTAGAAACGCAAGAAGGCATCGGATTTGTTTCCTGTAACAAGTTACCACAGACTGGGGGTCTTAAAACAACAGAATTTTGTTCTCTCCTAGTTCTGGAGGCCGAAAGTCTGAAATCCAGATGTTGGCTGGGTCGGTTCTGAAGGGGTTCAGAAAGGGTCTCCCCACAATGTGCTACATTGGCATATGAATTTTTTGAGGTAAAGGCAGTCGAGACGCTGGGGCTCGTGAGAAACTTGTAATTCTCCCTTAAAGAATTTAACTTGGGGTCTTGCCCATAATCACCAGAAAGAACTTTTTATAACCTATCTATGGGGCTGGGCAAACTACAAATTACTGCACAGTTTATCTTCTTATCATCCTGCAACGACCTTCATCCTCATTTTAACTGTCTGTGTCTGAACCTTGCACGTATGTGGGGTCTCTGACGTGCCTGTATATCTGGGATTCCCATATGTATGTATGTAGTTAAATCTGGTTATTTCTCTTGTTACTCTGTCTCATGTGAATTTCATTTTTAGACCACTTCTGGGGTCTCCGAGGGGCAATCTCATCCTGCCTTGCTTCTGGTGGCTGCTTCTGGGGGCTGCTGGCCATCCCTGGCCATCCTTGGCTTGTGGCTGCCACAGTCCAATCTGCTGCCTCCATCTTCATGGCCTTCTCTGCGTCTGTGTGTCTGACCCTCCCCCTCCTCACTCTTATAAAGATACACAGGTCATTGAATTTTGAATCCTCCTTCAATCCAAGATCCTCTCATTTCAAGATTCTTCACCTCATTACGTCTGCAAAGACCCTGCGATGGTTAATTTTATGTGTCAACTTGATTGGCCACGGGCTGCGCAGATGAAGCATTGTTTCTGGATGCATCTGTGAGAGCATTTCGGGATGAGATTAGGGTTCGAATCAGTGGACTCAGCTTGCAGATGACAGATCATAGGACTTCCCCACCTCTACAAGTGCGTGAGCCAATTCCTCATAGAAATACCTCTGTGCATGTGTGTGTCTCTCTCTGTCTTTGTCTGTCTCTGGTTTTGTTTGGTTTTGTTTCTCTGGAGAACCTTGACATTACAGACCCTTTCTCCAGTTGAGGTTGGCATAGGCTCTGCCGCCGTGTGGTTCTGGATTTGAACCCTCCACTGTGATCTCTTTACTCTCGTTGCTTTATCGTCCCTGAACCCCAAGAAGCCTCCCTGAAAGCGGAAGGTGATAGTGTTATGAGTACAGACCCCAAAAGGTTGTTGCGAGACCACTTATTAGTTACGGGGCTGCTAAGTTACTCAGCTGTTCCTACCTCAGTTTTCTTATCGATAGAATGGGAATAATAATAGTACGTACCTCAACCGGATGTTATGAAGATGAAATAAGTTAATATTTCCTGGGCACAGGGTGGACCTTACGTAGTGTTGTTTAAAAAAATCTCGCGTGATGACTGGCTCAGGGGAAGCACTCAAAAATGCTAGCTGCTCTGATCATTCACGTTATTATTTATGATAAACTGTTGGCATCCATGACATTAGACAGAGATGTTGAAAGGCCCTTTCAAGATCTGATGTTATCCTTTCTCTGGCTCTGATTAGGACCTGCCTTTCTTACTCACCCTACGTTGAGTCACCCCGAGCTTGGAATGGAGACCAGCTTGATGCAGCCACACGGAGCCTCGTGCTCTGTTTAATGCTCCCCTGTTGGCATCTTGAAACTCTTGATCGCTTTTGAATCAGGGCCATTGCGTTTTCTTTTTGCACAAACCGGGCTCCACAAACCATGTAGCGAGACCTGCTCAGCGTCACAGCTCTTCCTGTGCTTAGAGTGGTGAGGGGTCTCCAGCAAGGGGTGATGGTGACCCTCTGGTCGGAGCTGGCTCACTGGCACACAGGGTGGTGGCCTCTCTAAGAGAGACCTTTATAGACTGGGTCCTGGGGGCTGGAGGCCCTGGGAGCCAAGGACAAGCTGATGGCTTGGAGGCCGCGTTGCCTGGAAGAGGAGATTTGGTGGGGACCCAGTGCGTCCCCCAGTCTCTGGAGGGCCGTGGGGAGGAGAAGGGAACGTGTGTGTTCTCTGTGGCCCCAGGGACAGATCCAGCTCGGCATAAGGAAGGAATTTTGAACAAGGAGAGTTATGCAAGAAGGAAGTGGCTGGCTTGAATTCAAACCTCAGCTTCTTCCTGGGGATTAAGAGCTAGGGCTCTGGCTTGAAACAGCTTCACCTCTGCCCAGATCTGTGACCTAAGAGAAGGTCATTCGTAGCCCTGGGCCTACTTTTCCAGCTATAAAACGGGCCAGATAATGCTCCGTAATAATAATACGGGATGATGATGCTGAAGATCAAACAAGGCAAGTTTATAGTCCAGCATGTGAGTTGCCTGCTTCCTTGGAGCCGCTGCTCTTGCTATTGTTCTTGTGCTGATTGCTATTGGACGTAGCGAGTTCCCGGGCTGGCAGGGTTCAAGAGGAGATGGACCCTCAGAGAATTGCGCATTCGACCCTTGCATCAGAGCCGAAGGAGGAAACACGCACTTTACCCCCTTGACAATGTCAGCATCTGGCATTTTGGATGATTACTTTAAAAACCCACAGTCATAAAATACTGTCTCCATGACAAGGGCCCCGAGGGATAGGGGGTGGTGCTTTCTGTGGAACTGAGGAAATGTGGGGTCCTGGAGGCTGCTGGAGAAGTGGGAAGGGTTCCCAT
>NW_006441061.1:5121702-5129412 GCF_000325575.1 Pteropus alecto | reverse complement strand
AACCCCGGCCAGCTGTCCCCTGAGCCGATGCGGCTGCACGTGATCCCAGGAATGCAAGACTCCCCTCCAGGGCCTTCTGGGAAATGGGTTCCTGATGTGGCTGAGAGTGGACAGCGAACTTGCCCAAGAGAAAACAGCATCGGTGGGTGGTGGGCGTGAGGCCACGTGTGCCCGCCTGACACATGGGCAGCTCAGGCATGTGGGATGGGGGTCGGGGGAAGTCCTGGCTCTCACAGACCCTGGAGCCTCTGCCGAAGGCCACACTCAGGGTGAAGGCAGCTTCCCTGGAAACGTCTTGGCAGTGGTTTGTGCTGAGACAAACATTTCTCCTCTCCCTCCTCCCCCCAAGCCGCATTCAAGAAATGCTCCCTGCCTGGCCACAGCCCCATGCATGAGGAATGGGGTCTGAGGCCGGAGTTCAAGGAGCGACAGACAGGCTCCATCAAGGGCCATGCTCGGTCAGAGCTTGGAAGAGCCACGCGTGTTTCTCTCCCCTGAGACAGGAGAAGGGGCTGGGCGCCACGCCGGGCCTGCGTGCACTGTGGTCAGGAGGGCCATCCTTCCACAAATATTTACTCAACACAGCTCTGTGCAGACACCATGGGGGGGGGACATAAATACAGTCGTGGACAGGACAGCAGCCCTGGCTTTTCTTTTTGACATGAAACGAACACGTTTTAAAATGCGCGATTCCGTGGCATTGAATACGTCCACTGTGGCGCAGCCACCACCACTATCCAGCTCTGTAGCTGTGTCACCTTCCCCGAAGAAAAGCCCACGTGCTTTCCACGGCCACTCCCAGTCTCCTCTGCACCTCCAGCCTGGCACCTTCCGTGGATCTGCCTGTTCCAAACGTGTCGTGTAAATGGCATCATATGCTGTGCGGCCCTTCGTACCCGGCTTCTTTCGCTCAGCAGGACGTTTCTGGGTCCCGTCCACACTGTCGCGTGTCTCGGCGCATCATTCCTTCCTGTGGCTAATGTTCCACGTGTGACTGTCCCTTGATCCCAAGAGAGGACGCCCTCCCTGGGCAGTTCCTGACTCGGGGAACCATGGAGAGAGGGAAAGGGACTTTAAATGGCACATTACAAGTTGATGCCTCTTGAGTGCTTCAGCCCACAGCTAGAACAGTACTGCTTCTGTGACAAGAATGTCCCCCTCAACCAAGCCCAGCTAGGGGAGCCAGGGCGAGTACAGCCCCCAGCCTGAGCCCCGGGCTCCACATCTCGAAAATGGGTCCAACAGCCATTTCTCCTCAGGAGGAGAAACTCCCACAGCGTCTATGTTTAGCCCAGTGCCGGACGTGAGGGCGATGCCCGGTGACGCTGTGGCCGTCACCCCGCCTGACCACTGTGCTTCAGTGGGATGGCATCATCCCTGAAGGCCGTCCTGGCTGTCTCAGGGACAGGCTTGGGGGGCCAGGCCGGGCTTGGGAGGCCAGGCCGGGCTTGGGAGGCCAGCCGTCGGGCGCGGAGCCGTGAATCATCCTGGTTCGTCAATGGGCAGCGGCCGGTCGTAACCGCTTCCCTTTGCCAGTGCGTGCCAGCTTCTGTGTTTCTAGGCTGCTGGGCTGAATGTGCTGTCGATGTGCACATGATTATTACGACTTTTATGACCGTGTTTTTATTTAATTAGTACTATGCAATTTAGTGGAAGTTAGGGGTTTGTTTTTTTTGTTGGTTTTTTTTTTTTTTTTGGTCTTTATTTATTTTTATGGTGACGTTGGTTAATGAAATCTGGTAAGTTTCAGGTGTACAATTTAACGGTAAGGCATATATATATTGTATTGTGTGTTCACTTCCCATAGATTTCTTTCTGTCACCACATACTTGACCCCTTTTAGAGGTGCAAATTAACTAAATTTAAAATCACGCCGTCTTTTCCAGCCCTAACTGAGTGGTTCTCAAAGACGGGGGCCCTGGGCCCCAGTTACCTCGCTCTGGCCCCAGCCTGCCCACCAGCCAGTCCTGCTTGGTGACACATAGGCCTCTTCCCTGGCTCTCTGCCTGTTGGGAGAGGCAGCCAGGTTCCCCTGGGCATTCCAAGAAGTAGGAGGGCAGGAGTCAGGACTCAGAACCAGACTGGTGATTTTTACTTATCTCGATCAAAACTCTTTTAGGTATTATAAATAAGGAAGGGAGGAAGGAAGGAAGGAAGGAAGGAAGGAAGGTCCAAATCAAATTAGTTTACTTCAATTTAATTCAACGAATTACAGTTGTGTCTATATGTCAGGTACGGGACCAATGCTTGTGGTTCATCAATGAACAAAACCAAGACGCCCGCCCTAGGAAGCCAAGTGTCAGGCAGAAGAATGAAAATAAATTCTGAGGTGTGTCACCCGTTGAGTGATTGTCCTGTGGAGAGAGAAGAGAAAGCAGAGGCGTGTAAGTGGGGGCGGGTCAGGCTGCGGAACCAATGGCGGCGCTGAGAGCGGCTCTCGTGGAGAAGGCGAGGTTTGAGCGAAGACTTGGGAGACGCCTCGGGCAAGAGAGGTCCAGGCAGAGGGATCAGCCAGAGCCAAGGCCCAAAGGAAGGACAGTGTCTTGCATGTTTGAGGACCAGCAAGCGTGACTGGGCTGACTGACTGAGCTGGGGTGAGGAGCGAAATAGGGGTTCAGAGAGAACCCGATGGGACAGGGCCGTGAGCCATGAGCCGTTGTCCAAACTTTGGCTTTTACTCGGAGTGAAATGGGAGCCGCTGCAGAGTTTGGCGCAGAGGAGGGACATGATTTGACTGATGTTTTGTTTAAGCAAAAAAGGAAACTCCTAGACCCGGGTGAGTCAGAGGCTGCGGCCTCACTGTCTCCTCCATAACACGGCCTCCTCCCTGTGGGGAGGGGGAATGTCTGCACACAGCGTCAGGCCAGTACCGTCCCAGGGCCCAGTCCTGGAGCGGAGAGGGGTCTCCTTATCAGACTATAACCTCCCAGGGAAGCCTCTGATTGGCTCTGCTTAGTCAATCCGCAGTACCCAGATGCCAGGAGCATTGTGATTGGCTGCTCAGGTCACGTGTCCGTCCCATACTAAGAAGATGAAGTCCTCTGATTGGCTGCCCCATCAGAATTACAGTCAATAGGGGTACAGGTTCGGAAAGGAAGGGTGTGATTTCCCAGAGGATGGTAGGAGGGGGAGGGGAGCTGGCAGACAAAAACAACAGTCCTCCAGTGCATTGCTCATCCTAAGGTTAGTCCAGGGGTCCCCCCAGGTGGGCCTCTGCCCCAGGAGGGGCTGCAGAGCCATTAGAAAGAGCTCACTAATCTAGTCTGCCTCTCCTGTAGACCACATGCCATATTTCGAAAACACTGCTTCTCAATGGGGCATTGATGTCCCCGTGATGACTACAATACAGAACTGACCTAAAAGGTCACTTCGGCGACAGTCTTTTTTTTAACCACTGCGTTTCCCCATCCCTGGCTGGAGAAAACCCCAGCTATGCTCACTGAGGTCAGAAGCCAGCTGCTGGAGGCGGGGCCCCTTCCTCCTCTCTCTAGGCCTCCTCTGAAGTCACAGACAATTAAACAGAGTAGAGCTGGGTCTTTGATCCTCAGGAAATGCCAAAGAGGGTGAGCTGGAAGAAGCCACACTGGGGCTTTAGACGCAGCGGCTCCCCTGCTCCCATTTGTAGAGTTATGACAGGAGCACTTTCCTGGGCTTTAAAAAACATATACAATAAAGTAACAAATGTTGAGGATAGAGCTCAGTGGATTGTTACCTATATATCTACCTGTGCAACCTTCACACAGGTGAAGATACGAAACATCTCCAACACCCCGGATGCCTCCCCGAGGGGCGGGCCCAGTGCCTTCCCTCGCCCTCATTTCTGGGCACTGCTGTATTTTCCTTAGGCCTCACCAGTTTGCAAGGCAGGGGGCACCAATCCAAATTTTCAGGCAAAGAATGTAACTGGAGCTCAGGGAAAAGTAACACCCCATCATCCCCACCACCAGAAATAACAACTGGTACTTCCACTGACTGAGGAGGCTTTAGGGGAACTCTTGGCCGAAGATCAGAGAACGATGTGCCCTCCTTGCCAGGCCCTGGCTTAACTGAGATTCCCACCACGAAGTCACACACAGCAGGCAGAAGGGTTCCCTCCAAAGTCCCTCTTATTTTCGGCTTTAGGTGACAGCAGGCAATAATCTGTGGTTCGCCCAGGCTGGTTTTCCCAGCTTCTGCTGGCGAGGTTTCTATCTTGTTGTTTCAGAAGACCAAGCAGGGCAAAGAACACCCCCAATCTAAGGAGGGAGGGCCCCCTCTTGAGCTGTCTCTGGTCCATGATTCTGGGGGTGGTGCAGCCGCCAGACCCCATAACTGAGCTTTTTGACAAGGAGACAGCCTCTTCCAGTGGTTCCCCAGAGCTGGGGACCAGAGAGGCGGGCATCCTCTATTCTCAGACAGAAACATCCAAGGAGCAAGATGCACAGTTCTACCAGACGCACAGAGATAAAACTTATTTCAGGACATCCAGTGCTTTCTGTGTCCCTGATTGTGGCCTAGCATTATCTCTTGGGGCTGGGACAACCCTGCCTGGCAGCCCCAGGCTCCAGAAACATGGGTGTTGGTTTGCTAGTGTACCTTTTGTCCAGATAAAAGAAGGTTTGGCACATTACAAATGGATAAGAAGCGGTCCCCCCAGCTCCCCACTGCACTGCCCCAGCAAGCAAGGTCAGAGGTTTCTAAGAGTCTCCCTCCTGCCAGCCCTGCTGGGTGGGAATTATTATCCCCATTTCGAGGAAGAGGAAACTGAGGCCCAGAGGCTCATGCTGATGGAGGGCCGACTACGTGCCAGGTGCTTACTAATTAGACATGACTCCCTTTAGTTCTCTCTCAGCTGCGTGGGGAGTAGCTGACTGTCGGCTGTGTTTTACAGTTGAGAAAATGGATTCAGAGAGGGAAACTGCTTGCCTAAAGCCACACAGCTGCCCCCAAGGGCTGGCTCTGTGATTTTATGCCAGCTGAGTCTGGGTCCAGAGCATGTGGCCAGCGTCTTTGCCTTCTGACCAGTCCTTCCCTTGGTCTCTGCCGCTTTGGGGCACGGGCCAGACTAACACTGCTGTCTCTCCGGGCAGGCCCAAGGTGGAGCAGGCACAGGAGACTGACTTTCCCTCTTCCCCACTTCCCCAGCCAAGCAAGCAGTGTCAGCAAAACCACGGGGACCAGATCTTTGCCTTTGTGGAGGTCCCACCCCCAGACCTGAGGAAGGGGACTAAGGGGCAGGGGGTCGCAGCAAGGTGAATGAAACAAGGGCTTCGAAGAATCTTAGGGCATGAACTGTTGATGCTTCCTACGAAGGAAGAGCCGATGGATCCTTGGGGAAGTTCTGTAATAAGCAATCAAGCTATCTGCCTGGGGGTCTCTGGAAAAGTAAAGAGAGGCCGAAGGAGACAGCGGAGGTGTGGGCTAGTTTCCTGTGGCTGCAAATGACCACGCATTTATTTAGCTTCTCCAAACAACTCAAATGTATTCTCTCACGATTCTGGAAGCCAGAAGTCCCCAAGTGGATTTCAGTGGGCTAAAGTCAAGGCGTGGGTAAGGCTGGTTCCTTCTGGACGTTCTCAGGGAGAATTCATTTCCTTGACTTCTACAGCTTCGAGAGGCCACCTGCATTCTTTGGCTCATCTTCAAAGCTAGCAGTGTCCTCTCTTCTCTCCTCGGTGACCTCTGCTCTCTCTTTTTCATTCCTCCCTCTAATTCGCCGAGGTAAAGACGTCCAAAACTGTAGAGAATTTTTATGAGTTTATTTGCGCCAAGCTGATGACACGCGCCAGGGAGCAAGATCTCAGATGCGCCGGAGAATAAGTTTCACGGCCTCTTTTATGTAGTTGAAAATAAGGAGGGGACGTTAGGAAGATTAGATGCGGGTAAAAGAAAGCGAGGCAGGGATCGCTTTACAGGATAATTTACAAGATTTTGTGTTCTCTCGAGGGCGATTCTGGCTTATTTCCAAGGCGCGTTAATGAGACGCACAGACACAATGGTCAGGGCTTGCTTAAAGCAAAGATAAACCTTTTGCTAAAGAGTTAGATGCCTGGGGTGTGATTGCCGACACCTGCCAAGTTAGGAATTTATGACCCGATCACCCTGTGAGGTTTCTTTCCATAGAACTCTTTTTTTCATCCATACGTTCTACTGCTTTCCTCTTAGGAGGGTCTTTGTAATTAAATTGGATTCACCCAGATAACCTAGATCAGCGGTCCCCATCCTTTTTGACACCAGGGACCGAGAATCGGATGCCTGATGATCTGAGGTGATCTGAGGTGGAGCTGAGGGTGATGCTAGCGCTGGGGAGCGGCTGCAAATACAGATGAAGCTTTGGACCAGTATGGTCCATGGCCCCGGGGGTTGGATCTAGGGTAATCTCATCTCAAGATTTTTACCTAATCCCACCTGCAAAGTCCCGTTTGCCCTATAAGGGTAACATGTTCACAGGCTCTGGGGGTTCGGGTATGGACATCTTTGGAGGGCCATTATGCAGCCTACTACAGATAGCAAAGTCGCATCGATGGAGGCATGGCTGCGTCTCAAGTGTCCAGGCTGAGTGAGGGGCAGATGGCTCAGGTCTCGTCCCCAGCACCTACCCTGACTCTCAGGGAGATAGACACCGATCGGCAACATCGGCCACCTGTGGAGGTCCTGCCAGGTGACCCTCTTTGTCGCACGTACCGGAAGGCAGGCCCTGCGCACACCCCCGTTTTACAGATGAGGGCCGTTAAAGAAAACGCCACAGATCCCAAACGGCATCACTTGTGCTAAAAGCCTGTGATGCCAAACCTGAGTTTAATACCTGATCTGATTGCAGTTCCGACCTCTCCCAGATACGTAATCTTAATCAACCAGTCTGGAATTTTGGGGTTAAGCACCAGGAACGTAATCCGTCACGTGGGGCTCTCCACCCCCCCATACTGCCCACAGAAAAAAGGGACGACCCGAAAGATAAAAACTTTCCCCTTCTCTGCCCTCAAAAGAAAGATGTCGGGGTCCACAAATAACTCCCCTGCTCTCTTTCCCCAGCTCCCTCTCTAGTCGCTAGATGGGAAGTCACTGGATTCACAAGTCACTTAATAAAGCCAGTTAGATCTTCGAATCTACTCCATTGAATTTTATTCTTTTTTTTTCTTTTCTTTTCTTTTTTTAAACAGGAAAGAGATTAGAAAGTGGTTAAGAGTTTGTCAGGAAGGGGTGGCCCGGGGCCAGAGGCTGGATGAGGGACGCCCCAAGGCTCTGCTCTCGCAGCACCTGGTGGCAGAGCTGCTTCTGCAGCTGGGAGTGGGCGGGTGCTGAGTGGGGACAGGCCTCCTGGCTGCTGTCTCCCCGCCTCCTGGCTGCTCTGCAGGCACCACCAAGCAGCCTGCGTTGGGTCTTTCCCAGAGCTCCCGCCTTTGACATGCCTGCCCCGGTGCTGGCGATGGTGACCGGCCAGGTGCTCCCGGCCTTCCTGCTCTGCAGCACACTGCTGATCATCAAGATGTATGTGGTGGCTGTCATCACCGGCCAAGTGAGGCTGCGGAAGAAGGTACGTGCCGCCCTGGGGGCCCCCGGAGCGCGCGCGCTTCTCCCGCTCGCTCGCTGCCCCGGCGGTTTCAGGGCCAGGGGTGAGCGTGTGCGGTGGGAGACCCCGTGCCTCTCCCCGTCCTTCCCAGTGGCTCCTCTGTGGCTGTCGCTTGCAGCAGGGCCCGAAGCTCCCTGTCCTCTGTCTGAGAGCATTAACTC
>NW_006441061.1:5118544-5121647 GCF_000325575.1 Pteropus alecto | reverse complement strand
GTCGTGGAGCGCTTTCGACGCCACCGACCGGTCCCTGGGGTGGAGCGAGACGACATGAAGCCTCCGCTGACCTGGCGGCTTCCCAAAACAGGAGATCTGATATTTGGGTGGAGCGGGAACCGACGGAACAGGACCTGGGAGCGCGTTAAGTGGAAATTCCCAGCTCGCTGGCCAGGTCGCTCACAAACCCACCGAAGCTTCCAGGGTCTGGGTTTGGGCCGGGCTCCCCCGGAGTTGTAGGCAGGAATTTCCCCCACCAGTCCGAGTCCTCGAGCCAAAACAACAATAAAGCGGCTAAGATTTGAGCCAGGGCGCGCGGGTGGGCGGTTCGCTGTCCTGGGGAGACTCTGCTCGCACGCACGGGATGGCCTGAGCGGAGAGGCTGCGGGCCACGTGAGCGTCGTCCTCCCTACTGCACGCCCAGAGGCCCAGGGGGCACCTGCTGATTACCCTCCAGGTGTTTCAGTAGAGAAATCGTTTCTGGAGACTGTGCCCCTTTCTCCCCCTTTATCCAGTTCAAAGGCAAGGTGAGGCTGGCTCTGGCATCTCTTGCGGGGGTGGACACTGGGGAGCCGGGCTGAGGCCCTGGAGCAGGTACACGCAGGACTGAAGGCTAGTCCCCCACCCCCACCCCAGGTGAGACAACTCCCAAAGGCACTGGCACGGTGATCACCTGGCCTTCTGTCCCCGTGCCCCTGGGCTGCGGGATTCAGGCACCCCGCGGGGACAGCTGCACTCACCCTCCCTGCCCTTTCTAGGAGTTTAATCCCCACCGCGGTCCTGGGGGAAGGAGGAGGGGAGGAGCCGGCTCCACCTCGTTCTCCAGGTTAGGGATCTGGGATCCAGATTACTTCCCAGGCTGCAGAGCTGGGTTTGAACCCAGATGTCCAGCTGCAGAGTCCACACCCTGCCACGGGGTTGGTGTTTTCCACAGCGAGGTGCAGGGCCCAGAGCTCTCTTCTTAAGAACTCAGGGAAGGGCGGAGACATACCTGTCTGAGTGGGGAGTGGCAGAAGGAAAGTTCCCCTTGGGCCGGCCCAGTCCTGAGGTGCTGTTTGCCTTCTACGGATTTTCCTCTCATTTCTGTTTGGGGAGGCGACAGATGCAGGCTCGAGCTCTCCCGCCCACCATCCTTGGGACCTTGGGCAAGTCTGGGATCGGCACAGTCATGGGAGGAGATTTTGGCACCTGGCCCAGAGCGAATGTTCCACCGGTATCAGCTCTTATGACTTAGTCTTACTAACAGGTGGCTTCGTGGCAGTTCACCCAGGGGCCCGGAGCCTCGCCCCAGCGAGACGTAGTCCTGCAGCCTCTGACGATGGGGCTCTTCCCAGCTGGCTCCTGGCTGGGCCGACTCGCATTCCAGTTCTGTCTGCAGAGATGCCCAGACCCATGGACCCTAGACTCCAAAGGCAAATGCCCTCTGAATGCGAAGACCCCTTGAAGGGTGTCGGGAGTCCCTGGTCTGTCTCTGTGCAGGGCCATCAAAATTGGTGATTCCATGACTTAAGGGCCAGCGGAGACTTTGATCCTGACTGAGACCTACATCAAGCTTGGGCTGCATTCGCCTGGGGGGTGGGGTGGGGCAGAGGCAGGACAAATCCGTGCTTGGGGTCAGATGTCACAAGGGCTCAGAAGCAGCAGGATTCACCATTCGATGGGTAATTTAGAAAACCTGGTGCTGAGGTTCGGGCTTGCTGCGGGTCGGTGGGGCTGGCTTTCCTGGATGCCAGCAGGGCCCGATGGATCAGGAGTGGTGGGGTAGGCCTTCGATGACCCCAGTGTGACCTTAAATCTCTGCTCTCCATTGACAATTCATTGAATACCCGTCTTCTGACCCCAGGGCCTTTGCACATGCAGATCCAATGCCTTGATTGCCGTTGCTTGACCCTTCCCCTCATCTGGTTACTGTTGATGCATCCTTCAAGCCTCAGCTTTAACGTCGCTGCCTCCGAGAAGCCTTCTCTGATCGCCAGGCTCACTGAGGTCTCCCGTGAACATTCTCAAGGCCGACTCTCTCTTAACACTCACCACCTGGTCTTCTCTGGTCTATCAGACCGTGAGCTTCACAAGAGCAGGGACGAGAGGGGCGTTGCCTTCGTCCGTTTGGCCGGCTAGAACAAAATACCATAGACTGGGCGGCTGATAAACAACAGAAATTTCTCAGTTATATGGAATGGGAAGTCCAAGGTCAAGGCGCTGGCAGATTGTCTGTCTGGCGACGGCGCGCTTCCTAGATGTGTCCATAGATGGCTGTCTTCTCCCTGTGTCCTCGCATGGCTGGAGGGGCCAGGGAGCTCACTGGGGTCTTTTTTTTTATGAGAGCACTCCTCACCGTTCACGAGGGCTCCACCCTCAAGACCCGACCCCCTCCCAAAGGCCCTACCCCCAAACACCGTCACGTACGGGGGTTAGGCTTCAACGTTTGAACTTTCAGGGGACGCGAACGTTCTGTCCATCGCAGACTTGTTCACGGTGCGTCCCCAGCGCTTGTCATGTGATAGGAGCTCATGGATGCTGGCGAATGGGCATGCACGTGACAGCGCCGCCGCACACTCGGGTGGCCCGGCCGTCCATCTCACGGGCAGTAATTCTCAGCTGATGTATTTCAGGCTTTTGCCAACCCCGAGGATGCCCTGAGACACGGAGGCCTCCAGTACTGCCGGAGTGACCCGGACGTGGACCGCTGCCTCAGGCAAGTACCGCGGGCACTCGGCCTGGCCACGCTCTGTCCTCCCCGGCCCTCTCTCGAAGATCCCCGGGGGCCGAGATCTTCTGCCTTCCTGACCCCCTCAGACTGTTCCGATGTATTCACTGATTTCGTTTCTGATTAATTGTGGAAAGGTAATACATGCTCATGGCTCAGGGTTACAAAGTTAGAAAAGGGTCGTCAGTGAAAAGTCAGTCTCCCTCCCACCTCTGACCTCCAGGTTCCATCTAGTTCTACTCTCCAGGGACAGAGGCTGTGGCCAGTGCTTTCTGAGCCTACAAACACGTGCTCCCCGCCGCGTCCTTTCAAACCCCAAAGGGTCGCCCTCCACCCGCTGGTCTATTCCCTGCTTTTTTCACATAATGACAGAGATCGTTTCCACTCGGCTCCGAG
>NW_006441061.1:5112785-5118437 GCF_000325575.1 Pteropus alecto | reverse complement strand
CTATGGTGAACAGAGTGCATCCAAACCCTTTTCATTTGCCTCCACGTGTATGTGTGCTCAAAACCGCAGGAGGCACCACGTGGTAAGAAATATCGTCAAACAGCACAAACCCACACGCAGCACTGGCGTGTGCGGTGCTTCTCCGGCCCTGCCCTGCCCCTCGGCACATCCACTCCTGGATGGATGCATCGCCGCTAAGATAGTTATATGTCTTATCACAAAGTTACGTCACATTTTGGTTTTATGTCACATTTCTTTTATTCTGAGCAAAGTTGAACGTCTTCTCATACTTAGCATCCCCCGGTCCATCAAACGCAACTTTTCTTCGTATAAAAATCGGAACATCGCATTCTGAGTGATGTCGACAATACATAGAAGAACAAAACCCGCTCACAAGTCTAATCGTTTTCCTCTGTCTCCTCTTCGTCCTCTAAGTCTAAATATTTTTCGTAAAGTGAGGCACGCGTTCGTTGCACACCCGATTTGGGGTTCTGATTTTTTTTCCGGTTGACATTATTTCATGAGCATTTTCCATGTCTGTCAATACTCCTTGAAAGTGATTCTTACAAAATGGCTGTGCCAAATCCATCTGAGACTGAATGTTAATTTCGCGTCGGGCAGTCTCCACGTTGGGCTTCTGGGGCTTCTGGGCAGTTTCGAGGCTTTCACGCCAGTGGGTGGAGACTGAGGAGGTGGCCCCCCCCAGGGGGAGGGGGTCGTCAGCCAAGCTCGATGGAGAAGCGGGCAGCTGGACAGGAGTGAGACCCGAGACAAACCTTCCCGTAGTCCTTAGCACATTCCCGAGCACCATAGAGAGAAATGGGCGGGACTCTGCAGTAAAGACTATTTCATTAAAAGAAAGCCTTTCTTATTTTCTTATGGTTTTCTTGGCCACTGAAAATAATATCTATATGTGTGGCTTTTAAAAATTACAGAAATGTATAATGCAGGAGGTGAAATTCTTTGCTATTTCAATTTTTCTAATATAACTACAGTATGTAGTCCTTCGTCTGAGGTCCAGCCCTCTATCCATCCACCCATTCGTCATTTCGTGAGCACCTACTGTGTGCTGAACACTAGTTTGCTTTATTGAACAAAACCCTTACCCATACACAAATCTATACTGGTGACCCCTGTCCCACCCTCACCCCTGGGTGGCTGCATTCCCTGGGCAGTGGACAAGGACATGGGTAGTTGAGAAGCAGGCTGCCATGCCTGGAGAGCCTGAGCCAGCTCACCACAGCCACCAAGAGGATGTGTTTGGCTTCTCCCAGGGTTCTGTGGTCCCGTGTAGCTAAGCTTACCTATCATGCCAGCAAAGGACATGTCCACCCACCCATCATAATTTTCTTTTCTGATCATGATGAGCCACCATCTAAAGAGTACTGATGTTCAAATGGTTGAAATTCAGTAGTTTTTTTGAGCACCTCTTATCTGATAATGTTTTATAGTCATTTGGTGAGTATTTATTGGGGACCTACCATGTATCGATATTTATTGGGGACTGACCAAGCCAGACCTGGGGGTTCCTGGTCCCCTGGGCTCCTCCTCCTCCTGACTTCACATAACTCGGAAGCTTGAGGGTGCAGACCTCAGAATCCCATGCTGTGGTCCGCCACCAGAGAACTGGCTGCAACCTGGTTCCAGAGGGAGATGCCCGGGAAGCAAATGTCAGTTAAATATTAGACCAGAGTCTGCAGCGCGGTCAGCATCACCCTTCCGCACAAACAGGAAGGCCCTCAGGTCTCAGTTTCTGGATGATAAATCTGCCTTGCAGATTAGCACATGCTGGAGCCAGACCGGGAGCCCGGCTCTGCTAGTAGTCAAGAGCCAGGTTTCAAGGAAAACGAAGAAACCCACCTGCTTTTCATGATGCCTACCCATCTCCTGGCTACGTGTATCTTGGCCAAATTCTGAGTCTGTGCATATGGAACTGCAGAGAGAGCGTATCTGGTCCCAGAGAAAGAAGACAAGCCCTTGCCCAAGCTTTGGACTGTTTCTGACGACTTGGAGGTGTGCAGACTTAATCTGAGTGGACTGGTTTGTCAGGAAATTGGGTCCCCAGATCTCAGCCCCCGAAGTCCCTTAGACGTCCAACACGTTCCTTTTGGGAGAAGGTAACAAGGAGGCCCAGAGAGGGAGGGAGACTTACCGGAGGCCAGGGAACTAATTAGCACCGAGGCGGAACCGCATAAGCAGCTCCTAGCCTAGCAAGCCCCTCCCACCGCTCCATAAAAGATTCTTTTATTAATTTGGCCGAGGCGTCTGAGGGCGGTCGCGAGTCTGGCAAAACCGAGAGGGTGAAATTAGCTTTAACAAGCGTGTCCCAGATTGGGCTGGTGATGATGGTGACGATGACGACAAAGGCTAATTTGGGGTGCACCCACTCACCAGCGGGCAGCGTTCTATGCCCCGGCGGGCTCTGCTCCTAGACGCTTTCCCTCTGTGCGAAGGCGATTCGACTCTGTTTTGTACCTGCCTTGAAAACTAAGCAGCCTTTTCCGTTGTATTGAACTTGAACTCAAGGAAATCGCCAATGTGGGTGGAGAGCAGAGCCGAGGGAAGAGGAGAGGTCCGTTTTGTCCCTGCCCAGGATATCTGGGGGGTAACTAGGGCCTCCTCTCCCCTGCCCATAACCCGATACTGTAAATAAAATGCAGCTGGTGTTGCAATGTCTGCTGCGGGGGAGGGGGCGGGCCCGCGGCTGCAGGAGCCCGTGCAAGTTCGGTCTAGCGGGAATTTGCTTTGCATGACTTTCACCTTTAAAAAGCGGCGGTTATTGGAATGACATGTTTTACCCAAGCATCTCTCTGGTACGTGACTCCATCCGTGTCTCTCAATGCAGATCCTGGGGTGGAGAGGACGTTTTCTTGCATCATCCCTCATTTCCCCATGTCTCCCTCTCCTTGGCACCACTTGCAGCTTCGTGGGGGCCCCCACTGTGGTTTGAGACGCGCCAGAGGGGGGAGAGAAGAGCCGGGCCCGCCCCAGGGGCCGAGGGTCAGAGCTCTGGGGCTTTTCTGAGCTCCCAGCCGCCTCTCCTCACTCACTGGGAGATGGCCTCAGCACCCACTAGGTGGTTTCCTGCAAAGGCCGCCCCCGCCCCCAACGCCTCTCAGCCCCGACTGGCACATCTCGCCCCCGCCCCTCCTTCCCGCCCCGTGTTTCACCAACTTCTCTTCCTCACCTGCTCTTTGGGGTTTGGCCAACGATTCTCTTAACTGCTTTCTAAAAAAAACAACTCACTCTTAAAATATAAATATACACTTTAAGGAAAAGTATCTGCATGAATGGGTAAAAAGTATCTGAAGCTTTTGGGTAAAAATGTATAACTATGACAAAAATTATGTACTTATGTGAAAGTGTCAGGAAAGGCACAACTAGTCTATGAAACCCCTTCATTCAGATACCTTTCCTTAAAGCGTGCACCTCCTAGAGCCAAGGAAGCCTCCAACATTGTGGGCGGCAAAAAATCACAGAAGAGAAGCTGTCCTTCAGGCACGTCAGGTGAAGGCAGGGCTCTTTGGTAAAAATCATAATGCTGGCAGCCAGAAGGCCAAATATGAGACGGTCTCCTAGGAAGAGCCATAGGCGAGGCCTCCAGGAGCTGGGCAGGGCTGTTGAGGACGGAACATTGTGGACATGACTCATCCATAGGGTCACCAGGAGTTTGAGCTGACTCAACGGCACAGAACACACATGACAGAAACACTCAGCCAGGTGGCATCGTCTCGCGAGCCACTGTGGTAGGCAACCACATTCTGGGACACACTGACTTAATCTAAAATAGGTTGTCCCAAGGCCATTCCCGCAGGATGGGGCAACTTCAGAGGCACATTAGCCGCCTCCTCCCTATCACTCACAAGTAAAGGGAGGGCCCTGCTTGACTGGGGAATTGGAGTGGCCCCAGTCCTACGCCCCCACCCCTTCCCTGTGGACAGGATCGGGCCAGGGCCCGCCTCTCTCTGGCCTGGGAGCCAGCAGTCTGTCCCTCGGCTGGAGGCTTACTTTCCCTGTGTCTGGCTCCAAGTTCGAGATTTAGGAGAAAAGTAGAAAGAAGGCTCGTATGGGCTTGAGGATATAGGGACAAGAGACACAATTGCCAGGTCCTGAGTTTGAACCCAAAAAGGTCCAGGCCCTGCTGGGTTTACGGGAGCTTTTGTACACTTCGACCAAATTCCAGACTCTCTCCTGCTTCGCGGGCCCCTCTCCCCATTCTTATCCTGCCTCACTCCCTCCTTTGCTCCATGCTCCACCCTCGCAGTTCACTTTTCTATGCCTTGAATACACTATGTTCATTCCCACCTCCGGGCCTTTGCATATGCCAGACTCTCCATGGAAGGTTCTTCCTCTGCACTGACAGCCGGTCATCATTCAGGCTGCAGTGCAAACTTCTCCTTTCCCTGACCACACCCACCCTGCAGAGGCTCCTGCAGCATTGGGTTGCTCCAGGCCCCCTCCCTGCCCTGCCCGGGCCAATTCCTTTCTGTCAGGCCACATACCATAGCTCTTGCCTAAGGCTCTTCTTGCAATGGGAGGGAAGAGGAGAGGACTCTGGAGTAGATTACCAAAGGGGATGCTGGGCTGGGCCCGGCCCATTGGCCTGGCCCATTGGCCCGGCACTGGTGACACACATTCCAGCTGGAAGGCCTGGAGAAGGGGCTTTGGTTCCAGCAGAGTCCCTGAGCCTCACACATGTGGCCTATCCTTGGGGGAGGTCATGGCCCGGGCACTGGGTTCCTGTTTATGTGAGCATCCAACATGCTGTCTATGTCTTCGGTCACTTGCTCAGTCTCTAATTTATGGGACTCGACCTCCCCGCCCCTTAAAGGAAGCCGCCCATTAGCAGGAGTCATGGAAAATGTGAACTGACTCTTAGTCAAAGTGGTTGAGTTTTCTTTCTTGGTCATTTATTTATGGCAGGGCTACACACAGGCCTTCCCGCCCCCTACCACACATACTCACATACTTGATTATTTTCAGCAAACAAAAAGAAGCAGCAGGATAGCACGGACGAAACGGAAAGCTTCGCCGGGGTCTGGCAATTGGTTGGCTCCAGTGAGTGGAAGCTGTTCTTGTTATCATCCATGGGACAGAATAAGAGACGGGTGTGGATTTCAGATGCAGGCTCTAGGCTCTAGCTCATCCCGTCCACCAGGGCCCAGGAACCTGCATTTAGAAGGAGGGCGACTTTCATAAAGAGTATGGACTTGAGTCAGACCTAGCTACTCCCAGGTCTCACTCAACCCCTCGGAACCCCACTTTTCCCACCTGGGGTCCAAGTCCAGAGGGGAAAACTGGGGAGACTGGCAGGGATCGGGTCCTAGTGAGCCTTATGGCTTGGTAAGGAACCCCCAATCAGCAACCCATGGCTCCTGGCCTATTAGTGGGGTTTTGCTTCCACAGCCGCTGGCAGGTGCCAGCTTGGAGTCACTGTCCCTCCCACCTCCGAGGTGCCTCTTGTTCTGGCCATGAGTGGATTTGAGCCTGGCGCCTCTAAGATTCTCCCCAGGGGTGCAGGGCCTTTCAGGGCCGAGGGCCCCAGCTCCCATGACATTCTCAAAGCTGACACTTGGCTGACTGCACTTCCTGGCCTTCCCAGAGCCCACCGGAATGACATGGAGACCATCTACCCCTTCCTGTTCCTGGGCC
>NW_006441061.1:5089328-5112693 GCF_000325575.1 Pteropus alecto | reverse complement strand
TGCTGGGCCTCGTCTACTCCTTCCTGGGGCCCAACCCTTTCGTGGCCCGGATGCACTTCCTGCTCTTCTTCCTGGGCCGCATGGTGCACACCGTGGCCTACCTGGGAAAGCTTCCAGCGCCCACCCGCTCCCTGGCCTACACTGTGGCCCAGCTCCCCTGTGTCTCCATGGCTCTGCAGATCGTCTGGGAAGCGGCCCACCACCTGTGACCAGCAGCCGATTCTTCCTCCGCTGCCAGAACACTGGCCACGAGCCACCACGAGCCGTGGAGGACTGGGCATCCCTTCCAGATTGGGATAGGCCCCGGGGCCTGGTCTCCTGGCAACCTGCTAAGCATGGATCCTGGCCCAGCCCACCCGAGTGTGTGTGCATACATGTGCACACACGTGTGTGTGCGTGACCCTTGGACTCCTGGGTGAAGTGGCCCGTTGGAACCGTTTAGAGATAGGTCGTCAAGATTGAGAGACAACCCCTCCACTCAGCAGCACCGAAAACATCACTCCCTCTTCCTACGAACCGGAAGAGGGAGGGGAGACTAAGTTCAAGTTCATAAACCTAATGACATCCGGATCCAGAGCTATAATAAATACAGACTTCTCAGACCCACCCCAGAGGTTCTGGTCTGGCCAGTCTAGAGGGGGGCCGGGGCACCAGCATTTTTAAAAGGCTCCCCTGTGAGTCCCAGCCACGGCCAGGCCTGGGAGCCACTGCCCGTTCTCTTTAGAGGACGAGGACCAGGCGGGGTGGGATTTTGCGATTTCTCTTACAGTGGGAGTTTAACGAGGTGTCAGTGGGCTACACTCCTTTGTGCCCTGTCGACACCTCCCTGTGTCCCCCACATCCCTCCGCTGGGTTCTCCTCTCCTGGGCACAGGTGCCGATGGAAGAGGCCCACAGTGGGGTCGATCTTATCTTCCTGAGGCTTCAGCCGCTGCCAGGAGCTGTTAGTCAACAATGAGGAGCTTCGAATGACCAAATCTCTGGCTCCTTCAGTTTCTGCAAGGTTTGCGTCCCTGTGGGGGAATCGTGTGTCTCTCCTAGACTCTCGTCCTAGGACACGTGTGGCTTTAATTATTAAGTGGCGTGTCTGACCAGCATGGCCCATGGCCTGGAAGACTCCTGGCCGCTCACTGCTGGAGTCTACCACTGCCTGAGCCGCCCCAGGCTCCAGCTTGCTGGACACTTTTGTGCATGAATATATGGTGCTAAAGTGACAGCACACGGTCTCTGGCAAACACACATGCGCCCTACCCGGGACGTTGTCACGCAGCCAGCAAGCAGCCTGCTCTGAGACACCCACCTGCCTCCTGCAGGTAAGGTGGCCTCTCTGCTCCAGTTTTACAGGTGAGGGCACTGAGGTTCCAGGAGGCCGACCCCGCGGCCCTCCACACACACCCGTCAGGGTCCACGCTCCTTTGCTAACCACGGGTCCCTGCTCCTGCCTCACTTTCCCTAAACGCCCCCCAGCTCTATCCTTTTCCTCCGGATCTGGAAGCTTCCCCCAGCACCTGGGCCCGTCGCCCACCACCCTGCGGCCTCTGAACTTCTGCTCCCGCAGACTAAGGCAATGGGAGGCCTCATCTGGGGCTCGGGACCCCAGGCCTTGCTAGAAATCCAGCTTAGCCCGTGCGCGGTCGGTTGCGTCCGCGTGGGGGTGGACAGCACTGCCCCCTGGTGGTGGCGGGAGCCTCCCTGGCCCGCAGCCGCACACCTAGAAACAGGAAGGGCTGGACCCCGAATTGAGAGCCTCCTGTTGACTTAGCATTGGCCGGCTGGGGTGCTTAGGATTTCTTTTCACTTAAACCTTAAAAACGGTCCGAGGAGGGAGGGGATGTAGATGAGGGAAGTCGGGCTCGGAGAGGAGAGGCGACTTGCCCGACGTCCCTGATTTGGAAGGTGGTGAGGCTGGAGGAGAGGAACCAGCGGCTCTTTACATTTTAGTATCTCCCTGCTGGGCAGAGGGGCTGAGGGTAATGTGCCCAGCTCAGACCCGGGGCTGGAGGGCCTCTGACAACACCCGCCCTGTAAACCTGGGACCCGGATGCAGGGGGCGGAGCCACAGGGATGCTGAGCCCCTCTCGCCCCTTCATTCATTCACCAGTGCGGTACCTCCTGGGACGCTGTGCCAAGGGCCAGGGCAGCCACAGTTGGGAAGCAGCAGCGCGACAGACTGTGACAACTCCAAGTGCTCAGCGCCCTAATGAGGGGGTGCCGGGGCAGTGGGAGTACAGGGGGGACCCTCCGACCCCTGCTGGGGAGGGGCTTGCCGGGGGAGGCAGCAACTTGCCTGCGATGCAGGTAAATCAGATTGGTTTGGGGGGTGTCCAAGCTGAGGAAATTGAGGTACAAAGAGCAGAGCTCTGCCCCCCGGGGTCTTGCAGCCGAGAAGGGGAGGGGAGGGGAGGGGCGGGAAGGGGTGAGGAGGGAAGGTGGGGGTGGGAATGAGGCTAAAGGGGTCAGCAGCAGAGTTCATTCCAGACTTTAGGTCTCTGGGAGTTTGAGGCCTGGGCGTACACAAGCCTAAGGAGGAAGCCCAACAGGCGATGTACCCCTCCCACCTGGGCCCCCCAGTCTTCCAGGGGCTCCCTCCTCTAATGGATTTCTTGGCTGGAGGCTTCCAAGAGTTTCCCTCGTATGCGAGGGACTTGAAGAAACAGGCAAAAATCAAAAGACAAAAAGGCCTGGAGGTAGAGACAGACTTGGGGACCCCTTGGGGAAGCAGAGCCCATTTCCCACATAAAATCCAGGGGCTCCTGGTGTGTGTGTCCCTGGGAGGCCGCTGCCCTTGGGAATGGGTTTCCAGGCTGGCCTGGGCAATCACGGAGGAGGGAGCGTCTGTCGGAGCTGGTGGGAATCCAGGCAGGCTTCCCAGGAGAGGCATTATTTAAATTTGAACTTGAAAGGTAGATGGAATCTTCAAAATTTAATTACATGCTCTCACAAGCAATGGTCAATGTCAAAGGTTTAGAAACTACAGAAAAGCTCGGCGAAGAAAACCGACACCTCCCGTACGCTCACCGCTCAGGGGCTGGCCTGGGTCACGCTCCAGGGCTCAGGGACACTTGTTTGCGTACATCAGAGAGAGGCCAAGTCCTCATGAGGCCGGCCTTACTGCGCACTGTCTTCTTCACCTACTTCATTGCCGGTGTCTCCCTCTAGAATGTGTGCTCCTGGGGGACAGGGATCTGGGTCTGTGGTGTTCGCTGTTTGCGCCATGTTGTGCCCGTGTCCCCAGGTCTCAGAAGAGCTCCTGGCTCCCAGGGTATTTCTATTAGGTGAATGAATGAGGTGTGTACACGTGTGTGTGTATAGTATAGAGCTAGGGATTCAGGGTTGTTTTAATCCAGGATGGAAAATATTGATGGTTTCTCGGCACCGGGGAGACGTCAGTGTGTCACAGACGTGGGTGGCATCTGTGCTCAGGGGCTCAGTCTTGCAGCGACGCCTTGGACTAGCCTTTTGTCATCGGCTGAGACTTTCCTTAATAATGCATCCACACTTCCGCTCAGGGCTTTCGATGGTCAATATCATGAATTTTAACAGCTCTCTGGCATGTCCTCATCCCAGATGCCCTCATCATTTATTTAATCTGCCCTTATTGTTGAGTAATTAATTTTCCAGGCTCCATCAGCATAAGCAATGCTTTGTCAGGCATCTTTGTACATAAATCTCTGTGCACATTCTTTTAAGGTACGTTTCTAGAAGTAAAATCACTGGGCCAAAAGGCACGCCTGTCTTTAAGGCTCGTGGTATATATCATCCTCCGAAAAAGATGGTTCCAATTTGGATAGGATTTTTAAGAGTCTTGCCAATTTTTAGTACCCGAGTGGGGAAATTTACAAGAGTATATGTCAAGAATAGAGACCACCCACAATCCCAAGTTCCTGAAAAAAAATCACTGTTCACTGTTACGGTTTACGACTCCCCAGACTTTTTCATTATGCGTAGTAAATAATGTATTTATACTTTGCATATGAAATATATTGTATTTATATTATCCTATGTTATAGATATATATACATCTATAGCATCTATGCATTTTCAGAGGAGAGAGGGACTGTGAGGCAGATCATGTTTCTTCACCTCGGCTCATCTTGCCACGTGGCCACCAATGAGACAGAAGTCGCTTCTGGTATCTGCATCAGCCACGACGTTGTGTAGCTTCACTCCTTAATGTTCGAATTACGAAAAGAATAAGGTTTTTCTGTCCATTTTCCAAATACGACATTATAACATTGAATTATTCTTTTTCGAACAGACAGATCTCAGACATGCTGATGCATCTGCTAGAATTTAACTTTTTTTTTTTTTTTAAGTTGACACTGTATCGTAACCCTGGCTGCAATGGATTTGCACTGGCAGAGGGGGTTGGGTGGGGAGGATGTGGCTGGTGGGAGACAGTGGAAGGCGGGATGATGAGGGGGAGAGGGACCTCAGTTGTCAGGACTGTCTGGAGAATCCGGGGTGGGGGACAAGGGGGTTTGAGGCTGGATAGGGAGGGCAGGGCTAGATTTTGGAGCCTCGAACACCTGGTCTAGGTGATGAAACTTTCGGGGGGGAGGCCCTGGGGAGCTGTAGGAGGCTTTAGGTAGGGGAGAGACATGATCAAGGCTGTGTTTTAGGGCAGTTAATCTGTCAGCTTGTGCAGATGGCCTGAAGAAGTTACGACAGGGGACTGTTACTGCAGCCCGGCAGGTAACTGGAGCAGAGGCTTCTGTCTCCTCCGTAGTGGGTCGGAGGGTTCTTCGGGTATACTGTGGGCAGAGCGAGGCCAAACTCAAGGTGGACGTCCAAGCTCCACCTGTATTAGTTTAATATGCCATGTAACGAGTCGCCACAAATGTAGCAGCTTAAAACAATATCAGTAATGATCTTATCGTTTCTGTAGGTCAGGAGTCTGGGTGTGGCTTAACTGGGTCCTCTGCTCAGGGTCTTGCAAGGCTACAGTCAAAGGGTCCTCCAGGATGAGGTCTCGTTGGAGCCCAGCGTCCTCTTCCAAGCTCATGCAGACTGTAGGCAGAATTTATTTAGTTCCTTGCGGTTGTAAAACTGAGACCCTCAGCTGCCCGGGGCTGCCCCCTCCACGGGCGGTTTACAACACGGCTATTTATTCAAGGCCGGCAGGAAAGCAGCTCTGTGCTTCGAATCACAAGGAGACATGGACCCTCTTTTAAAGGGCTCACCTGCTTAGGCCAGGCCCACCCAAGACCATCTCCCTTTTGATTAAGTCGAAGTCAGTTGATTAGGGAATTTATTGACATCTCTCAATCTCTTCATCTTTACCAGATTCTATTGTTTAGAAGCAAGTCAGAGGTTCTGGCCACACTCAAGGAGACGGGAGTACACAAACGTGTGGCTACCTGGGGTGGGAGTCGCGGGGCCATCTTAGAAACACGCCACCACACCACCCCTCAGGTCTTCCGATTTCCAGCTGCCCACTCCTGACCCCTCATATCTCAAGCTCAATCCATTTCCACCTCTCAGATGTGAACTGAGAGGTAAGAAGCTCTCAAATCCACTCTCTCTCTCGCACTTGCAATACGAAAGGGGGTTATGGACGACCACGAAGCTTCCGGACCAGGACCGATGATGGAATAACAGGCACTGGAGTGGGGAGCTTGGAGTGGGGACTGTCACTTACCTATAGGAAACAAAAAGACATATCCGGCCGTGACTGAGGCACCAAGGGGGACAGAAAAGGGAAGAGAGCACATTTTAAAATCTTCAAAGAGCTCCTTACATAGCTGCGATTATTCCACTGGCCTGCTTCTTTTCGTTTGCTATCAGGTTATTAATCACGCTACAGAAAATACGGAGACAAGTAGATTGTGAGCCGCTGTAAAATTTAAACGATTTACATTTTCGTTCGTCTTCCCCGATCTTTCACATCGCATGTACGAGATGCGTGATAAACGTCTTGGCACACAGTTGCCTCCCCCCCCACACCCCAATTTTGGATTATTTCTCGAAGTGGGGCTTAGAGATGGAGTTACTGGGTGGGAGCATGCACACATTGTCATGGCTGTTGGCACATTTTCCGGAAGGCTTGTGTTGATTTTCCCCGCTGTGACCCCTGCTGGCGGTTGGGGCTTTGCTTGTTTCTTTGTCTTTCACCGGAGGGCTGGGTCAGGAGCCTGCTGGCAGCCATGGGTGGGGAGAGGGTGGGTGTTCTCCCAGCTCTGTGCCTGACAGTGTCCCCACAGCGCCCTCCAGGGGCTGGCGGCCGAGGCGTAGGAACTGGGGGCACCATTTTTGCTTTGTTCCCCAACTGTTCCCCCAAGGAATGTGGGCACCGAAGGGACAAGGGGAAAGCCAGAACCACCCCCACCCCCACCCCAGGACAGGGAGTATTTTGACCTCTTCAGACTCCACCCCCTTCTCTGTTCTCCTCCACCATAAACACCAAAGCGCCCACTGATGGAGGGTAGTAGCTTGTGCCAACAGCCCTGTGAGGAGGCTTCCGTTATTTTCCCGATTTACGGAGGGGGACACTGAGGCCCGGAGAAGTGCTTCGCCCAAGGGAAAACTCTGGACTTTATTTCTCAGGTTGGGGGTTTCACAAGGGCCAGACGGCCTCTCCTTCCATTTCTCTCTCTCTCTCTCAAGTTCAGTTTCTGTATTTCAAACAGAATATAGAAGCAGATATACGCGACGCCCTCTCTCAAACTCACGAACAGGACCAAGGGAGGCAGAGAGGATTCCCAGCCTGGGATGGGGCCTCGGGTACCCTTCTCCTTATGGAAAATTCTATCCCGGGCCGGGCGCCCAGAGAGCTCTCACACAGCCCTGCAATTAGGGTTACGATGCGACTGCAATGTTTGAATATATTTTCTTTTACAGGGAGGGCCGCCGTGCCCCCTCCCTCAGCTCTCCAGAGCAACATGTGCGAACGATTAAGCCGGTTTGTTTTTTCTAGAGTTCTCAGGAGGAAGTGACATTGACATCCTTGCGCCCCATGGCAAGACCAGCGCCTCTGTGGGAACCGGGCCCCCGGCTTTTTCCGAAGCTGGCATTCTTGGGACTTGCCTTCCAAGCCTCAGCCGGCGCCCCGCCCCCGCCCGGTGCGACCCCATCCCTGCCGCAGGCACCCCTAACCTGGCCGTGCTTCACGTCAGCCTCCTTTTGGATTGCACATAGGCCAGATGTGCCTCCATCTGCGCTCTGGACCGCTGGTCGGTGTCCGGGTGGGCCTGTCCACTCGATCGCTCCCAGGGCCGTGTTTTTGGGGAGGAAACCGCTTTTCCTGGCCGCCCAGGAGCACACCACTGTGGGCCCCACGGGCCAGCCCTTCGCTGGTGCAAATCCCCTGGGTAGGGGAGGACCCTGTGAAGGTCTTTGTGAGGGAGGATCCTGCTCAGACCAGGATGGCCCCAGCTCTTGCCTGGGTGGAAGGGCAGGCCAGCGTCTTCCAGAGACTTCTACCAGGCAGGTCTCGTTTCCAGGGTTTCTTCCTCCCGGGCACTTTCATGTGTCTAAGCCAGAACCTGGCCCCCTGGCCTCTGCCTTCTCCCTCAGCCTGTCCTTAGTCACCGACGCCTGCCTCTGTTGTGTCTGGAACACCTCCCAGATCTGCCCATTCTGTCTCCATCTGGTCCAAAGCTGCTGCCTCCCCTCTGCCTGGACCTATGCCTCAGCCTCCACAGGGACCGCTCTACCTCCGCCCACAGGCCAGGGTGCATGTCCCTCTCCCAAGCAAATCCCCTCCCTGCCTCTCCAAAGCCAGGATGCCACCCAAACTGCTAGATGTGGCCACACGAGCCCCACTTGTGCCAGCTCCTGCTTGTCCTCATCTTCGTCCTGCCCCAGGAGATCCAGTCCTGGAACTGTCCCCAAGAGACAGCTTCCGGCTTGCCCCAGGGCCTCCGCACATGCTGTTCCCTTAGCCAGAAACACTGTTCTCCCTCCCATCTTTGTTTGATGAACTGTATCCTTCCAGGACACCTCCTCCAGGAAGCCTGTCTGGATGTCTCAGACCAGGTTGGGGGCCCCCCGCGTTGGGTGTGTTCTCTGCAGCCAGGGAACCTGTGTCAGTTCTCTGCAATCTCCTCTGGGCCCGGGGGTAGGGCCCGGCATACAGCAAGCGTTTCGTAATGTTTGTTCGGTGATAAATGGCAAATGGAGGCCTAGAGAACACTTAACAGAGCAAGGAAACTTCGGGCTGTGTCCCCCACCCCGCATCCAGGGGTAGGCGGCTCCCCTGCTCTGGCCCAGCCCTCGTGGTCAGGTGGGCCTGAGCCAGCTGAACACAGCGGCAGAACGCCACGCCCCCTCCCACGCCTTCTGCTGGAGCCTCCGTCACCCCCATCAGTGCCCCATGCTCTCCTACTGACCAGAGTCCCAACCCTCCAGCCACAAGGAAGTCACACGGCGAGTGTCCTCAGGGGTGTCTGCACATCTGCAGGGGGCCGCGCTCCACCCTCAGGGACCACGTTTTCACGGTGGAATTCCAGGCGGAGTACAAGGAAGAAGATCTAGGGGTGACTTGGGGGAGAATGGGGAAGAGCCCTCACCTCACTCATGGTACAGTCACCATACCTTCTAAACAAAAATGGGGACCATCTCTCATGCAAGGATTGTCATGTGGCCTGTGAGTGGGAACTCTGGCACTTTGAGGGGCACTCCGATGTGGTATGGGGGGGAAGACTGTAGAATATCGACCCCATCAGGGTGTGACTGCTATGTTGCCGTGAGGGGGAGTGCTGTCCTAATCCTGGGGGCTGGCTGAGGCTTTCACTGGAAATGATCTCTTACCTTCCCTGGAGGGTGTACCCCTCAGAAGGGCCAGGTGGAGGGGGCTGGCCTCAAACCACTCCCCTCACCCCACAGTTTTCCACAGACTCCTCACAAATGATGTCATTGCCTGGTGGTACATGAGCCCTCTGTCACCCCCAGTTGCCATCTGCAAAAGAGCGGGTTGGGGGACTTGGGAGAAGGCCTTCTGGTGGCCTTGGCTGTTAGGACCACCTGTGAGCCCACCTGGGACCTCCACTCTGCACCCCCACTTTCTGGGCCATTTGCCCAGGCCCCTCCATAGTATAGTCCAGTGCCCAGAGGGGCCCCTCACTTTCTGCACGCCCAGAAGCAAGGGATTTAATTTCAGCATCTCCTCCAGTCCATGGCCACCCACCCTGCCCCCTGCCAAAAGGCGGACGAGACACTCCCTGACCAGACGGGGGTGGGGGGTCCTGCTCAGAGTCACCTAAACCCCTGGGTTCTGCTGGGCCTGAGGTAGGTCTCCGTCCTTCCATCCGGCTCCCCACCCCTGAGACTCTGGGGGGTGACGGAGTTTGTTCATTCGAAAAAAGACACAGACATGAGGGCAGCTGGCCCTGCGGGCTGCTGGTCCAAGCTGGGCCCAGGGCAGTCCCCGCGGCTGCTGCAGACGAGAGCAGGCCCGGATGGCCAGCCCTTAATGGGTCTGCTGCCTTCTACATTTTTGGGCTTAAAAAATCTTTATTTCTTGAAGACGAAAGCTATTTGGTTTCAATACACAAAGTGAGGTCCTTCCTTGGTGAGCTCCTGCTCCTCCTTCTGGCCCAGCCCCTCCGAGGGTCACGGGCCAGAGTCTCCAGTGGCCGTGGACGAGGGGCTGAGCCCGGCTTCGGGCACCTTAGCAGCCTCTCAGGTCCAGGGGTCCGGGCTGGTGAGAAGGGCCGGGAGAGCCCAACCAGCCTGCCCTGGGGGCAGGGGACAGGAGGTTGCTTTCCTGTGTGTCTGCCCTCTTTTCTGCCGCTGTAGACCAGGGAGGCAGCTGGGTCCTGGTGGGGCTGGCCGTCAGTTCACCGTGGGCACCTGGCTGTGGTGCAGGCTGAACTCCTTGGCCTTGAGACGGAGGCTGGCGATGCTGTTGGCCATATTGACCCCCGGGGTCGCGGGGCTTGAGCCTCCAGGGCTGTAGGGTGGCACCGTGCTGGGGGCAACATAAGACACAGGACGAGTTGGTGTAGCTGGCATGCTACCCAGAGCTGACCAGTTCCGGCTGTCAGTCCTGGATCCCAGCCCCTGGCCCTCCTGCTCCCCTCCTGGGAAGCCTTCCCCTGGAGGTGGGGGTGACCCAGGGCTTCGGGATTTGGGGAGGAGTCAGAATGCCCACAGGTGGCACTGGGACATGGAGCCACCGCCGCGGGTCTGTGGGCATACCTCGCCGGACCAGGAGCTTCCTGAGAGCAGGGCCTGGGCCCTGTTCACCCCCAGCACCTGCACTGGGCCTGGTGTGCAGCAGGATGGAGATGAGCACACACACACCTGGATTTAAGGATGCCCCTTGGTGATTCTCCCGCCTCAGGACGGGGCAGGGAGGGAGCTGAGAGAGCTGAGAGGCTAACGCGGGCATCACAGGCACTCGGATCCCACAAGCTGACCTGCTGGATCTCACCTTCAGCAAGACCAGGGCTCCAGCAGAGCCGCTCGCGTAGACTCAGGGGCGGATGGCGCCCCTTAAGGTGGCGGGGGACAGAAATCCCGCTTCCTAGCACCTCCTCCCTCTTCCAACTCACCCTGCCACCTTGGGGCCTTTTTCCAGCTTTAACTAGGGAAAACTGCCCCAGAACTTGGCTCTGAACCTGAGCCAGGTCCCCGGGACAGGGAGGCTACGCTCTCACCTCGCCCAGCCTCAGTTTCTCACCGGGGGCGCCGACACAGGGTACTGGGGTTCCCCTGCCAGCCTAGAAATCTTCCCGCAGGTTTTCAACGTTCTAGGAGTGACGTGGGCTCTTCACTTCCCCCCCAGACGGGCCTCATGTTCTCCCGCCTTCACACATTCACTCACACATTCATGTGCACACGTCCGCATGTGCACACACACTCCTGCGCACGCGCAGGTACACGCACACACTCACGGTCACGCACTCGCATGGATGTGGAAATGCACACACACTCCTGTGCGACACTCACACATGCTCTCACCACACCCACACATCCACACGTGCACACGCACGAGCACACATGCCCACACCTGCCCAGGCACCGCTTGGGGGACTCCAATATCCAGGGGGCCCTGGGCACCCCTCGAAGCTCTCTATAGATGCTCAAAGGAGTCTGGGCCCTGATACTCCGCACGGGATCCCCTGGCTGCGCCCCCCCCCCCCACCTCAGGAGGTTCCTGCTCTCACCTGTAGGGGGACGAGGTTGTCCAGGAGAGATAGTCGGGGCTCAGGGCGGTGGGCCGGGGAGCCACGGGCTGCTCGATGGCGGCCTCCTGGCTGTAGGACTTGAGCAGCGAGGCGGAGCGGTTGGCCAGCATGGCCCTCTCGTTCCGGCGGAACTTGGCTCGGCGGTTCTGAAACCAGACCTGGGGGTGGGGAGGAGTGGGGAGCAGGGTGCGGCGGGCTGCGCAGGGCACCCAAGATTTTTTGGACCCAGTGTGTGTCCACCAACCCTGGACTGGCAGCTTCACCTCTCTGAGCCTCAGTTTTCTCATCTGTAAAATGAAGGTGATCGATGGTGCCTCGTGCTGGAGAATGGGCACGCGAATGAACGAAGGAACGAATGAGCACTCGCCGTCATGAGGCTGGAGTAGGAGAGATGCGTGCTGGGCACGGAGCTCCCAGCCGGCACAGAGCAGGTACTCAACACTTTAAAACGACTTTTATTTATCGAAACCCTCTGTGCCAGGTACTGCTCTAAGCACTTTACAAATATATTAACTCATTTACTTCTCTGAAGAGCCCTACGAAATAGACCCACGTGATCCTCTTTTGCAGAGAGGCGCCCCTAAGGTACAGAGAGGTTAGACAACTTGCTCCAGGTCACACAGCTAGTAAGTGGCAGGGCTTGGATTGAACCTCGGCCCTTCTGGTCTCAGATGCTTCTGCTCTTAAACTTCCTACCCCTGGGTGCATGGTGGCTGCACGGTCCCCCGGGTGGCCCACGAACGGGCAGCGCTCACCTGGACGCGCGCCTCGCTGAGGTTGACGCGCCGGGCCAGCTCCTCGCGCACGAAGGCGTCGGGGTAGTGCGTCCGCTCGAACACGCGCTCCAGCGCCTGCAGCTGGCTGCTGTTGAACGTGGTGCGGTTCCGCCGCTGCTTCTTCTTCCGCTTGGCGGCGCCGCCGCGCCCGGGGCTGGGACACTCACCTGCGGGAGGAGGAGGAGCCCGAGAGTCAGCAGGGCAGAGGAGGACAGCGCGCGGTGGGTGCCCGCAGCGCCCTCAGCCTGGCCGGACCGCCCCGGGACCCGGAGGCGCCGATTGGTCACCGCTCAGGCCCCCGCTCAGCAGTTCGCACTGAGCTCTTCGGTCTCCCTTTGCAGGGGGATGGTCCAGCCCCAAGAGCAGGAGCACTTCCCCTTAATTCCCTCCTTCCTGCATCCATCCATCCATCCATCCGTCCGTCCGTCCGTCCGTCCGTCCGTCCATCCATCCATCCATCCATCCATCCGTCCATCCATCCATTCTTCAATACATATTTCCTGAGCACCTGCTGCGGCAGACGCGCTGTTAGGGCCGGGGATATAATGGTGAACCCGGCCCTTATCCTGTGGAGCCAGGGGACAGGCGCCACTGCGATGAGGGACAACTGACCTGGTTACGAAGGGCCCAGGAGACACCTGAGTGTCCTCCAAACCTGGCCCAGGCCCTAGGGCATGGTAAACATGCCATCGATATTTGCTGTTGAATTTTAAGAATATGTCACAAAGAGCAGTAAGAGTCACAGTTCCTAGGGTCCGTGGCACGCAGACTGTAGCACCCACATATCACGGGGTGCTCACAGGAATCCGTTATCCTCACCACTCCCAGTTTCCAGAGGGAGCAGGAGGTTTTTTGACTATTTCCACATTTAAATTTTACAGGGGCAGAAATACTGACCCTTCACCCCCTCCAGGGATCAGCTCACTGCCCACTCCTCCAGGGAGCCCTCCCTGACCACGTGAGTCCACATGGCATTCCCTCCTCCCCGCTTCACTCACCCAGCGCTTAGCAACCACACTGCTCAATTCAGCACTTCCTTGAGTATCTGATCCTCTTATTAAAAACGCATATTTTAATAATAAAGTAATATCACTGTCACACCAACAGATTCAAACAACGCAGAAGGGTATAAAGTAAAACCAAAGACTCCCCTCTCCCCAACTCCACTCCCCACACTTTACAAGATTACAAATGCACATTTTAAAAAAATTTATAAGCATGAGATCACGCTGAACACGCTGGTGCTTCGACTGGCCTGTTTTTATTTAATAATATTCCAGATACCATTCCACCGAGCACAGCAGACCTCGCCCTCTCTTTGGATTGTTGTCCATAACTCATTGTTCCCTCTGTCCCTCTCCCTTCATTTGTAAGGACTCAGTTCTTAAATTAGTTTTGGCTCTATCCTTCCAGCGTTGCTTTTTTTTTTTTTTCAAATACAATAAAATACATATAATATTTCCACCCCTCTTCTTTCCAAAGGCTGCAGCCCATGTAATCTTCTGCACCTCCCTCTCCCATTTGATGATATATTCTGGGGCTTCTTCCGTCCAGGGCACGGAAGTCGCTCCTGTTCCTTTTCATGGCCCCGTGGCACGGGGCTGTGTGACGGCGCTGTGGGTCATTCACTGCAGCCCTGGCGATGGGCACTCGGCGCGCTTCAAATCTTTTGCAACCAAAAGGATGCCACGGTGAATAAGCTCGTGCAAATGCGATTTCCTGGTTTTGCCCGTGCATATTTGGGGCAGAGTCCTGGAGAAGTAGGGCTGCTGGGCCAGTGAGTACTATGCTACATGTGGACAAATTCCCCCGGGAGCCTTTCCAACCAGCGGTGTCTGGAAAGACCTGTCTTGCCCAGTTTGGCCAACAGAAGGTGTCTCGACCTTTCGGATTTTAGTCCATACCTTGTGTTTTTGCTACTCTAGTTACACATCCCCTTTGTACATCCTACATTCTTCTCACGGTGCTGGGCGTTTGTTCCGCCGAGCATCTAGAACATTCCAGGCCCTGCAACAAACACCGTCAACCTCTGCTTTCAAACAAGTTCCCAGGTTAGCTGGATTTACTGACTCTTGAGCAACCAACTGATTCGATCTGTGGCTACATTGTTCCACGAGACTGGTAAGTGATTGTAGTGGGGGGAACGGGAGTCGGGGGCAGGGGGCGCTGTCGGGCAGGGATCATAGAGGATGCCTAGGGAAACGTGACCTCCAAAGCTGGGTTTGGACCAGTGTTTCTTAGTCGAGGGCAATTTTGCCTCCAGGGGACAACTGGCCATGTCTGGAGACATTTTTGATGTTCAGGACCAGGATGGAATGGGCAGAGGCCTGGGATGCTACTAAACACTCCTCGCTACATAGGACAGGCTCCCACGTCGAAGAATGATATGGCCCGCAATGCCTGCAGTGCCAAGGTTTAGACGGATCCCAGGAGTTTATGTTCAGTGCTTTGACTTGCAAACACATGGGACACACGAGGGGGTGGGTAGGAAGTGGCAGAGAGCACAGAGTGGCCCCAAGCGAGCCGAGCTCCTCTCCTGGACTGGCTGGGTCTTCACTCTTCACCCCTTTCCTCCAAGAGAAGGTGAAGATGGATAAGAATGTCTGGTGCCTGTGAATGTCTCTCCACCCCTACCCCCTACCCCCGACCCCCGAACGGGAAGAAACCTTAAACCAAAACAACAAGGGCCCTTGTGCTGAAAACCGGGTGGTGATCAATAGCCCGGGCGGGACAGAAGCTTCTGGAACACCCGCCATTGCAAAGCTGATGTCCGCCCCACTTTAGGCAACGCTGCTTGGGCACACACCCAACGCGGGAGGCATTTCAGCCAAAAAAGGAGACTTTTGGGGGAAGTTTCCGAGCAATTCGAAACGGAGGGTGTTTAAATGAAAACCATTTTTGCAGCGCTCACCCCGCCAAGTGGGCACCGGAAGAAACGACCCCACTCTTTCTCCAAACTGCAGGTGACTTGGAGCCGAAAAAAAAAAAAAACAAAAAAACGCTCACACAAAGGCATGTACTGCCACTGCCAGGCCCAGACCCTCCTCGCCCGCCCCCCTCCCCGCACCAGCTGGTCTCCACCCCCGGGGCATGGGGCATGGGATGGGATGCGCTCAGCAAAAGTCGCTTTGGGCAGGAGTGGCTCCCAGCGCTCCACGTGCTTCCATCCGCTAAGTCCTCGCACCTGCCCGTTTCACACACGGGGAAACTGAGGCTCTGAGTGACATGCCCACGGCCATGGATCTGAGCTTGGAATCCACGTCCGGGGCAAGGCTCGGCCAGCCAAGCCTGTGAGCCTGTCTCGGAGGAGAGCTCCTCCCTCGACCACTTAGCTCACCTAGGGAAGGTGTCTCGCTTTCAGTCCCAGCTCTGGGAGACGTCTTCAGGTTCGTGGCGTCTCGCTGGTGCGTAAATGCCCCCAAGTTCCCATCCTAGCCCGTGAGAAGGGAGCCCTGGGTACCTCTTTGTTCTAGAGGAAGACCTCACCTCTGGAGGCTGGGAGGGCAGGGGCTTGCCCAAGGTCACACGAAGGCCCCGTGAGAAGCTGAGTGGTGTCCAGTGCCAAATGCATAGTTATTGCTCCATAAATGCTCGCTGCCCTTAGCATTGTGGCTTGCGTGCGTGCCGCTTGGTGCC
The DNA here is from genome assembly GCF_000325575.1 of Pteropus alecto. Taxonomy (NCBI): domain Eukaryota; kingdom Metazoa; phylum Chordata; class Mammalia; order Chiroptera; family Pteropodidae; genus Pteropus; species Pteropus alecto. The sequence continues at coordinate 5,097,150 of NW_006441061.1, read as the reverse complement.
GAGGTTGAGGACGATTCAGGCAGCGTCTCCCCGAGGTGACCCAGGACTGGAACCCACAGCTTTGGACTCCGCCAGTGCTCCAGGGCCAGCCTCTGCTTCCCAGCGGATGTGCCTGATACTCATTACCGTAACTTCCTGAATCACCTCCCGAGAAATGCAGTGTGGTGGGCGTGTGTCCCTCTGGGGAAGCGTTTGAAAAACACTCTAAGCCTCAGGCCAGCTAGTGCTGGGGCCTGCTGGTTCGCGTTGGGCTGTGCCAAAGTTTCCTCTTTGTCAATAAAAGTTCTGCTTTTCTCTGGGTTTAAAAATAAAGCCTGAAACCACACCTCCGTTTACACTGGCTGTTTAGATGCTATTGTGAGGGGCCGGATTAGGGAAGAGATAAACGTATTCAGATGGGGCAGGCCCGCCACACTCTCTCTCCCTTAAAACCAAAATTACTTCGTCCCCGATTATGTTACAATGGAAAAAAAATGACTGATGCACAGTTTTCTGCCATTAAATTATTTCACACATACCATTTATTTGGCTGACTGCGGGCCAAAGACATTTAAAAACTGTGCTCTCAGCCAAATGATCAAGTGTTCCTGGCTCCTTTCCCCTGCACCCATGGTTTTTCTTATTCCGTGTAATTTAAGGGCCTAAATAGTCTGGAGGGAATTAACTGCAAATTCTTCCCAAGACAAATAAACCTGGCCTCTTCGTTTCTGCCTTTCTCAAGCTGTCGGGAGACACTCTCTGTTTGTTTTCCCTTCGAATAGTCGGTTTGCTCCTGACCCTAGGGCCGCAGAGAGCTCCAACCCAAATAAATAACTTTTATTAATTAGCATTTATTCTGACCAAATAAGCTGCCTTCCCCTCCCCCCAACGTGATTTCTGCCAACACGTTCGCAAAAATAAACAACGGTCCCCAGGACCTTGATGTGGATTTAACAAATTAACACTGGTCCTTGGTCAAAGGAGCTTCGGAGCTGCAGAAATATTTATAGCTGGGAAAGTCTTAGGAAGGAAGTGGAGGTGGGGGGCGCGGAGAGACCAGCAAAGACTTCAGGGCGCCCCCCGACACACACACACACCCAGGTCTTTTGGGAAAGATTTGGGTTCCTTTGACGGACCCCTGGGAGAAGGGCTCAGACAGGAATTCTGGAAACTGCATCCTCAGCCTCCTCAGCCGCTGCCAGGGGCTTAGGGTCCAGGAAACAAGCAAGAGGAAGGATGCTAAAGGCAACAAGGCATTTCCGGGGCTGGGGTGTGAGGTGCAGTTCCTGGGCATGCAGGCCGGGCGGAGGGAGGGCTTCCAGGAGGAGGAGGCCCAGGCTGTGAGACCTGTGAGAGCTGGGCCGGGGTCCGGCCTGGCACTGAGTTGGGTCAACAATATTGGAAGGAAGAAAGGAAGGAGAAGAGGTACGGTCCCTGGGGCCCTGTGGGGCAGGGAGCCTGGGCTTCCGGGGGCTTCCTCAGGAGGCCAGCCCCAACCCAGCCAGAATCCCACGCAAGGGGCTTAAGAGCTGGTTTCATCTCTGGCCAAACTGGCCTCAGTCCCGGACACTCAGGGACTAGGGACAAGGCATGAAGGAGGGGTTTTGGCTCCTCTGGTGGGATGGCACAGGCAGACTTCCCAGCATCATGTCCCAAGAGGCCCCCAACAGCCTCGAGAAGGGCAGGCAGGGTTGTCTCTGCCTTACAGAGAAGGCTGAGGGAGGCCCGGAGAGGGGCCAGGACCTACCCAGGGTGACACAGTGACTAAGAGGCCACCCACTGCAAACCTCGGGCTCTTTCTTTTCTCGCCACACCCCTGCCAGGGACAACGGAGGGAGGAGTTAGCCCCAGCCCTGGGAAAATTGTCCGTGAACACGACAGAAAGATGGAGCCCTTTTCCTGAAGGCCTTTCTCGTTCTAGCCACTGAATGAAGCCACACGGGCCACCCCAGTGGGCAGAGCCAGGACAGGGGTCCTTGGACAGTCTCACGGCTGCCGTCAGGGTTCACGGCCTCCCCGAGGTCAGTGTTTTGAGTATTAAATGAATAAATGAATGAACAAATGAACGAACAAGGAGGCACTGGAAGGGTATGGGGAAATTTTGGAGCCTGCCCTCTGTCCTGGGCTGTCCGCAGGGTCCAGGGGCCTCCTTACAGAGCCATAAAGGCCTGGCCGGTGCTGAGTCACGTGAGGTCATGTCCACAGGGAGGAGGAAGGGGCTTGGGGCAAGAGGGTGGGAGGGTCAGCCACTGTCAGCCACTGCCCCCCACCCTTCCAAGGATGTTTCACCTCATTAACTGTGAACAAAAACCCAAGACGCTGACACGTTTTTATAGCTATCAGTCTGGAGAAGGACAAAACATCTCAGAAACGAAGATGAGCGGGGAAGAGGCAGTGCAGCCCCATTCATGCCCCCACGGCCTCACGGGCCTCAGTGCAGCGTGTAAGAAGCCGAGCTCATGGGCTACTCCAGCCCGGGACTGCTGCGCCCCCACCCCCCAGTCCCAAGGCCAGTGACTAATGCGGCTACAAGGAAGTCTCAGCGGGCTTGAGCTGACGCTGGAGCCCGGAAGAGGCCGGGGAAGGCTCCTGCATGGCTCCTAAAAACGTGGGTAGAACCTTGGAGGCGGCTGCAATGCATCTGGGTCTCTTTGGGGTCTGGAGCCTCTCCCTGACATGTACAAAGGACCTGGTGTGCTGCCCACACTTCTGTGGGGCCACTGGAGTCCCCAAGAACCCCCAGTAGAGGGGCCAGTGCGCCAAGAGGAGGATCTGCCTTGTCAGACAGCATGAGCTCCGACCCACCTCAGGGCCTTTACACATGCTGTTCCCTCTGCCTGGAGCACTGCACCCTTTTTGCCTGGCAAGTGCTTATCCAGCATTTAGTCGGAGCCTACATTTTCTACCCTGAGAGGCTTTCCCGGGCCCCAGATCAGAATAGGTCTCCCTGCTATAGGCTCCTGGGCCCTGTCCCTCTCCCACACATCTGTAATTGAGTCATTCTTCCGTTTTCGTTATCTGCTTCATGCCTATCTCTTCGGTTTGAGTCTAAACTCTAGGAAGGTAGAGACTAAGTTTGCCTCGTCACTGCTGTATCCCCACGACCGAGCAAGAAGTTTAGTTTTAAAAATATTTCTGAATGAAGGATTATATAAGTGAAGGAAGACGCATTTCAGAAAAAGATGGGAGGTCTCAACCTCCAAAGCCATTTTTCTTTACCCTCAAGAAGGCCAGACGATGGTTTCTTAGAGGTAACACCAAAAGTACAAAAAGACAAATCAGACATCATCAAAATTAAAAACTTTGTGAACACCATTAAAAGTGAAAAGATAACCCACAGAATGAGAACAATATTCACAAACGTATATTTGATAAGATACTTGTATGTAAAAAAATACAACGAACTCTTCCAAGTCCACGATAAAAAGTCAAATAATGCAATTTAAAAAGGTGAGCAAAGCATCCGAATAGACATTTCTCCAAAGAAAATATACAAAGGACCAATAAGCACGGGAAAAGATGTGTGACGTCATAAGCCATGAGGGAAATGCAAATCGAAACAACAGAGCGACACAGCTTCATACCCACTAGGATGGTTAGCATCAAAACCCAGATAATAACAAGTGTTGGAGAAATGGAGACCCTCATGCCCTGCTGGCGGCATGTGAAACGGTGCAGCCGCCTTGGAAAACAGCCTGCAGTTCCTTCGAAGGCTAAGTACAGAGTTATCATATGACCCAGCAATTCCGCTCCTAGATATCTACCTAAGAGAAATAAAAACATGCGTCCGCACAAAAACTCGTACCCGAATGTTCACAGCAGCGTTATGCATTATAGCCAAGAAGTGGAAACAATACAAATGCCCGTCACTTGATGCATAGATCGACAAAATGTGGTCCATCCACACTATGGAATATTATTCGCCTATACAAAGGAATGAAATACTGATCCACGCGGAGACGTAGATGAACCTCGAAGACACGCCGAGTGAAAGAAGTCAGTGCCATGCACAAAAGGCCACACAATGTGTGATTCCACTTATACAAAGTGTCTGCGAGAGGCAAATCTATAGAAACAGAAAGTTGATTAGTAGTTGCCAGGGGCGGGAGCGAATGGAGGGGGTGACGAAAGGGGGTGGGGCTTCTTTTAGGGGTGATGCAAATGTTCTAACATTAATTGGGGTGATGGTCGTACACCTGAATATCCTTAAAAATCACTGGATTGTACAGTTTAAATGGGTGAATGGTACGGTATGTGAAGTATCGCTCAATAAAGTCGTTATAAAAAAAAACACACACACAGAAAAGGGGGAGAAGGCAGACAGAGACACTGGGATTGGCAGGGAATGGCAAGGAAGGTGATCTCCTGAGTGCCGGAAGTGGGCACCGGGAGGGGAGTGACAGACAGTGGGAGACACGTCGTTGACACACACGGTGGCTCAGCACGGCTGGGGAGCCCCAAGCCCGCTCTGGGTGGGGGTCTTTGGGGAAAACCCTCAGCAGGAGGGCAGCCAGGAGGTGGAGTGGCAGCTCCACTCAGGGAAGCCACGGGGCAGGGATGGGTGAGGCTAAAACCTCTGAGGTCCAGAAGCCTTTGCGAATTGGGATTATCAGGCCCAAGTAGGAGTAGGGACGAAGCTACTGAGCAGAGGATATTTGTGTCCTAGTCTCAGGCACAGAAAGGGGGCCAGGAGGTCAAAGGGCAGATACAGCGGACCATCTCAAAGGCTCGGGGGTCCTTCAAACCTCCCAGGCTTCCCTTGACCACTTTCAGGGGTTCAAACTTCTAGGCTCCTCTGGTCACGTCTATGGTCAGCCCAGTCTTCTCCACTCCTGAGACCCCAAAACCAAGCTCCAGAGAGTGGGAGCACCTGGCAGAAGTGGGGGTGCAGGATGGGTGGGGGTCGAGAGTCGTTTAGGAGGAAGACAGCCGCCCTCTGCTCAAAATTTGGTCTGAGAAGGGGGTTAGCGTCTGGTTTCAATCTAAGGTTGGTGGCCAAATGCCAAATTTATTGTAATACCTACATTTTAATAAGGGGCTGGTATCTGTAAGAAAGCTGCCCTCATTAACCATTTCCAGTCCAGGGTGAATTTGCTGCTCGGGGCTCAGTGTGGGGGTGTCCTCTCCCAGCCAAGAGCTCCTGGGCCTCTCAAAGCCCGCAGCCAGCATCTGCGGGTCAGGGCGAGGGCTGGTGGCCAGGGGCAGAGACGGTCCAACTGCCTGTGGCTCGGTTCTGAAAAATTCTGAGGCAGCTTGGGGGTCTCAAGCCTGTTATTCCTGTCTTCTCAAGGACTCGGACCTGAAGGGACCTTACTGGTCATCTGTCAAAGGCCCTCATTTTGCAGATGGGGAAATCAAGGCGCAGAAAGGGGTGCTGACTTGGCCTAGGCTCCCAGCAAGGGCTCCCAGGTTCCGTCCACTGAGGTCCGAGCCCTCAGAATTGCACTTCCTCTTTGCTGCTCCCCTTCTGTTCCTGGGTTCCCTGCGGGTGTGTGCGGGGGCGGGCAGCTAGGGGAGCACATCTCTGACCCGGCAGGTGGGCATGGTTGGGGAGGACAACCAGCAGCTCACCCAGAGAGCACATGGCTGCCCACCTGAGCCTCTGAGAATGAGCAAAGCATCCCCCAGGCGTCCTCAGTCAAGAAAGCCATGTGCCCTCCGTTTCCCGTCCCGTGCTCTGGGGCAAGAACAGTAGGTCTACCTGCCTCTCAGGATGGTGTCAAGAGGGTGGCACGGCCCAGGGCTATCTTAAGGACACGTCAACCACGGCGGGGCTCCGCAGACGACCACCATCCCCACTGTTATCTTTCCCTGCCTTGATGGTTCTTCCCCCGTTTCGACCACGAACCCCTTGAGGAATCAGGAATTCCACGGACCCGTCCCCAGAAAAACACAGGTGCACACAAAAGTTTGCACACAGCTTTGGAGGGGTTCAGGGACTCTGAATCCTGTCCACAGACACCACCCTAAAAAGTCAGCTTGATGGAGAGTTGCGTTTTTTTTTTTTGGCCCCAGAAGAATCTGTCTCTCTGCCCCTGTTCCACCTTGGGGTTCCATCTTGGGGATCCCTCCCATCGAAAGCAGCCGAGACAAAGGCAGTGCCGTGCTGATTGCCTTCTGAGGCTGGCGAGACCTCCCGTGACCTTGCCTTGGGGACGATGCTGCGCTCCCAGAGAGGCTGACCTTTAAAGCATCACTGGAGACTTTTATGACCCATTTTCTGAGTTCCAGGCATGCTGGAAAATGTGAGTTTGAGGCTCGGCTTAGCATAGCTCCAACCACTGTCTTGAGTGTTTCTGCCCCTCTCTGACCACAGCTCGGACCTGGGGTGAGAAGAGATAGACACCCCCTTCTCCACCCCGTTTTTTTTTTTTTTTGGCTTTCATTTACTAAACTTTTTTTATGTGCCTGGCACTGAGTTATAAAGCCGTGCCTTCCAAAATGTGCAAGGCACCGTCATTGAGCTTTGTTCTCAGCTGGGGACAGTGAGGTTCAGAGAGCTTAAGTAACTGGTCCAGGCCATACAGCCAGGCAGGGCTTCATGTTCAGCTCTGTCCGTGCCCACAGGAAAGGGGCCTTCGTTAACCATTTCCAGACCAAGGCGAAGTTGCAATTAAGGACTCAGCATGGCATTTTCTCTCCCACTTAAGTGCTTGGCAGCCGACACCTGCTGCTGGAGGCAGGGTGAGCGCTGGCACCTGGGCACAGAGACCGCTCCCATTTCGTGTGGCTTAGCTGGTCACTCCTCTCCAACACATCTAAGCGCCCTGCCCACACCCACACAAGGCTCACGGGTCCCGGTGCCCTCAAGTCTAATGACGCCCTGCTGCGTGTCAGCAGGGTGGGCGCCTGTCTGTGTCCCAGCCTCACCAGCGGCCCGGGCACGAAGCCATCTGCGACATCCCTAATGGGTTCCCAGTCACACCCTTGAACAATAGCCAACCCTGACTCTAGAAAATTCTCCATTATGGTAAGCCTTAATCCCTCTCCCTGTGGGTCCCCCCAGTTGTCCTGGGTTTATGCTTTGAGGGGCAGGACACGGGGACTCGCTGGCATTCGAAGGCTGCTTTTCCGACGACTTGGAACCAGCCCTGCCACCCCTGCCACCCCCTGGCCCTGGAGGAGGGGCTGACAGCAGATTTCTGTATTTCCCAAAGGGCTGTCCACTGACGATTTTCTTTGGAACTCCCTGGGAAGCGTGTTAAAAAGGAACGCTCCGATGCCCTGCGTGTGCCCGAGGTGGGGTCCGTCCTTCACAGACGCTTCAGGAGAAGCTCGGTGGGTCGGGCCGGGAGCCCTGTCACAGTCCCGGACGGAACACGCCTTTTAATTCTCAGCACCTGGCACGGTGCCCGGCACATAGTGGATACTCAGTAAATACGAAACTAAGAAACACCTGAATGAATGAATGAATGGAATTGAGGCCCCAGTGCAGAGGTAGCCCCGATTCTCTGTCTACTCAAACACGGGAAGACTTTTACACGCTAAATCAGTGTAAATTGTCACAAGCTTCCCCCCACTTTCCTGACCTCCCCAGTCTGCAGAAATGAATCTTCCTCTCTCTCTCTCTTTCTCTCTCTCTCTCTCTCTCCCCCTCTCTCTTTCTCTCTCTCTCTCCCCCTCTCTCTTCATATATGTATGAAGAGGGCAAGCGACGGTCCCCACGGGATGGCAGTGAGGCGAGGAGGAGCACTGACCGCGGCCCCCCAGGTCTTGCCCTTTCCGCCCCAGCGTGAGCCCCGGGAGATGGAGAAGACTCATCTTTCAGTGTCCATGTTGACAGAGCCCCCCACCCCGAGGGCCCCCGCTCAGCATCCCAGTTCCCCATTTCCAGAACAAGGAA
>NW_006441061.1:5088484-5089280 GCF_000325575.1 Pteropus alecto | reverse complement strand
GCAAAGGTTTTCTGTGAAACTCTTCTGGAAAGCATGGGGAAGGGCAGCGCACCAAGGGCCCGCCCAAGCCCAAAGGCCCCAGCAAGGCCGCCTGCTCAGCCCTGCCCTGCCCCTGAGCCCCATCCTTCCGCTCTGCTCTCCAGGCCACCTCCATCTAGGTGGGACAAAAGTGTCCCCTTCCCATCCAACCCCTCCCCACCCTTCCACCCTTCCGTGCTGTGAGATCCGGGAGCTTTAGGGACCCAGCCCCCCTTCCCCCCCACAGAACCCGCCCCCCACCACCGTACAGGACGCAAGAGGAGGTCCAGAGAGGGCAGCAGCTGGTCCGGAAAAGCAGAGCACCCCCAAGAAGGCCCCAGGGCTGGGGGTGAAGCAAGCTGCTCCTCCGCAATCAGAGCCGAGGACTGTCCTGTGGTTGACGCAGATTTGTGCCAAGCCGGGAGGTCCTCCATGCAGGCCTCCTATGTCCCGTTCCGAATCCACGTATTTCAAAGCCCCCAATCCCTACATTTGCTTCGCCCCGTTTCCTGCTCCCCTTCTCTCGTTTTTGGCATCTCTCAGTGTGGCCCAAACTCTTCATCTTAGGGGAAGCTCTGACTCAGAACTTTAAAAAATCTTACACAAACTTAGGAAAACAAACTTGGTGGTGGGTGGGGGGTGCGGAAAGAGTCCCTAGCCCTTGTAAGGGGTGTTGGGGAGGCTGGGCTTTCTGAGAAGCCAGCCATCCTTGCCACCCGGGGGACAGGGCCAGCGGGCGCGGGGGACGCCACCCGGAGGAGCCCAGCGTGCCCGGGGG
>NW_006441061.1:5064279-5088163 GCF_000325575.1 Pteropus alecto | reverse complement strand
AGGGAGTGCGGGGTGGGCGCGGCGCGGAGGGTTGGGCGCGGGCGGATGAGGGGGCGCGGGGCGCAGCGCCCACCCTCCCCCTCCTCTTCCTGCCTCGTGTCTGCCCTCCAGCTCGGACACCTCCCTTCCCACCCCCGCTCTCGAGTCTCCACTAGGACCAGGGTTGCAGCTAGGACTGCCCTTTCCCATCCTGGGAAATCAAGTTCATGGAAAGCCAACCCTAGTTAATAGCAGGCGGTTCCCACGTGCCTGGCGCGTCCTGCTGGCCAAGGGCTGAGCTGCTCCCATGACCGGCTCTTCTTGGCGCTCAGTCTCCCCAGGAGGCAAGTACGAGGCTACCCTCCATCCCTCATCCCCATTTCACGGTTGGGGAAACTGAGGCTGGAGAGGTCATAGGTCACACAACGAAAAGTCTGCAGAGCTGGACTGTTGGACTCCAGCCCCCAGGTAGATCTGCACCGGGCTGTGCTGACCGAGAACCAGAGGTCACCTAAAGTTGTCAGCAATGCGTGCCTTTGCCTGCCCCCCTCCTTTTCAGGGACCCTCTCCTCAGCTGCACCCCTGATTCCTTAGCTGTGATCCTCCCACCCAAGCACCTGAGGGCACTGAGGCTTCGCAGGGAGGCTCCGGGAATGTAGGGGCGTCCTCGCCCTTGGCAAGGTTTCAACAGGGCGGCTGATATAGAGCTTCTCCCCCTGGCAAACCTTGAACCTGGAGGGTGCATTCAGGGCCCACTCCTGCTCCTGGGAGAAATCATTTGCTCCAGAAGCTCCTTGTTATTATTCAAAGGTGTATATGCCCGTTTTGCTTTCGAAAGGGGGCTGCGATCTTTCAGGACCAATTCTCAAACTAGATTGAAGGGTCCTCAGTCGTGGGGTGGTGAATGGAGGTAGGTTTGCTCTCGTCCCTCCCTTCCCCCCTTATTTACTATCTATCTATCACCTATCTATTTATTTATTTATATTCCAGCCTTTAGCTCCTACGGGCTGAGCATGTGTGCTTGCAGATTGCAAGTAATTTGTTGGCTCCCGGTTAAGTTTTCGCTCCCTCCTCCTCAGAGGGGACTTTATAAGGAAACAGGCCCACATCAAAGTGCCACACTCACCCTTAAACTGGGGAAGAGCATTTTTTCTGAGCTGCTTACACGACGACGGAGAAGGAATTCCGTTTAGAACTTTCCCATTAATACGCTCCGAATTCACTTGGGGGGCTTATTAACTCAGGCTGTCAGAAATTCTGGGTTTTAGAACAAAACCACACTTTTAAAAAGGTCCCAGCCTGAAGGTAATGAGCTCCGTCACGGCCTCGGTGGACGTGCCCAGGGATTGGAAACCGACAGGGAGAGTCTTTTTCCCTTTCCAGCCGAGTCCCGCATTAAAAGTTCCGGGCTGGTGGGGCCCTTGCCCCCCACCCCCACCGCCCAGGCCTATGGGGTCTCTGAAGAGCAGTATGAGGCCGGGAGGGGGAGGCTTCAGCAAACTTACCCCCTCTCCAGGGGGAGATCGGCCCCCGCCCCCGCACGGACCGGGAGGAGTGAAGGCCACTGGCCGGGACTGACCAACATGGGCTCATGGGCTCGCGGTACTAGATCCAAACCAGACAAGCCAGTTGGTCAAGCGGAGCCTGGAGCAAGTGGCCGTGAATTTGGAGAGAAGCCCGCCCTACAAGGCATCTGCCACTTCTGCCTCCCGTCTCTCGGCAAAGGTAGTTTCTCCTGGTACTAGAGAGGCCTTGTGGCGATTTCAGACCCCCTGGCTTTCCTCCCACCCAGGGGCCTCTCCTCACTCCCCCTTAGCCAGAAGGCTCTGGAAGGGTGCTGATTGCGGGCACTGTGTGCACTACAGGGCCGGGGGTGGGGGAGGGATCCCAGACCGGCGGGAAAAGCCCTGGTCTCCATGAATCCCTCGCTCCAGCCAGATCTGGCCACTTGTCAGTGGGGTGCTGAGTTTCTCCCTGGGCTGCCAGGTAACCCCGGAGATCAATGGTGGGTGCTGTGGCCCTGCCCCTAGACCACTCTGACTGGCCTGTAGCAGGCCCCATTTCCTCTATGAGCCCCTTTCATCTGGGAGCTGCAGATTGGGGTGGGGGTGGGGCTCATGAGGGGGGACACTGGCCCAGCCAGGGTCCTGGCCTCGCCATGAGGGCTTTGTTTGACCCCCAGGGCCGTGTGCTGACACCACAGTGGTTATCGTAATTCTGAAAGGGGCTCCCCCATCTGCCTTCCACGGAGCCCCCAGTGTGCCAGGCACTTCGCACACATGACTTTGTGGACTCCTCAGACCCGAGAACCCTAGTAACTTCTTTAAGGTCACACAGCCTATTCATGGAAGATCTGGGACTCATCCACATCCTGATGCGTCAGACTCCAGCATCCAGGCTCCTAACCACTGAACCACACTGCCGAGCAAGGGTGTGTGTGCGCTCACCTCCTCGCCAGCCAGCAGCCTGGGCAGAGAGTCAGAGTTGCAAGGAGCTTTAGCGTGTGCTCAGACCAGGGCTGGCCTCAGGCTGTCAGCTCTCCTGCCACTTCTAATCACCTGGAACATCGTGTTCAGGAGGAGCCTGATCGGCTTTGTGTGCCCTGGCGTGTCCTGGGCCTGGTTCCAACGGCCTCTGAAGATGGAGCTCAGAGAGGAGGCAGGACTGGCTTGAGAGTGTGGGGAGTGTTCCAGACAAAGCCAGAGAGTTCACGTGGCATTCGCTCCCCGCTCAGGCCTCTTTCCACCTCAAGGGACACAGCAAACAGTGTCACATATGCCACCATCTTACCACGCCTCAGCCCCCAGCACGTTCAGTGGGAAGGTCCGCATAGGTCACAGAAGTTCATGTGAAGAAAGCCACGTTCAGTTAGTTCTGCCCCCTTTAAGCAAACAGACGCGCAGCAGTCTGGCACTGCCAGGCTGCAAACCCTTGTCCAGGGCCTCGGCGGTGGGAGGAAAACTTACCCGACCTCCTCTGGCATATTTCAAACAGGGACAATATTTCATTTCCTGCACAAAAATATCGCATCGCTAGGTGATGTTGGCAGGTTTGACCCCGAGAGAACAATTGTTTTTAAGACTATCCACCATGAGAAAACATTTTGACAAAATTAAATTATAAATGACCCGATTTTTTAAAAAATGGGCTGAAAACCTTAACAGACGCCTCACCGAAGAAGATATACAGATGGTAAATAAGATGCTCCACATCATATGTTATTTGGGAAATGCAAGTTAAAGCAACCGTGAGACACCATCACACACCGCACGTCAGAACGGCCAGGATCCAGAACACTGATGCCACCAAACGCTGGGGAAGATGCGGAAAAGCATGAGCCCTCATCCACGGCTGGCGGGAATGCAAAATGGTACAGCCACTCGGGAAGACAGTCTGGCCGTTTCTTACGCAGCTAAATCTACTCTTATCACCCGGTCCAGCAATTATACTTCCTGATGATTTATCCAAAGGAGCTGAAAACCTGTGTCCACCCCAAAGGCTGCACATGAAGATTTACAGCGGCTTTGTTGACAATTGCCAAAACTTGGCTGTCCCCCGATAGGTGAATGAGTAAATAAACTGTGGTCCACTCAGACGATGGAATATTAGTCGACAATAAAAAGAAACAATAAAGCCATGAGAAGACATGAAAGCACGTTAAGGGCTCATTGCTAAGTGCAAGAAGCCAGTCTGAAGAGGCTACATACTGTGTGATTCAACTATATGACATTCTGGAAAAGGCGAAACTATGCAAACAGTAACAAGATAAGTGGCTGCCAGGGATGTGGGGGCAGAGGAGGGATGAATAATTGGAGCACAGAGGGTTCTTAGGGCAGTGAAACTATTCTCTATGATACTGCCACGGTGGTTATGGCAGTGTGTCTCAGCCCAAATTCTTTGGGTGACAATGATATGTCGACTTAGGTTCATGGACTGTACTACTCTGGAGCAGGGTGTCGGTGGTAGTGGGGGTGCTGTGCTTGTATTAGGGCCGAGGGTGTATGGGAACCCTACGTCCTGCTCAGTTTTTCTGTGAACCCGAAACTTCTCTAAAAAAAATGTCTATTTAAAAGAGAAAAAAGAAAATTTGAAAATTAAATTAGAGCCTGCGGCGTGAAATGTGTAACCACCAGTTCTTCGGAAGGAGAGATCCTTAATTTATAATGTTTGCCAATTTCTGGGGTATAAATATTTCCACGAAGGCCAATTTCTGGCTATGATGTGACATCAGCAAAGGCAAAATCGGGAAGAGAAGCCCACCAGTATACCGCATCTCCGCGCCGAGAACATAGATGACAGTAAAATGTAGTAAAATGACTAGAAAGAGGTGAGGTTTGAGTATCTACTGCCTGTATTTTAAATATAATTTGCGTAAGTGTAACTTTACATAATTTAACTTTCAACAGCATCTGTCTTTGACAACGAGCTTACACGATTCTGAAAATTTAACAGTTGGCTGGCACAAGCCAGGAAGGGCTGGCACTGGGCTGCCACGCCGATTTCCAGCCCGTCTAAGGGAGGTGGTCTTAGTTTTGCCCACTCTTTCTCATCCTGATCCATCCATGTGCAGGCATATTTTGACAGAGCTGGCATCGTGGTATACAGCCCATCTTGGACCTGGGAACCAGGTACGGGAGTAACGGTAATGGCCTTGTCTGTCCCAGGACCAGCAGCCTCCCTGTCCTTGGGAGGGCCTGTCAAGTCCCCAGATCTTGCTCACCTTGTCATTGGGGTTCGGATCCCTCCCAGCAACCTCATGCAACTTGTGCATCTAACGACATCATCTGCCGTGAGCACTGGGCCTTTCTAAAGTCAGTTGTTACCCTCAGAGTGCACTCAGGGCTGAGAAGTCCCCCCAGAGAAAACTCAGGTCTGCAGGTTTGACACCAACTCTTAGAGAAAGGGTGATACCCACCCACCCCTCCCCCACCAAAAAAAAAACAGTGGCCAAGGGGAAGGGGAAGGTGGGCTGAGTAAGGTGGGAGGGGTGCGGGCGGCAAGGTAGAACTGGGGTCTTTGCCTTAGCTGCTCAGTGCAATCATTGGGTGAGGCGTAGGTGGAGCTTTTAAAAATAAGATGCCAAACCCCACCCACTCTCCACCCTCAAGAGTCTGGCTCAGCAGGTTTGGGGTGGGCCCTGGCCATCAGCATTCATTGAGTGCTCACCAGGTAGTGCCATTAGACATCCAGGATCCAGAACCACTCACTGACAGTGCCAAGCGCATAGCCTTTGGGCATCGGACCAGCCTAGAGTCATGGTCATAGGCCACTTACCCAATATGAGCCTCAGTTTCTTCACCTGCAAGATGGAGATCTACCTGCAGGGTGGTCATAGGCAACAGTTCACATAACCAGGCACAGTGCCAGTACAAGGTGGGAGAACGGGAAATGACGACGAATTCTGTAGGCCTGAGGAGCGAGTGCTGGGTGCAGGGCACCGAACCAAATGCGCCGCCGTGGGAGGTGAGCATTATAATCTTATTTCTCTTGTTTGGAGGAGGAAGCAAGGCCCAGGGAGAGTGAGGACTTGCCCCAGGTCATGCAGCTAGCCAGTGGCAGTCAGAGGCCAGGCCAAAGCGGGCAGGCTTATTACTGAAGACATGAGAGCTTTGGGGGCTCATAGGGGCGCTGGGAGTGCACAAGGCAGGGAAGCTGGGAAGAGGAGCGATTTGGAGAGGAGCCGGGAGTGTGCTGAGGGGCCCAGGGGTGTCTCCTTGTGACGTGGGACCAGTACCCCTAAGCCATGGGCCTTTGGAAACCAACGACAGGGAACATTCCTGGCCTTGCGTATACTTTACCTCCTTCCTGTGAGACCCATAACTTCTGGGGAGTCTCAGCAGAGCAAGCACTTTCACGCCTTTCTATGAATGAGAAGAGAGGGATAGGCTAGGCCCAAGGCCACGCAGGCGGAGGGCGGTGTGGCATGGGCTGGAGAACAGTAGGCTCCTACTCATCCTACAAGACCCCACTCGAAAAGCCCCTCCGCCTGCCGATGCCCAGAACCCCTATGCACCTGTCTGCTCCAGCCTCTTCTCATTGGCTCTCAGCTTGGTCCCCCATCTCAAGCCCTGCTAGGCTATGAGCCCCCAGGTGCCTCTGGGCTCAGTGTAACTGAACAGAGGTAGACAGAGCAGCAGAAATGTGATCCCAGGAGCCTCTCCCGGCCTTTCTCCTTCAGAGTCAAATGGAGCCTGTCCTGACTGAGGAGGACAGCTCACGGTCAGTGCCCACACCACAGAGCCTGGGTCCGGGGTGGCCCTTCCCATCATGGGACCCTTCCCAGTCCTCAAAGCCCTTTCTCACCCACCCTCAGTGATGGCGCCGGGGAGATGCCGTCATTACTTGCTTTCCAACAGGCTCAGAAAGCTTATGTGGTCTGCTCGGGCTTCCCAGCGGGGATGCGAGCCAGAGTCCGTCTACCTGCCTCTCCCCTGGGCCATGCTACCCTTCTGCTCCCCGAATCTCAGTGAGCGTAATACAAGCTCCTGCCCCTACTGGGTGTTGTAATGACTTAAATACAGTGACCAAAAGGGGCTGTGAGTCAAACTGCTCGTTCCGTGACCTGGGCAAGTCGTTTCGCTGCTCTGTGCCTCGGTTTCCCTGTCTGTATATCACATCACTCACAGATCGCTGGGCGGATTCCGTGCGACGATGTCTGGAAGGTGGATCCGCACAGGATCCGCACGGGTCACCGTGGCTGACAAGCAGGAGTTTGGCCCGGACAGGCCAAACTACAGGCCCCATCTCTGTCCCTTTTCTCCCATGATGCGCCCTGAATGCCCCATGCAGCCCATATCTCACAGGCTCCTGGGACTGAAGAAGCAGTCAGCCTCCTCCTCATACTCCGCAGTCCCCCTGCAGGGGGCTGCACTGCAGGTGGCTGCCCCTCAGCCAGCACCAATCAAATATGGAAAACAGTCAACACAGGTGGGTGCATTTGCTTAATTCTCCCCTAACTGGTCTGGCCCCCACCTGGGTACCTTTGATTTCATTAGCATTCTACCAACGCACACCCCCCACCGCCCCTCCCCAGGCACCCAACCCACCAAGCCCCGCCCCCTCAAAAAAATCAGATGTTGAAGTAATTTTTTCGCGGGCGGCGGGGGGCAGGTTTCAGGTGGAGGAAGGATGGCAGAGGTGAAGACAAATTCTGAGCCAAGAGAGCAAACGCTAAGGAGCCGCTGTCTCAAACGCCCACCCGGTACCTGCACAGCCGGACAGTGGGAGCTGCCTTCCGGTTTGCACCCTCGCCCCGTGCTGACCCTCATCCTGAGCAAGACCCAGAGAAGAGCCAGCACACCAGACCAGTGCCTAGACCCCGGCCTCGGGACCCACCGCCCCCTCCCAGCTTCATCTGGTTCCCCTGCGCCCCACAAGCTTCCCACCAGCCACACTGTCGTGCTTCCTGTCTGCACCTGCCGTTCCCTCTGGCCGGAAGACTTTTCACACCTCATCAGGAAGCCCAACCTCGTCTTCACCTCTTCCCTCAGGGTCCACTTCCTGGAGGAAACCTCCCCGCACCGCCCCAGAAATGCTTGGGGACCCGTCTGCCTCCCTCAGCCACTGTCACCGATTAAACTCGTTTGGACTGTCTCCCTCTGTCACAAGTAGATGCTCAGTAAACACTGGATGGATGGATGGATGGATGGATGGATGGATGGGTAGGTAGGTGAGCAGGTGGATGGAGGGAGGGGAAGGATGGAGGGAGTTGGATGGATGGATGGATGGATGGATGGGTAAGTGGGTAGATGGGTAGGTAGGTGGGCAGGTGGATGGAGGGAGGGGAAGGATGGAGGGAGGGAGGGAGGGACAGGTAGATGGGTGGGTGGATGGATGGATGACTCACAGTCCAGCTCTATTTGGCCTTTAGGCTCACAACACCTAAGGCCCAGGAGCTTTATCAAAGGCCCAGAAAAATGGGAGACCTGAAACACAATTTTTTATTGGTTCCAAAATACAGTGCAGAACGGTGATTAACATATGGTTAATGACAGGTAGATTTCACATGACGCCATGTCAACCAGAAAACCAACTCCACCACTGACTGCTCTTGGCCATGGATAAAGTTTATTTGCCCTCGTGTCTGATGCTGTGGGTAAGGGGCGCTGCTACAGGAAGGGGGCCCTGGGCCCAGTAAGACCCCAGCCAGCACAACGCCCCAGGCCAGAGCAGGCATGGCTCCCTTCTGAAGCTACCTCCATGGCTACCTGCCACCACTCCTCAGCCCAGGTCAGAGACTGCTCAGATTCCACGGGAGACCGACAGACCCACCGGGGACACTCAGCCCAGGAAGAGGGTGTGCCGGGCGTCCTCCGAGATATAGCTGCCTGCCCTGGTAGAAGGGGACAAGGTGGCAAAGGGCGATCCCAGTGCCAGCCGCCCAGGCCCCCTGGTGGACGCTGCTTACTTTGAGGGTCTTGGTTTAGATTAAAGCCCAGAGTGAGTTCCTGCTCCCCTGCCCACAAGCTGAGCGGCCTTGGGAAAGTGACTTGACCTCTCTGAGCCTTGGCTGCATAGCTACAAAGCAAGCATAATAAAGGTCTCGCTACGAGAATTAGGTGAGATAATACATGTGAAGCACATAAAGTAGGGCCTGGTGCTGTTTAGGGAAACTCTGCCCTGTAAATATGAGCTCCGTTGTGTCCAGGAGCAACTCTTTGGAGAGCAGCTGAGCCCCTTGGACCTCCACTCATCCAAGGGGCTCGGGCGAAGCCCCACCCGACACAGCCCAGCCCTCGGCCAATCAGCACGCAGCTCCGCTGCAGCCACTGTGATGGGTTCAGAGGCAGGCGGGCGGGCAGGGCCCAGTCAAGCACAAGGAGACTCTGGCTGCTCCATTGTTTAAACCCTGGATCCAGCCTTGCCTGAAGTCCTACCCTGGATATTTCAGCTATGAACATCATTACCTCCGTTTTGTTTAAGTTACCTGGGGCCGGTTTCCTAGTCCTCATCGGTGACAGTCCTAACTAGCATCCTGTTGAGCCCCACCTATACTTGGACCTGTGTCCTTCCACTGGCAGAACCCGAGTAATGTGCCCCCCGCCCCCACTCTTGGAACCCCACACCCCAAAGTTTGCAGTGAGCACAGCACCAGCGGGACTTTGGGACCCGCCTTTGGAATCCTCCCTCCTCTGCTCCCGGCCCAACTCCTGCCACATGGGCTGAGTATGGGTCCCTCCGCCAACTAATTTGAGATGCAGATCTTTGCAGCCTGTACAGGGGGCTGCTGTTAGCCACAGGCTTGCAGGTGGGAACAACAGGGACGGGAGGGCTCTGGGTTCTGAACCCACCTCTGCCAGGGTGCTGGCTGTGCAGCCTTGGGCTGGCAACACCCTACCTCTGAGCCCCAGAGGTCCCTGTGCTTCTCAGCCTGGTGAAACTTACCACAACGACAATGAATTACCTGTTTGTGTCATACTCAATTCATTGCCTGTCTCCTGCTAGCTGGAATCTCCTAAGGGCTTAGGGGCAGATGTCTGCCCAATGCCTGCACACAGTAGGGGCTCGAGAAATATATGTTGAGTGGAGGAGCCTCTGTTTCTCACCTGCAAAGTGGGAATTCTGATAGCCATCTGTAAAGATGGGGGGAGCATACAGCTTAGGCAGTAGTGGGGGTCTCTTCAGGAGGGACAATCTGTGACTGTTATGAAGGGGGTCCCAGCGGGAGCTCCCTGCGGACAGTGACTTCACCCAAAGAAATGACTGTAACGGCGGCATGGCAGGCACTGGCAATAGATGGGGGCAATAGTCTGAGGTCCCCTCAGTCGGGCTGGAAGCCAGAGCCCCTCCCTGGGCTGTCCTGACCCTGCTCTGACACCCCAGGTTTTTGTTTGTCTGCTGAGCCCAAGGCTGAGTAGCGATAAAGAGCCCCAAGTGGTCCCCTGGGAAGGACACAGCCCCTGCAGAGAGAGGGGTGGGGACACTGCCTGCACCCCCTCTGCCCAGAGACAATGGGAACAAACAAGCCCTACTCACACAGCCCCGCCCCAGGGCGGGATGGGGTGGAGGCAGAATCTTGCCTTAATATGGAGCTTGTTTGGGTTGGGACACTCCCAGTCCCCATGCTGGAGAGATGCAGGACCCTGGGGACCAGCAGCTGCCAGGGGTGTGGCTGGGCCCAACACTCCCCCTTCCAGGGACCTGCCTGTGAGTTGCTAATAATAGCGAAGGCAGCGATGATGCCCACGGCCGCAGCGGCAGAGGCCACGTGCCACAGCTATGTGAGGTGCTTTCTGTCTTTGGACGCTCACAACCCGCTTGTCACTATTCCCACTTTACAGGTGAAGAAACCGAGGCTCGGAAAAAGGAAGCCCCTTGCCCCAGGGAGCCAGTCGGGGTCAGTCTGACTCCCTGGGCCAGCTCTGGAACCCCTCTCCTTGGGGCCCTGCCTCACGGGAGGAGGCTCCAGCCCTGGGCTGCCCACTCCCGGAGGGGCTGCCCTCCTGAGCAGGACCACGCCTCCTCCTCAGGGTTCTGCTTGCACCTGGGGTGCCGAGGGCAGCCCCACTCTCCACGATCCCCGCAGAGCCCAAGATGCCGCATGGAGTTCTCCAGGGCCCTGCGGTTCTCCCGCGGGGCTCGGAGCCGGCCCCTGGGTGCCGTGGGCAAACACCTCGCCTTTGGCCTCTCTGGACTAAGCAACAGCTTTCTTCCCTCCTCCTGACCGGGCTCCATCCCGCACGGTCAGCCCTGTCCACAGGCCCACTATCCACTTACATTTCCATCTGGTTCTGGTTTTGGGGAGTGGAGGGAGGAGAGGGTTTGGGGAGAAGCTGAGAACTGGCACCGGAGGAGGTGAACACGACACATTCGCTTCTTTCCTTGGTACCCCGAGCTCTGTGTATTTCCCTGCCACCTGCCTGCACAAGCCCTGGGCTGCTTGGTCATCACGAAACCTGCTTCCAGTGGCTGCTTGGACATGGGGGGCCTGGGCACAGAGGGGAGCCAGTGTCGAGATCATCTTTCCCACGAGCAAACACCAGGTCTGAACTGGCTTTGCCGGAGCCCAGGGATTGGTTGAGTATGAGTGTGTGCGTATGCATGTGTGTGCAAGTGTGTGCATGTGTGCACGTGTGTGCGCGCGTGTGCATGTTGTAGACAGGTGGCAAAAACCCATCTGTAGTCCCTGAGGAAGCCTGTCTGCACATCTCAGCCTTCCTCCCCAAGCCGCCCAACCCACAGACCTTTCAGAAGTTGCAATTAATCTCTAATTTGAATTTTTAACCTCAAATACCACATTATAAAAATAATTGTGTTGTGTTTTATAGACGGATTTGTCATGAAATTCTGCATGGTTACAATCTGCGCGTTGGAAAATAAAGCAAGATGCTCACAGTACAAGGAGCAGCAGCCGGTTCCCACCAGGCTGGGGCTGCGGCAAACCGGGCAGGGCTCCCAGGTCGCCAGGCAGGGCTGAGCAGGGGCAGAGGGGTCTGGGCCGTGTGAGCGTGTGCGTGCGTGTGTGCGTGCGTGCGTACGTGTGTGTGTGTGCGTGTGTGTTGGGGCACGCAGGGCTGGATAACCTGATTCCTTTCTACAAAGCATAGTTAGGTATCAGCAAAGGCCGCTGGGGCCAGCTCCTGAAACCCAGAACTCTGTTCCCAGCCTTAGGACCCCTTCCCGTGGGATCTTGGGAAACTCTCTTCCATCTGCAGAGGAGCCTGGACAGGCCTTACCTGTGCACCCGCCTCCTCTCAAGTGTCAGGGAGAATGAAAGCGGAAACAAGTTGCAGTTGACTGAGCACTCCTGGGGCCAGGCGGGCTGAGGGCAGAGCCCCTGCCAGCTTGAGTCTGTCAATTTCCCAGAACCACCCAAGCCCCAGGTATGATCATTGTGCCCATTTTGCAGATGAGGAATGTGAGGCTTAGAGATGTGAGAAGCTTTCTCAGGATCATCCAGTAAGTGGGGTGAGGTTGGGACTGGGACCCCACACCTAAGCCAGGCCCTGACCGCCTACGTGACCTGCCCCCGAGAAGGCGGGGGACCCACCGGAACTCTTTGGGGCAGACTCTCCGTTTCTGTGGCTACCTCACCATAGAGCTGGACGGGGGACAGTTGGGGCTGGCCTTGTCCCAAGATCCTGGCCTGCCTGCTTGGGTCAAGAAGCAGCTCTGGCTTCTGCCCAGCACCTCTGCTCCAGCGTGATCACATCTTCTACCTGTCCCTTCGTAAACGAGCCTGGAGAGGCCAGAGTGAGCACAGCCCAGGGCTCGGGGCCGGGGGGCTGGGGAACACGCCAAAGACAAGGGCCCGAGGCCTGGCACCCCGACACCCTCAGTACAGAGCCCGTCTTTCTGAGCCTTAGCTTCCTCCCCTGGAGAATGGGGCCGTGAGACCGCCCACCTCCTACAGTATCTGGGAGGGATCAGTGAAATGACCCACATGGAGGGTCCAGCACATAGCAGGCACCCAATAAATTGTCCTAACTGTTGGGGTCTCGGTGATGATGACGATGATGAAGATGAACACGCTCGCAAGCCACTCCCAGCCCAGTCATCCAGCTCCACCGCCCTGACTCAGCCACGAGCACCCCGACCTTCCTCCATTCGTCCACGGATGCCAGATTTGCAGCCGGACAGCCTGGGCCTAACTTCCCCACCTGGCGATGGGTCTGCCGATGAACCTTCCATCTCGGGGGCGTTGTGCACCTGTGGCACGAAGCCCCAGTGTTGGGTCTGTGACTGGGGCGCGGCCAACCTGCAGATGGATTGATGAGCCCGGCCCTGGAGCTTGGCCTCCCTGATTTGCGACCTCGGACCTCAGAGCAGCCGGGCCGCGGGCAGCCAGTTAGGGCTAGCAATCAGCTCCTTTGCGGAGGGGGGATCCCCAGGAGGCTCTGGGCAGCTGGGACACGAATGCCATCCCCCGGTTAGCCATTCCCTTCCCACGGGACAGGGAACACTTGCTCGCTGATACTGAGGAGGGCCTGGATGCTCTGGACACTCCAGGCACCCACAAGGTGTGCATCCCCACTGCTCTTAATACAACAAGTGCAAATCTGGAGCCAGGCCCCGGTCACTCCCACCGTGCGCCCTCCCAGCCCCTCCGCTCCGCTCCCGCTCCCGGAACAGCCAAGTTCTTTCTCACCTCCGAGCCTCTGTAGCTGCTGCTCCCTCCACCTGGGGCACCCTTTCCAGCTTCTTCTTCTGGCTAACTCCACTCGCATGTCTGGTCCCTTCTGAAAGTCTGCTTCTTCCAGGAAGGCTTCCCTGAACCCCAGACAAGGCAGGGGGCCCCATTATCTGTTCTCCTAGCTGCCAGGACATCTCCACAGCAGGGACCACGCCTCCCCTTTTTCCTGCCAGGGCCCCAGTATCCAGCCCTCAGCCTGGCAGAGTAGGTGCTCAACACACATTCATGGGAGGAAGGAGGGAAGGGTTTGTGGGATGCTGCCCCCATGTTTTCTCTGTTGAGAAAGAAACTGGCTCTTGAAAAGGCAACACCCTCCCTCCCCCAAAGAGCTCTGCTCAACCCCAGGCTTGAATCCACTGCAACAGCAAGTTTTCTTTAAACAGCGACCCCGCTTTCGGCGGCATCAGATCTCTGCCTTTTCTTTTTTCCTTCCTAGTGAAACCAGAGTAGCCGTTTTTACTTCTTGTCTCCGGCAATTTCCCGCTTGGAGCCCTGACACTCTCCTTGCCTGGGGGCGGCGGGGGTGGGGGGCTGCGGGTTGTTGGGGGTGTAGGGGGTGGTATGGTAGCAGGGCAGCCGGCTCTGCGGGAGAGGCTGGCCTTCGAATTACAACACGATGATCTCTCGGAAACTCGAGATTCCTCAAGGCCCGGGTCCCTCCGTGGCCCCGAGCCCCAGTCCCTCCATCTGAGCCCAGCCCAGCCCAGCCCAGAGCCCTCCTGCCTGACCACCAAGGGCCAGGCTTCGCACAGGGTGTCCCAGAAAAGCAGCACCACAGACGTGTCCAGGTGAGACTCAGGGAGACTGAGGGCACAGCGCCTCCCTGGCAGGGCCCAGGCTGCTTCCCGTAAGAAGACACTGTGGCACCTTGGCCGTCTGGGGGCCTGGCACGCAGCGGCTGGCCTTGTACTAGGCTCTGGGAATCATTGCATATTTCCTGGGTGACCTCGGACAAGTCATTTTTCCTTTCTGGACCTCAGTTTCCTTATCTGTAAGATGGAGATAAGGCTTCACCTCCCTTCTAAGGCTACTGAGAAAATTCAGCTGCATGTGAAGAGTTGACAACAGGGAATGACGTGACGCTGCCTTCCTGTTCCACCCCCTAGTTAGGGACCGGGTCTCACCTGTCCACTGGTGTCGACCTGGCACGATGCCTCAAAAAAAACACACCTGTGCAATGAATGAATGAATGAATGAATGGGAGAATTAATAAACCCCATCTAGTTTTCTTGGAACCCAAAAGCAAGGCACATCTTGGATGGGGAGGGGCAGGCATGGAGTTGAATACGCGGTTTCTCGTGGGCGGGGGCAAGGCCTGTTTTCTGTAGCTTTATCATGAGGGGAAACGGAACAAAGTGCCAATTTGTCTTCTCTCCCACCTTTGCGATATTTTCACGGACATTCCTCCCTCGTCTGGGATGCCCTTCCTTCTCAGGCCAGACCCCCCTGAGCTGTGGGGATGGTGCTTCAAGGTTCTGGGGAGGCAGCCAGGTTTTCTGGCCCCATCTGGGAAGACGTCCCCTCTAGAGGAGCCCGCGGGGTTAGCAGTGGGGGCTTTGAAGGGGCGCTGGCCTCCGCGAGGGCAGGATCAGCTCGCTCGCTCGCTAAGATGAGCTCGCTCTACGCCATCAGCTGTGGACTCGAAGTCCCCTGAAGGCAGGGGGCTGTGTCAGATCTATTTCTGAACGTGCTTCATAGGATCTGGAAAGGGGTGTAGACACTGAGGCTTCCCTACCCCCGCCGTGTAACCTTGGGCAAGTCACTTAACCTCTCCGAGCCTCGGCTTCCTCAACTATGACATGACATAATCGTGACAGCAGATCCCCCCTTCTGAGCACTTCTCACACGCTCACCTAAAACTACCCTGCAAGGAGGCACGATGACCCTTCTCAGATGACAAGGGGGGCGTTCAAAGAGAAGAAACTTGCTGAGGTCTCACGGCTGGTCGAGTCGAGGCTGCGATGCCACCGTCCAGGGTCACTGTCCCCGTGCAAACAGACCCTGGATGGCTGCTTCTCAGTGAGAAGAGAGGCTGGATGATTGAGTCGGAGGTAGGCGGAGGTGGAGAAGGAGGCCCCCAGGTCCCACAGGGTGCAGGGGGAGGCCCAGGTGAGAGGAGGGAGCGGGTGCCAGGCTGTCCCTTGGGCCCCACACTGCCCAAACCTGAGCCCCGTGTGGCTGGGCTGCCCGCTGGCTGGACCGGTTGCCCGCGGCACCATCTTGAGAGCATTAGGGGCTGCTGTTAACAGATGTTTTCTGTTACGTGTTATTTGTTAGTATAATGAAAGGAGGTGCACTGGCTTTCAAGACCTCTGCGCTCTGCAGGGTTTTATATGGGGGGCCGGCGCGGAGCTGGCGGCCAGAGGAGGCCCGCGGCCCCTGCCAGGCGCGCCCCGCGGCTCGGCTTTGATTCCCAGGTTCGCAGCCATTCGTGTGGTAATTCCAGCTCTGGTTAAATGTCATTTTTAATAACGCCATCTCTGGCATGTGAGCGTCTGCGCCCACAGTGAGAGAGAGGGGAGGCCAGTGTGGGAGTTGGGGGGAGGACGGACCGGGAGGCCGGTAGGGGGGCTGGTGGACAAATCCCGGGCGAGGTGGCCGCCCTCCTGGGAGCTGTGGATGCTCTACCCACAAGGGACCCCTGTGAAGGAAGCCTGCAGGGCTGAGAGGGGCAGAGTGAGTGAGGGGGGCTGAGAGGAACAGGCCTGCAGGATGCTAGGAGGGGGCTTTTCCAGTGACAGGAGTGAGAGACCCCCCCCCCTCACCCCAGTGAGGCTTCCGACCACCGCGCCCCACCCTGGCAGCTAGAGAGAGCCAAGATGCTTGAAAGAGACAGACAGAAATCTTCCCGTATCACAAAACCCGCTTCATTTCAACTCGGGGCTGCCTCGGGCTGGCATTCGGTGGGTGCTCCGTGAATGCCGGTGGCTGGTGGCTGGCAGTTGTTCCCTCCGACACCCAGCACGAAGTCGGGCCTCTGGGAAGGCTGGGGCTCAGCCTCGGAGCATCCCCGCCCCCCTCCTGTATCCTGGACCCTTCCAGGCCCTTCCAATCGATGCCGGCCTCAGGCTTCACATGGCGGCCCTGTGTGGCCTCTTCATCCTCACTGGGAGGACCGTTTCCCACTGAGAGCACAGAGGCTCTTACCCTTTAATTATTTTAATGAAAATAAATGGGGGCTTGTTGAATGCAGAGGGCCGGGCCAGGCCCTCGAGTCCGATTCCATGAGTTGGGGTGGGGCCGAGGAACCTGCATTTTAACGAGCTCGCTGGGTGATTCTAACACAGTGATTCCTGGGACCATAGGTTGACAAACAGATGCTCCAACCCCCTCAGATGGGGACACTGAGGCTCAGACCCGTGGCGGGGTATGTCTCGAGTCGTCAGGTGAGGCAAGTCCTGGCTGCCTGGCTCCTAGTCCACGGCCCTTCCTACCGCCTCCTGAACGGTCACGTCGCAGGAGGTAACACCTCCCACTCTATCAGGCTTCAAGCAACCAAGGTGCTTGGTCAGCTGTGGGACGAAGGGGCCCTCCGTGGAAGCTTCCAGGCCTCCAGCCGCTAGGCTTCTCACTCTCTCACCGCCCCACACCCAGGACCTTCTCCGAAGACTGCAATCCGTCCAGCAGCCCCTGTCCACCTCTCAAGCCTCGGCTCCAGCTTCTAGGCTTCTCATGACTCATCGCCCCCCTTCCCTCCTTACCCCCCCCACTGTCCCCCAAACCGGAAGATCCTGGCTGCCCAGCCCACGCACAGAAAAGCAGAACGGGTCACAAAGAGGGACCAAAAATAATGTCTCCCAGAACCCACTTCATTTTTAGGATGCAATAAAAGACATCATTAGCTGTAAAGGGCCCCCTGTGGATGCTGTTCTGTCATCATGGTGGCCCCTCGGAGCCAGGCCGGGAACAAGAACTTCCCAGATGTGGAAGGGACGCAGGACAAGGGGGCAGCGAGAGAATCTGGGTGGTTTAACGACCTTCGCTCCCAGGACATCTTGAGATTCCATGATTCTGAGGTTCTGGCTTGGCAGGCTGTCACCGCTGCTCCAGGGAGGAGGCCCTTGCCTCTTCCTGGCAGCAGCTGCGCTCTTCCAGGGCCGGGGAGCACCCTGCAACAGGCCCCTGTCCCTTGTCCCCTCGCCTAGCCCCTGGAGGCTGCAGGGCACCCTGTCTCCCTTCCTGTGACCAGCATGGGAGCAGGCCAAGATAACTTTCCCCAACTCCCTCTGTCCAAACAGGAAGCTCCCACGGTGTCCTACTCACCGCCTCAAAGAAGGCACTTAACCCTTGGCCCGGTCCAGTGTGATGTGGCTGCTCATTTAGTCACTGGCTGCCTGTGGCCACCCTGGTCATTAAGAGCCTGGCCTTGATCTTTGGGGCAGGCGAAAGCCCTCTCAGTGTGGTGTGATTGTGTGCGTCGGGGGGAGCTGTGTGTATGTGTGGGGGGGTGGGTCTGTGTGTGTCTCCGTGTCTGAGTCTGGGAAAACCAGTCCGCCAGATGCCAACCCCCGACGAAGTTTTCACGGACCTCCTGCAAAACGAGAGAGAGAGGGGCGATGTGCGAGTTCTGTTTGCTTAAGCGAAACGAAGTCAGCTTGGAGGACCATGCTTTACTCTGAGATTAAGATGTTAAGAGGTTCCTTCTTGGATAAACAGCTGGGGCGACAAGACGATCGTGGTTGTGGGCAAATGCTCTTCTCAGCAACTTTTAAAACTGCCCGCTGTGCCAGTTCCTCTAAGTGCCTGGAAATCCCAAGCCAGAGCTTGAAATCGCAAAGTCTGGGTAGGTGGTATGAGTGCAAAGCCTGACACGTACTCTGCTCAAAATGACTTCTGAACGAATGAATGAGTGTGAGAACTGAGGGCGGACCGGGGAAGGGCGCCTGTCCTACCGATAATCCCGAGTCAGGGACCCTCCACAGCGCTCCCGTGGCCAGGCGGCCGGAGACAAGCCTGCAGGGGCTGAGGGAGGCCACATGTGCTGACATTCCCAAGGCCTGGCAGTTCCCATGATGCCAGGCCTGGCCTGTCTCCCACAGGCCTGTCACCCAGGCCAAGCTGCTGAGGACATCAAGGAGACCCTCCCAAGCTGCCTCATGGCGCCCCCGGTGCAGCCCACCCCTGCTTGGGAGTGGACATCCCTGGCCAGGCCACTCAGCATTCGAGGGCTCCAGGGGTGGCCCTGGACAGTGGTAGAGAACAGGTGCTTCAGGACAGGAGGGGCCTGGGCTGGAATCCCATAGTCATGGAAATGTGTGACCTTGGCAAGTGGCTCAACTTCTCTGAGCCTCAGTTTCCCACTCTATAAAAAGGGGATAATAAAAGAACCCACTTTCTGGGTCCTTTTATTATCAAGGGGAAGGACAATGAGGAGTGAGGCGTGTGGAGCCCCGGCCAGCTCACAGAAAGCGCTGGCGTGTGAGGGCTACCGGTCACTCTTACCCTGGCCCCTTCGGTTCCTCAGGCAAACCCTGGCCTCAGTCAAGTCCCCCAGCAAACAGGTGGGGCCTCCTCTCCCCTACTCCTCCAGCCTAAATGCTGAGCTGTGCAGGAGAGAGGCCTGGACTGGGATCCAAAAGCGAACCACAACCCTCCCTCCCAGCAGGGGGATCTTGGGCAGGTTGCTTTGCTTCTCTGAGCCTCCAAAAAACAGGGATGGCGACCACTAGCTCCGCCGGATTCACAGGGCTGCTGTCAGCGGCTCAGTGGGCTGTCACGGAGACCCTTTATGGAGTACCTACTATGTACCAGGCACGGTCTCCTATGCCCACTCAGGGCTCACCACACCTATAAGGGACATGACTGCCCACTGTTCCCATTTCATACATGGCAACGCTGAGCCCCAGGGTTCTCTTCCCGCCTCAGGGGAAGCAGGGGCCTTATCACGACTGCTCCAGAGTTAGAGGGAACAGTGACAGCTCCAGCCCCACTGAGCTTCTACCCACAGGGAAGGGCCCTTGTGGGGGTGCTTGCTGGTCTGAGGCCCCCGTGCCAGGCTCCCAAGCTCCACCCAGATGACCTATTAGACAGAGGAGCAAGATCAGCCCAAAATCATGAACAAAAACCCAGAGATGCAGATTGCTGTTCCTCCCACAAGCCACCCTCTGAATTCCCCTGGGCTCTCAGCTTCAAAGCCCGTTTCCTTGGCTTCTTGGTCACCCCTCCTCTCTCTCTGCTCCTGGGCATGTCCTGAGGGACACCCTCACCTGTCTGAGGGTCCACGTCCCAGGGGACCCATCACGGGGCATTTTCTCAGCCTAGATCAGACGGTGATGAGAGATGGGATGGGCCTCGAGAACGTTCGTGTGCCACCTGGCATTGTACACGGGAGGGACCGAGAAGCCATGCGACCCACCCAAGGTCACACGGAGAGGACGGCAAAAGCCAGGCCCGGAGCTTGAATGTCCTGAGCCCACGTTCAGGCGCCTTCATTCCGCGACGATGGCTCTGCCCCTCCCCCACCCACCAGGAAATGAATGAAGGGAAAGGCAGGGACGGAAGGAGGCGGAGGGAAGGGAAGGCTCGGTTCTGGAGAATCCCCTTCGTCCTCCCAGCCCCCAGCCCTGCGCCTGTCCGGCCCCCCAGCTTCCTCCCATCTCCCCACTCCACAGCCCCGGATGCTGTCGCTGCCACCTTCCAGAGCCAGTTACAGGGAGGCCGGTGAGCAACTGAGGTCAGCTATGGAAAACAGTATGATGGCCCCTTAAAATGTCAAACATCGAATGACCATGCGACCCAGCAATTCTCTAGTCTGGGTACGTACCCCAAAAAATGGAAGGCAGGGACTTGACGAGATGTGCTCAGAGCAGCATCATTCCCAATAGTCAAAAAGTGGGAACAACACAAGCGTCCATCAATGGATGATGAACAGCATGTGGTGTATGCACACGATGGAATATCATTCAGCCTTAAAGAAGGAGATTCTGACACACGCCATGACACGGATGGACCCTGAGGACATTCTGCTGAGGGAAATAAGCCAGACGCAGGAGGGTGAATGCCGTATGATCTCACGTACACGAGGTTCCCAGAGCAGATGAACACAGAGATGGGCCAGGGGCTGGAGGAGGGGGATGGGGAGTTGGCGTTGAATGGGGACAGAGTTTCAGTTTAGAAAGATGAGAAAGTTCTGGAGACGGAGCACGGGGGTGGCTGCACAGCACTGTGCATGTACCTAATGCCACAGAAACGTACGCTTAAAAATGGTTAGATGGTAACTCTTACGTGAGCTGTATTTTCCCACAATAAAATTTTTAAAAATCGAAAGCAAGTCTCCTGGTCTCAGGAACTCCACGGTCCCTGCAGGCCTACCATCCAGACAGCCCTGCCCACCCATGACTGGCAAGCGGGAGGGGCAGGTCCCCACCCAAACCAGACTCGCCCTTGGCATCCTATCACCCACAGCGGATGTGGCTCAGAGAACAGCTCCATGAAGGGAGCCCAAACCCCCCGCCCGGGGCTCCGGTCCACCCCGGCTCAGCCTGTGCCCTCAGACTCCAAGTACCTCTTAAATCTCTGGGAATTAGACCAACGACGGCCTTCGGGGTCCGGGCCTCGCCCCACCTGGCTCCAGGGGCTTTGTTTATTTTTACAGTGTGTCCCCATCCCGTCCCCGCCCTGCCCGCAGGAGGGAAGGCTTTCAAGAAAATCCCAGTTATTAATGTGGTTTCTCTTGTTGTAAGTCATTGTGAAGGCGGCGGAGGAGGGCTTATTTTCCTAACGTGTTTGGCATAGCCGAGCCCCAGCGCAGACCTCAGCATTTGACTTGGGAGGAACCCGAGACCCCGGTTCGCTCTGAGTCACTGGCAAAGCCACAGCCTTCCTTGGCCCGTTCCGGGGGAGCCTGGTCTGGGAACACCACTGGCAAGAATACGCTACATCTACTGGTGGCTTTGAGAAAACAAAAGAGTAAAAAAAAAAATGTTTTTAAAAATGTCGAGCCTGCGAATCTGGCAGGTTGAAAATAGATCACTTTTCTAACTCCTTAGCATCCCCACTGACCTCTATTTTTCTAATAGGGAGTCACCCCTCTCTTTGGTGTGAGTAGTTTTCTTTGGACCCGGAAACAGCTCCAGAAGCCACAGAAAAACCCACTTTCCAGCTTGTCTGAATCCTCGGGGGGGCGGGGGGGGCGTGGGCTCCGTGTGGGCCCAGGACTGGAGGACAAAGTCACAGCTCAGGACCCACGCGGGCTGGCCTGGGGTCCAGAGTCCCAGCGCCCCGAGGGTTGGTTTGGAAAGGGTCCAGGGATGCAGACTGGGCTCACCAGGATGAGGGGGCGAGAAGTCCTTTTGGAGACATCGGGACTTGGGAAGGCATAGTCGCCGGCAATGGAGGGGCACCTACCGTGAGAGAAAAAGGAGGAAGGACGGCAGGAAGTGGCCTCCACTTGTCCACCTTCCATCTGCAGGCACAGACCCAGCCAGCCAGCCAGCCGGGGACTCTCACGGGCCTGGGGGCAGCCACAGGGTGCCCCACCCCGTTCCCGTGCCTCTCCTGGCAGCGGGCACCCCTGGAATGCGCCCAGCTGGCCTGGGGAGATGCTCGACTTACTACATAAAACATTTGGATTTCATGGACTAGCGATTTGTTTTCAAGGCGATGAATGATGTAGAACTACGTTCTTTTAATTTTGCCTAGTAAGGACATTAAAATAAAACACTCTCCCGTTATTATCCCTATTTCATAAAAGAAAGGGTGTTTTAACACCAAAAATGACTAAGGAAGATGTAATCCCAGACACAAGAGAATCCTTTCAGCTTGAATTTGTAGCTCCCCAAACAACTCAGATCGTCTGGGTTTCCTTCAATTTGCAGAGGCCCCGAGAAAATGTCCCTGTGGGACCACGTGCCCCAGGGCAGAGCTGGGCGGGGTTTCCAAGGCCGAGGTAGCAGTGAGCACCTGGCTGAGCCTGACCGACTCTGCCTGTGGCCTCCTGTCCCTCATCTCTGGGGCAGACTGACTGTTGCCCTCGGCCCCGCCCCACCTGACCCCACGCCCAGTGTGTCCTCTGCCCCCAGTGAGCGCCTGGGTATTCCCAGTGTGCCAAAGCCCCTCCTTAGGAAAAGGCCTGAAGGCCTTCTGGGCTCTCCTTGAGGGTGGCCCGGCCCCAGGGGACTGCTGAGGAGGCCCACCGACCACCCTGATACCTGGGGGCTGCTAGTGACCCTGTCCACGATCTTGTGTCCCCAGCTGACACCATCCGTTCTGGGACTCCCCAGAAAACTCCTCCATTTGGAGGCCTTCTACACTGTGTCCTGGAGAAGCAAGGCCTTGCACTGTCCCCACGGCCAGGGGCCAGGGTGGACGCGGGCACTCGCCCTCCGGCAGGGCTTGAGGATGACATTCCCCGGCTCCTTCCTTCTCTCCCCCTCCTTCGTTTCTCCCCTCTGCCTCCTTTTCTTCCTTCTTTGCTTTACCTTGGATTTGCCCCTCCCTCTCCCCACCCCCAGAAGCCCCTCACCCCTCAGGGTGAAATCAGAGATCACCCCTCCGCCTTCAGGGGAATCCAGCTCAGAGCCAGCTGCTCCTCCCATGAGACCTGAGATCCTGGAACAAACTGAGGCTGACAGGGCTCCCCCTCCCACACCAGAGGGCACCCTCTTTTACCCCCAGCCCAAACCAGACACCTTCCTCCTACTTTTTCATCAGGGACACCCCCAATTCCCAGGGGTGAGTCTGCCTGCTTCATGCTTACCACAGAGGGTGAAGAGACAGGTCAGTCTGCTGTGGCTGGTGGGCAGTGGAAGCCACTGCGAGAGAGCTAGCGGTCACCGGACACATATGGCACTAGCCGGGTGCTCTCTGAGGTACAGGCATATGTCAGGTGTCCCCCACATATATACGTTCCCAGCAGAAGAGGCTGAAGTCCCCTCAGCTTTCCCTATGCCTCCTCTCATCCGAGAAGCAGGCCACGAAGCCAGCGGGGCT
Organism: Pteropus alecto; assembly: GCF_000325575.1. Classification (NCBI taxonomy): domain Eukaryota; kingdom Metazoa; phylum Chordata; class Mammalia; order Chiroptera; family Pteropodidae; genus Pteropus; species Pteropus alecto. The sequence goes on along the minus strand of NW_006441061.1, from coordinate 5,065,122 downwards.
CCCCTGAGACCTGGAGGCTGGTGCAGGAAGTGGGGATCCCCAGGGGTGGGTGGGAAGGCTGCTGGAGTCAGGGGGGTGACTCTTAAGAAGCCCAGAGCCTCCAGCAGGCCAGCCTGCACCCCAGAGCTGGGGGACCGAGCAGTGGTCTCAGACCACCCCATTTCCTCTTCAGGGTGCGGGTGAGCTCCGGGGATTTGGGGCCCCCATGAAACTGCCCATGGCCAGACCTTTGCTTTAGCTTCCTCTTCTGCTCTAGCTGTCTGCCTCCCCCTTCTTACCAAGGGCTCAGGACCCCTCCAACCAGTGTAACTTTTTGAAAAAAGCCACTTGGGTGGGTTGTTTGTTTTTAAAGTCTCTTCCTGATGACCTTTAACCTTATCGGGAGAAGAGAGGCCTAGCTGGCTCTTTGGGGCTGGGCCATTCCACCTAGGAAGCTTCTGGGAGGGCAGACTGGGGGTGGGGGCAGGCCTCACACCGAAGCCAAGAAACCCAAGTCTTAAACACACCTCGTAGCAGCTGGGGCAGCGTCGCGCAGGGAGGGGGCAGAGTTTGAAACCAGCAGTGTGACCGGGTCGCATTACCGTCCAGAAGCCTCAGTTTCCCCAGCTGTATGATCACACCCACTTCCCAGGGGGTTTGGGAGCGGGGCCGCGAGGGCTGCTCCGGGGCTGGACACAAAGGCAGCAGCCCACCCCCACCCCCGAGCCCGGCGCGCAGTTCCTACGACCTGAGGTGGCTCTGGCCAAAGGCCACCCACCTCCCGGGCCGGCGGGGAGCTCTGGTCACCTCGGCCCACTCCATCACGAGGACAACCTCAGTGTGGCCGCTGGGCAGCCGGGGCCG
>NW_006441061.1:5048042-5063707 GCF_000325575.1 Pteropus alecto | reverse complement strand
TGTCTCCCGGCCCCGCGGCCGCCCGGCGCGCCTGGCGCTGACGTCGGGGAAGCCAACTTTCCTCCCTCCCCTCTGCCTCCTCGCTCTCTCCCAAGTTGCTAGAACGCGAGCGGCTCCGGCCACACGCCCCTTCTTGAAGCAAACCTCGCCCCGGCCTCTCCTCCTCCTCCTCCTCCCCGCCCCTCTGGCTGCGGGGAGGGAGGGGGTCCTGCCGAGTCCCACTGCGGGCTGGGGGCGGGGAGAGGGGCTAGAAGGAGGGGTGTCGCCCTCCCCACGTACGTTTTCGGGAGTGGGAAACTTCAGTGTTTGGATTCTTTTGAAGCCCCCGACAAGCGTCTGGGGACGTGATAGTGGGGGGCATGAGCACGCTCCCTTCCATTTACAAATTCCTCCGCGGGCGCTGGGGAAGCCACTCGTGACAGGCGACAGGGATGGTTTGGAAGCCCCCCAGCTCCGCCCTCACTCCCCCCTGCGCCCCAACACCGTCCACGCCCCACGGAGAGATTCCGAGGTTCGCTTTGCCTGCTCCCCCTGGCCCGAGGTTCTCTCCCCGAGAAAGTCCTGCATTTCTCAAGCTTCTGGGGTGTATGCATCCCCCCTTACGCACACGTATACGCACATCTCCGAGCCCACCGCCGGGTTGCCCTCCCCAAGGAAAATCAAGCTGGGAGGTGAGAGTGTCCCTCCAGAACTCCTAGAGGATAGACAGCCAGACGACAGCCAGACTGACAGATGGGGGACAGTGAAAGAGAGAGACAGGCCTGAGTCTCTGCTCTTGTTTTTGTTTTTCAAGGAAAGCACAGAAAAGATGCCCCTGGTGGCGGAGCTGAGACTCTAAGCCCTCCAGATGCCACAGATCTTTCCCCAGGACGGAGCTCGCTGAGCTGACCCTCGGTTCTCTATTCCACCCCTCAGAGCCATCATGTCACAGCACCAAAAATAAGCTTACCAGAAGGCCTTCAGAATGTCCTTTCTGGGCTCCCGCAAAGAAAACCCACCCTGCCTGCACCCCTGAAATCCTGCGGAGCAAACAGCCTGTGCTCTGCATAAATTGGTTTTTCCCAGAAAGGAATCACCCCCACAATGAGATTGAGGGTTCCCCACATGGTTTTAGCCACAGCGATCCATGGGGTCACACACGTGGGTAAGTGGGAGGTCTGGGGATGACCCGGTTCTTTGGCAAGCTGCCCCGGGGAGTGTCCGTGAGAAAGGCTGACCAAACAGGGGGCAGCCTCCCTTCTCCCAAGGGATCGGCAGGAGCCCAGCCTGGGCATCAGGGGTCCCCAGCGCTGCCTACAGTGTGTGTGGCTGGACAACTTTCTGAGGGACGAGCAGGGTGGTTCCTGGGAGGGCCTTGCCCCGGGCAGAGCCCCCAGCAGGCCAAGAGTGGGGGCTTACCTGGGAGACACGCAGTCCGGCTTTCAAAATAGCTTCCGTGCCAGGAACTAGGTTCCAGACCCAGCTGTGTCATATACTGTTGTGTGACCTCAAACATGTCACTTTCCCTTTCCGAGCCCCAGCTTCTGCCTTGTAGGCACGATGGGGAGATTTCCCAGGGAAAATCCCAGGCCTGTGGCCTAGAACACGGGAAGGGTACTGTCAACAGAGCCCCGACATAGGACCTGGAAAGGGCCTGAGAGATTATCTAGGTCCCATTCCCTTGGAAGACAGATGAAGAAACCGAGGCAGAAAGGAAGCGGCTCCTTCTAGAACGGGGAGAACCACCGAAATTGGTCCGAGCCCGTTTGTTGTATAGATTGGTAAAGTAAGACCCAGAGCTGAGAAGTAAGGTGTTACGGTCACTCGCCGAGGCTAGTGGTCACAGTGGCTTCCTTCACCCACTCACACATTCATGCATCTCCGTGCGAAGAAGTAATATCCTGCTTCTCTGTAGTATGACGGTGCTCTGGCCTCCTGGGTTCAAATCCAGACCTCACACTTCCTAGCTCTGGGCCTCAGCAATCTACTTAGCTTCTGTAAAATGAGCTGTTAGGAGGTTTAAGTGAGTCGATATATGGCACTTGGTACTCAGCGAGCACTCTATCGATGTTAATTATTATTTTTTTTAAACATCTATTTCCAAGAAGCAGCGCAGGGCGATGATGGCAAACTTGGACTCTGGAGCTGGGGCGATGGGTTTGAATCATTTCACTGCCATTTACTAGCTGTGCGGCACTGGAGGGCTCACTCGCTGGTCCTCTCTGAGGCTGACCTATCATCTCTACAATAGGGATAGTGAAGGGATCAATCCAAAAGGATGCTTGTGAACTTGGCATTATTATTACTGTCGTTGTTATCAAGTTGTGACTCCCCTTGCCAATGCCGGGGCTAGGGGCTGGGGCGGTACAGGGATGGCAGAGGGGGCTGAGAGGTCGGGACAGCTACACCGAAGCTCAGCGGTTGAGCGAGAGCTCCTGGCCTCAGCCTGGGAATGCACCAAGGAAACTCCAGTTAACCCAGGGAGGACAGGACTCACGACCCCAAAGGGAACCAGCTAAAAAATCAATAACTTCCACAGTCATTCAGATAACCCCTGTGATGCTAACCTCAAGCGTGGATGATGGGAAAATAGGATCGCAGTTTGGAACCTCTGAGTTCAACAAAGGTTTATGGAACCAGGCCCTGGAGGAGCTGAGGACCAGAGAGGTTCCTGCTCCCCAGAGAAGATGCCATGGAGAAGGAGTGGATGGACCCTGGGTTAGTGGCTCTGTTCGGTTGGGTCCTGGGTCTCATCGTGAGTAAAGACGCATATTTGCCCCAGTCTCAAAAGATCACATGCTTAAAAAAAATCAAAACAAAATAAAATAAAAATCTAACTTTTCTTATTACAGAAGAATATGCTTATTGTGTGGGTTTTAGAAAACAGAAAAATTAAGAAAAGAAAAATCACATAAATCTCACTCTCAAAGATTTCTGACACACAATAGGTATTCCGTACACTTTTTAAAAGTTGGTTTAATGACAGAGATCGGAGATAATCATCTATTTCAAAATCGAATTGAAGACCTAGAAAACACAAGAAAAAAGGACTTTTAGAGTACATCTTTTAATTTTAAGAGTATATCTTTCTAGCTTATATCTATATTCTAGATAAATGGAGAAAGCCACATATATTATAAAAGCTAAATTATATTGTACCAACTTCTTAATAACTTACTTACTATGGCATTATTAGCCTTGTCCACCGCTGTTTTCAATGAAAGCCTAATGATATATTATTCACTATTGCTATACATCCATAGTTATTCTCTTGATAATAAATACCTAGAAATAGGATATCTGGATGTGGTAGGCAGATAATAGCCTCCCAAAGATGTCCACATCACAATCCCTAGAACCTGTGAATACGGCAAAGCAGAATTATGTAGTAGATGGAATTAAAGTTGCCTACAGGTGACCTTAAGAATGGGAGATCATTTTACATGATCTGGGCGGGCCCAATGTAAATCACAAGCATCCTTAAGTCCTTAAAGTGGAAGAGAGGTAGGCGTGTCATTGTCAGAGTGATGCGAGGTGAGAAACACTCAACTGGCTGTTGCTGGCTTTGAAGATGGAGAAAGGCAGCCAGGAAGTTAAAAATGTGGGCGGCCTCTAGTATCTGGAAGAGGCAAGAAAACAGATTATTCACTAGAGCCTCCAGAAAAAAAATGCAGCCTGCGGACTCCTTGATTTTAGCCCAAGACTTCTGATCTCTAGAACAATAACATAATAAATTGGTATTGTTTTGAAACACCAGCTTTGTGATAATCCATTACACCAACAAATAGAAAACCAACACTCTGGGTCAAAGATTCAAAGGACATTGCCAAAGAGCCTCTGGAAACGTTGTATTCACTTCCACCCCTGGAAGTGTCTCTACATCCTTGTTGGCCTGAGCTATTTTGTTTGTTTGTTTACTTATCTCTGACAGCATTTTCATGGTTTTATTTAACACGAATAGAAGTGCACGCGACAGTGCACATGAGCAGTCTATTTGCTTCTGTCGCCACGCAGATCGGTGACTCTGATGGCCAGCTGGCTGCCCTTTCCACGGCTTTGCAGTTCTTGGAAGAAATACTGTGGAAACATTGAGGGCAGGCTCACCCGGTGAGATTTGTTGCACATCAGCAACATTGTTACTTCCTGCTCCTTGACACTGTGGACCGGGAACTTCCGGAAGTCAATGGGGAGCATGTGTTTCCTTTTCTTATTGCTCCCATAACCACAGTGAGGCATCAAGAAGCGGCTCTTGAATCTTCTCTGCATCCTGTTGTCAATGCCTCTGGGTTTCTGCCAGTTACTTAATTTTGAACTTCTTGGTTCTCTTTGTGATGATCTTGGGCTTGCTTCACGAGGGGTCTGAAGGCGACACGATGCCGAATAGCAGATGGTTGCCATCTCTGTAGGCGGTGTGGAGGAAGAGAGGTAATAATAATTAACTTTAAGTTTCAAAAGGCATCTCCTTGTTTTAAACGGCATACCTCGAATGATTGCTGAAGGTCAATATTTTTGGTATTTAATAGCCACTTGCATTTCTTATTTGTAAAAGTCTGTTCCTATTCACTACCCATTTTTCTACTGGGATGGTTTTCTATTTCTTATGGAGTTATATTAGTGTCATCGTTTAGCCGTCACAGCCTCTGTGAGACACTTGACTGTCAATCACTCAAGGACCAGGCCCATTTCACAGATGGGAAAACAGAGGCCGAGGACGACGTGGAATCCTGCAGCTTCTCTGGTTCACCTGATCAGCCCCCACGGCCACATAGCCAAGACCCTCTTTTGGAGGAGACGGTTTAGCAGGGGCAGCACACAGAGGTACATGGGCCAAATTGTGTTCACTACTGCACGTCTGGGGGATAATAAACACCGCAGGCCGATGTGACTCATACGTGACCAGGCGTGACCGTGACAGATCACAGGGTTCTGTAAATATTGTGTCAGGCTGTGATCACAGCAGGGCTCCCTGCTCATCCCAGACCCCAGTCCACCCCGTGGGAAGAGGAGCTGAGCCCAACGGGACAGGACATCTGTCTCTCTCTCTCTCTCTCTCAGCCCGCTGCCCAAGCTTTTCCAAGCCTCCGTTTCCCGCCCGAGGATCTCCCAGCCAGGATGTCCTGGTTCTCAGCTCTTGGCAAGGGTTGAAATATTATACCTCTTGAAAAATGTTTCCGCTCTACCTGCAAGTCTAAAGATGAAGGTGTGCTCCATAGTGGCAGGGGTTCGTGTTTAATGAGACTTATCGTAAGCCAGGCGATGTACTGGACCACGCTGTCTCACGGCATCTTCACAATTACTGTGCAAGGAGGAGAAAGAGACTCAGAGACCCTTAAGCTGTGTCTTGGTAAGTTTGTCAGGCTCCTAACCATCACGCCAAGTTTGTCCATGAGAATTTATGGCTCGGAAGTTATTTGTTTCTCTTGAAGACCTGAAATCACTCCATTAAAATAATAATAATAATAATAATAATGAGACTTGGACATTTCCCTTTTTGCCTCGGCTACCAGGAACCCCAGAGCTAATGTTAAGACATCATCATAACAACTCTATGTCCAGCTGGCAAGTCAGTATATTAGCTTCTCTTTTCCTCTCCTTTCACGTGAACTTTTCGTTTTTCTGTTTTTGTCTGAAATCTTTTCGATGCAGTGGCTCTGTATTCGAAACTCTCTAGCAGTGTGACATTGATCAGGTCACTTAACCTCTCTGGGATTTAGTTTCCTCACCTGTAAATCGGAGGTCATGATGGCACCTATCTCACAGGATGGTTGTGAGAATCAAATTAAGTGATCTGTACGTATCGAAATCCTTGCACGAGCTCGAAACGTGGAATATATTCAATGGGCATGAAAGGCTTTGATGAAGCTGGAGCAGAGAGAACCTGTCCTCAGTGGGAAGACTTGGCTGGATTCACGGTCGACCCCGTTGTGGACCTGCTGTGTGACTTTGGGCCACGAGCTTCTCTCTCTGAGCCTGTCCTATTCTTTCCACCCTTGTGTCCCAGAGCCTACACAGAAGGAGCAGTGATGCAGGCCACGAACTGGCGCATAGTAGGGCTCCATACACAGGCGTTCCAACAATGAATTGCTGGTCGAATTGCTGGTGATCAGATTCCCCATCGCCAGGAAACACCCAGCCAGCGTGGTAGACTGGGCCTGGGCTGGTGCCAAGGTGGCATTAAGGTGAGTCTGGGGTTGCGAGGAACGGGCAGGGCTGGGAGAGGCCCAGATCTGGATCTGAGCCAAATAACGAGCTCCTGTTGAGTACCTACTGTGTGCAGGGCTCCCAGCAAGCAGAGCTTGGTGTCTGTGTTACACAGACACATGGCGCCTCCTCTGCTGCCCTCAGGGATGTGAGGGCTTTGCTGAGAGATGATCCCAAATGACTCATTCCACAGAGAGCACTTCCTGTATGCTGAGGCACTCTGGGTGAGCGCCAGGCCATCAGCCCTGGTGGGACTCTCCGAGGAGGTGCTGCGATCCAGCCATGGCACCCTGATCGCCAAAGATGGAACTTGGAAGGGCTGTGGGCTTTGGGCTCCTGGGACTGACGTGACTCCCAGGATGACTCTTGTCGAAGACCTCCCTCCTGTTACAGGTGGAGAAACTGAGGCTCAGAGGGCAGAGGACCAAGCCCACGCCTGGGACCTTCCCCCACACTGTAGCTCTCTGGAATTCTCTCCTGGGGAGCTGTCCTACTCACACCGGCCCAGCCCTCTCTGGGAGTCAGAGGAAGGATGTAGGGGGTGAGGGCACCGACCTTGAGCGCGGCCTAGGGGAGGTCTCAGGCCCAGCCCTTGACCCCGTGGGGCCTGCAACATCTTCCCGCGGTTCCTTGGCAGTGAGTGGAGCGGGACCGTGCGCTGCTATGTGCAGCTGTCACTGCACCCGGCGTGGGGGGCGGGGCACGTGCAATGATGAGGGGGCACAGGGGCTGAGGACGAGGCAGGGCTGCGGGACAGGGCAAGGCTTCCAGCTCACCAGCTTAATTGGGGATGTAATAGTTATTATTATTTATAACTGGCTCTTGAACCCGCGCCAGGAGAGTGTGTTCACAGCCTGCACAGTCCAGGCAGGCGTTAAATAATTAAACCCGGGGCCTAATCGGGCGGTGAAACTCCCCCTGGCCTCCGCTTCCTCAGTTCGCTGATTGCTGATATTTTGGGGGTGAAATATGACCATTTTTATGATCAAAGAGATCAGAGTTCCAAAGGAAAGAAACAGAAAAAGAGGAAGGGGAGGGTGCGGGCTCTCCCAGTTTTCTTTTCCTCCGACTTAGCGGTCTGGTAAAGTTTCTTTAGACATGCGAAGATTTACACACCTTTCTGCAGGGAGCCTTAAATTACTCCCGATTCCTCACACGTGAAACAGTAAGTCATTGAGAAATGAACAGGCCTCCCCGTAATCGCTCCGGCGGCCTTTGAGAAAGAGAAGGTCTAATGACTTTTTTTGAAGTGGAGGTCAAGGTTTTTTAAATAAAACAATCTGTGTTAATGCAATTTCCTTTTTAGCTGTAGCGTTGTATTTTTTTTTTTTTTTTTTTTTTTTTTTTGGAAACGGGAGGCAGAGGTGGAGAAGCGCATCGTTTTTCTCTCGCCAGACAACGCGTCCCTAATGAGATACATTTATTTAAAACTCCGTATATCATCGCCCTGTCAGGGCCTCCAGGAGGGACCCCACGTCTCCCTCTCGGTTTGTTTCGGATTAGCTGGCGTGTGGATGGCTCCGTCGTCTGGCTGGCTCTCGCCGCCACTGGTCTCCCCGCTGCGTCTCTTAGTGCGGCCTCGACAATGGCGTTTTGTGCCCTCGCCCCAGATCTTAACACAGCCCTTTGGCCCCCGGTTCTCACGCTTCCACCCACCTCATCTGCCTCCCGGCTCAGTGCATTCCTAGCATCTATCTACCTGGTCCCTGGCCCGCAGCACACAACCACCTACAGCTGTGGCCACCATGACCGCCATTGCTGGTTCCTCAGACCTAACTCAGAGCCCGAGGATGGGGCCCGGGCTGCTTCCTCCTACTCTCTTCCAGCTCACGAGCCGGCTGCACCTGAATGCAGGGCTTAGTACCTCTATCCATATGTTTTTATCGAGCATCTTCACGGTGCTGGGCCCAGGCTGGAGTGCTAGGGCTCAGGTCTGCAGAGAAGTCAATTAGCCAATTTCTACAGAGAAGTAAGCAGCGAGAGGATCAAGGAGCATGGGGGGTGGGCCGGGGGAGGTGTGTCATGGAGGGCTTCTCTAAGGCAGGGGCATTGAGCAAGATTTAGCAGGTGGCAGGGGGCGCGGTCTAGAGGCGGCCAGGTGGGAGACCCAGCATGTGCAAAGGAGTCATAGGGCCTCTGGCCTTCCTGTCCCAAGGCGCTGGGGTCCTGTAGGAGCCTCCTTTTTGCTCTCACTGTGCCTCGCTTTCCCCTCCGTGCCAAGAGCTTAAACTGCATTTTTAAACTGCTCCGCATGCCCCAAGGTCATGAGACATCCTTTCCACAAATGTGTACCTTGCTCCTTGCTGGGCCAGCTGTGGGCTGGGCCTGAGGCTACACCGGGGACCAGGCTGGAGCTGGTTCCTGCCCTTGGGGCTCACTGCTGGCAGAGGAAGTGAAGAAAGATGTTCAACTCAGGGGTGGACTTGAGCCTTCCCCAGGGGCTGTCAAGGTGGGGCCCCCAGGCTGTGCGGGCTGGAGGGCAGGCGTTGGGTTTTAGAGGAGGATGAGAGTTACTCCGGAGGTTGTGGGTGCAGAGTGGAGACTGTTTTTCCCCTGCACTCTGGCTGGCGGGAGCCTTGGAGCCTTGTTGGGACCTGGGGCGAGCTGTGAGCTTGGAGACCAGGGACGGGATTAATAACGTGCGGGAAACTGGCTGAAACGGGGGGCTAGGCCAGTGTCTATGACTCAGCCATGGGGGTCAAGGCAGGGAAGTCGTTCACCCACTCCCAGGCCCACGAGCACCCACTCTGGCCTGGCTCAGGGCTGGGGCCTCGGCCCGGAGGGTCCCGCCCCACAGGGCAAGAGAGACCCGTTTCTCTGTCCCCACCCTCTCTCTCAGCCAATTGCTGTCCAGACATACGACCTCCTTTAACCACCTCCGACTGCCTGGGGCCAGGTCAGCTTCTCCCAGTTTCACCAGCGCTCGGCACCTCCTGGGCCTGCTGGGAGCCTCCTGCTCGGCGTCCACGCTGCTACCGCTGGGCGACTAGCTCGGTGCCTGGCGCCCGAGAGCACTCGATAAAGAGCTGCCACGGGAAGTAATGGCAATCACAGTGACCCAGTTAGCATGTCTAGATGGCATCTAGACAGGCTTGGGGTCGAACCCCAGCGCTGTCACTCATGGGCTCTGTGACCTTGGGCAAGTCACTTCCCCTCTCAACTGCAAATGGGGCTGATAACAATATCTTAGAGGCGTCAGGAAGATTCACCCCACGACTTGTGTTTCCAGCAGGGCTGGGCCTTAATTAATGCCGGTTACCCACAAACTCTCAGCCGGGTGTGTCGATTTCTGGAATCCTCTGGAACTGACTCTCGTGGTCTGCCAAGTGGGCCTTCACCTCTTGTCACTGCTAAAACCTCCACAGCCAATCCCCAGGGCCCGGCCCGGCCACACCCCCGTGGTCTTCCCAGGCTCTCTGGTCCGCCTCGTGCGTCTCTGTGTCTCGGCCTCGGCCTCCTTCCATTTCTGCTCTTCCCCTCTCCGTCTGCGTCTCCAGCAGGGTTTTCCATGTTGGTTTTTCTCTGGCTCTGTCTGCCAGGAATTCTCTCCCAGAGGAACCAACACTCCAGGGCTCTACCGTGTTCCCTTTTACAGCAGGGAGATGGGAGGAGGGAGGGAGAGGGGGAGAGAGAAAAGGAGGGAAGAAATCAAAGCGCACATATTGGTTCCAGATGTGGCCCTCTCTCCAGCAATTTAATTAAATTCCCCCAGACAGCCAGGAGGGTTTCTTAATGATCAAATTTCCCGGCTCCCCTCCTCAAATGGGCCCACTCTGTCTCCCTGACGGATGGCCGACGGGGTTCTTCCTGCCGTCAGCTTTGCCAAGCGAGCCAGTGGGGGTGTGGGGTGGGGGCGCTTCCCCGGGGAGCACAAAGGACCCCGCCCTGCAACTACCTCTGTCCTCCCTCCTTCCCCAGGGAACCTGAGCCCTTCCAGCCCTCCCTTGGCAGAGCCCAACTGGGCTTAGCTGTAGTGGCTGGAGGGGGCCCAGTGAACCCCTCCCCTGAGCCCTGCCTCTAGGCTGGCCTGCCAGGGACTGATGCCAGGTGGGTGCCAGCGGGGCCCAGATAGGGGGTTAGTCTCTGGGATCTGGATTCTGGGCTCACGCAGCAGCCGGACGTGGGGCAGGCTCAGACCTTCTCATCACACTCCCCGCCACCCATTCGACAGCCAGATATATCAAGGCTCAGAGAGGGCAAGGCCCGGGCCAAGGTCACACGGATCAGGGATGGGAGCGGCAGAGGCTGGCTGACCAGCAATTGGGAGGTGAGGATCTGCCAGGAAGAGGCCGGGCATTATTTCTGGAGACAGTTCCTCCATGTTCCGGAAGGAGAAAGAACCTAATCTAGGGGAGCCCCAAAGCCGCCATCTTCTTGTGCAGGTGGTGTAGTGAGGCTGAGGGAGCCAAACCAGAGCCCGGGCCCGGCTCCCTCCCGCCTCGGCGTGAGGGGTCTGAGGGGCTCTGCGGAGACCCAGTGTTGGACCAGTTCATGTGTCGAAGGCTGCCCCCGACGGGCTGGTATGAGGAGGGTGAGCCTTTGGGAGGCGAATAGGGCAGATGAGGGTATGAGAGTCAGGCCCCTATGATGGGATTTGTGCCCTTATAAGAAGAAGAAGAGACCAGAGCCCGCCCTCTTGGGCCTGGGTGCAGGAAGAGGTCACGTGAACACACAGAGCGATGGCGCCTGCCTACGAGCCAAAAGAAGAGGCGTCAGAATGAAATTCGCCTTGCAGCACCTCGACCTTGACCTTCCCAGCCTCCAAAACAGTGGGTAATAAATGTATGTCGGTCGTTTAAGCCACTCAGTCTATGATAATGCGTTATGGGAGCCCAATGGGGATGAGACAGGCTCTCAGCACCTTCTCACCCTGTCCCCTGGGCTTCTGGGGGCCCTGAGGTCTCACTTCGCCCAGAAGAGACGGGAGGTCAGGCAGGGCTTCTGATGTGGGCACTCAGGGATGGCAGAGAAAGGGAGGTCCCTCGGCAGTCCATCTGGAAGCTTCGCCAGGGTTTAGCCCGGCTCGTCACTGGCTCTCACAGGCCCCACACCACAGCCAGACGCCAGGACCAGCTAGCAGTGCCTGGTGTGGGGCAGGGGACGGGTGTCAGGGGGCCGGGGGCTCTGGCCGGCAGAGGCAGGTTTCCCACAGGGCCACGAGGAGGGGCAGAAGCAGAGCAGGCCACTGGGGGCCTAGAGATCCTTGGGGCTTGCATTCCCTAAGCATCTAAGTCCCCGAAACGCCCCTGAGTGCTTCTCAGGAGAGCAAACAGAATGAGGAAAGGGACAGGAAAGCCGTCCACTGGCCCGGCCAATGTCCTACTACCCGCTCCTGTTCCCGCAGTTCCCCACAGAGGGTCGGGCCTCTGGGAGAAGGGCATTGGGGCCCTGTCCTTCAGCACGGGGACTGTGGCCGAAGAGGGCCAAGCAGGCTGGACCCCTGGTTGGTGACACACTGGGGTCATGAGGGTTGGAGGTCAGGGTGGAGTGAGGGGGAGGGGAGGAGGAAAGAAGGATCAAGCATGGAGAGAGGTACAGACAGGAGGAACCTGACCACTCTGCAGAGGCCCAGCCCCCCACCTCTGCGCCCCAGTGCCCCCGGGACCTGCCAGGGCTCAGGCTGCAGGCCCCGCATGCAGGAGGAAGAGCAAGGTGCCCCGTGGCAGGCTGCACGCTTTCCAAAGGTCTCGCTTTTTGGACACGCCATCAAATGAAAAGAGAGAGAAATTAAAAGGGGGCCTGTCACCCAAATTCTCTCACGAGGGCCGCATAAAGGACAGACCTAGCTGCTGGCTGCCCCTCCCGGGCAGAGGGACCTGCAGAGGGTGAAGGGGCTTAGACGCGGCCAGGGACGCCTCCCTTTCCAGGAGCTACCCACTTTGGGCGTGTGTGAGAGAGAGCGCGTGTGTGTATGTGAGTGTGTGTGAGAGAGTGGAGGAGACGCTACATGTTGGTGAGTGTGCAAGAGCATAACAGTGGGTGAGAGTGTGATTATGTCTTGTGAGTGTGAATATAGGTGTGCACAAGTCTGTGAGAGTGTAAGAGCGAGCGTGAGAGACGAGCGTGTGAGCGTTGCGAGGGACTGTGAGTGTGAGTGTGAGTCTATTGTGTGCAGACATGTGGGCGCATGTGAGCCTGTGTGAGATAGTGTGCATGTGTGAGCAAGACTGTGTGTGTGTGAGACAGTGACGGGGTAGGAGGTAGGTGTCCTGAGACGGGGCTCCCGGGAGAAGCTTAAGAGCCAGGCTCTGGGTTCGAGTCCCACCCGGGCCCCTCACTAGCTCCCTGACCCCGAGTTGGTCAGTTATCTATCTGAGCCTCAGTTTCTTGGACTGTGACATGGGAATGCTGCTAGTTCTTCCTTACTGGGGTGTGACGACGAGTCAATGACATGATGCGTGTTAAGCTTCTAGTCTAATTCACAGGACATAGGACACAGTCAACCAAAGGCTGCTGTCATTGTCAATTTGTCATTCATACAGTCAGGCTGGGCCCTACGGTAACCCAGAGGACCGGGGAGAGAAGCGAAGGGTGCACCAGGGCAGGCTGGGGGGGCCCGGGGGAGGGGAGCTGCGTGCGGAGACGTCACTCAATGGAATTGGGAGGAGAAAGGGTTTGGTGGCCAGACCGGGGCCTTGCCCAGGTGCCCGTGGCCTCACCTTCAACTGTAGGTATAAGAGGCACGTTCAGAGCCCGATTCCCTGCCTCTGGCTGATTTAGCGTTTTGAGTCTCAGGTGAGTTACAGTCATTGATAAAAAGGTAGAAAATACGTAGAAGCACAAAGAAGATAACAGTTCCCTGGACCCCGGGACCCAGAAACAACCACCATTAACATCTCAGCTTGGGGGCATCGAGAATCATCCACATCCACATGCTTCCACGCACACGCACGCCACACCTTCGCCTAAATGGGAGCATACAATACCTACTCTTCTGCAACTTGCTTGTTGAACTGCAGTAGGTCAGAGCTTCGCACATGGTCAGTCCTCTATGTCAGCTCTTGTCACTGTTGGTGTTGGGCAGCCGGAGAGGCTAAACTTCTCTCCTTGTGTCTGTCGACAGTTTTTCATCCTTTGTGAGCCACCCGTGCATGTCCCTTGCCCATTTTTCTATTAGCGTTTTTTGCTTTCTCGTTGGTTCTTGACAATTCTTTATGTATTCAGGTTATATCCTTCGCTGTACATTAGATAGTCGAGTGACTCCTAAACTCCCTGGGGGGTAGGAAACAGGGACAGACCCTGCCAGGGTCTAAGTGCTAGGTGTTTGGCCCTGGAACCCCCAACTTGCTGAGGAACCCCAGAGGTGGGCAGCAGAAAGTGGCTAGGCTGTCAGGGCAGTGAGGGGCAGTGGCGAGGAAAGAAAAAAGAAGGTTCTGAGCGACCGAGGCTTAATGGGAGGCAGATGGAGGAAACGAGGTTGCTCCTGCTGACAGGAGGGAGGTCAGGGGCCACGGAGCTTTCTAAAGATAGGAGCCTGGGCGACAGGCAGGCGGCAGGGCCTGGCTCCAACGCGTGGTGCCCAAGGGCTGTGACACAGCAGGGGTCAAGTCCTCCCTCCTGCATGTCCAGACCCTCTTGGGCCCAGAGCCAGAGGAGCTGCAGGATACTCTACTCTCAGAGGCCAGATATGGGGAAGAGTCCCCCAGACCTGGCTGCATGACACTAGACAAGCATCCAAGCCTCTCTCCAAGCCTCAGCGTCCTTGTTTGTAAAATGGGGTGATGCCATCGCCTGCTTCATAGGATTCATTGAGATCAGTATGTCAAGCATTTAGCGTAGTGCCTGGCACATCAAAAGGGCTCAGTAAAATACAAGTTAACTCACATCATTACTGTGCCGGTCAGAGGACAATTCTAGTTTTCTCGTCGGCAGAGCATTTCATTGCCTCCAAGACTGTCAGAGCTGAAGGGCTTTCATTTTACAGGTGAGGAAACTGAGGCCCAGAGGCCACAAGGATCACGCCTGGTGCCACCTATTACAATGGCTTTAATCGCATCCTCCAAAACGGTATGTTCAAGTCCTAGCTCCAGGTACCCATGATTGTGACCTTATTTGTAAATAGGGTTTTTGCAAATGTAATCAAGTTAAGAAGGGGTCGTACTGGCTTAAGGTGGGCTCTATATCCAATGACTGGTGTCATTTAGAAAGGAGAGGGAGACTGGGACAGAGACAGACACAGAGAAGAAGGCCATGTGATGACAGAGGTAGGCAGAGATGGGAGTGATGCCGCCACAAGCCAAGGAATGCCTGGGGCTGCCAGGAGCTGGAAGAAACAGAAAGGATTCTACTCCAGAGGATTTGGAGGAAGGGCCCTACCAACCCCTTGATTTCAGACTTATGGCCCTCAGAACTTGGAGAGAATAGATCTATTGTTTTAGGCTGCCCATTGGTGCTACTTTGTGGTTCCTTGTATTTAGGGAATTCATGCAGCCAGGGCAGAAGTTGGCCTCAGACCAGGCTGTCGCCCATTTGGAGCAAGAGACCCTGGATCAAATGGGAGAAGGACTGTGAAGCCCCTGGGTCACCTACGGGCTGGAGGTCCTTCTGGAAAGCCCATGCTGGCCTGCCCTAAAGGGGCTTCAGCGCTGCTGTCCATCCCCACCCCTCCTCTTTCCACAGTGTGGGGGAAGGTGCAAAATAAGGTTTTGAGCTCCCAGTGGGGATTTTAATAGTTTGGTCTTTGGTCTGCACAACAGCCTCGTAAACTAACAACAGTGAGCAATTATCCAGCCCCTGCTGTATATTCAACCCCACTGCGTCCCCAGCGGGACCTGGGCATGCTTTGGATGGGGTTTTCTCGCGAGCTCTGTTTTGCTCTTGGTGGAGGCTTACTCTGCCCGTTTTTAATGTTTTTTATAAGACACATCGGAATGTCTTTGAATGTGATTCTAAACTGAATTCCCTCCCCTGGACAACTCTTGCCTCTGGCAGGAGCCAGGAGGGAGAGACTTCCAAGCCGGCATGGAGGCGGGTGGGAGGCCAAGGCTAGGACAGCACACCTCTTCATAATGGACTTTCCAGAATCATGAAGACATCAGGGCCCCAGCGGGAGGGTCCAGGTCGGGGAGGCTCAAATGCGTGGCCTAAAGGAAGATGCCTAAACTCCAGAAAAGTGGTTCTAGGTAGGCGTCGGGGCGCCTGGGTTGGAGTCACCTTCACCGCAGGGGCCGGGCCGTGCAACGGGCGGATGAAGGACATAAAATTCGTGGTTTCATTTTATCCTAAGCATTTTGAGCTGTTTTTATGTTAACACTAGTCCAGTGCAAAGTGTCATTACATTTTCAGACAGCTTTTAAACAAGGACTTGTCTCTTTTATTAGAAGTAAAATGGGAACAGATATAAAAAATAAATAAAATATTATGAGCCATTCTCAAACATGGAGTAGTTCACAAAACTGTTTTCAAATGCAAATTGGTTTCCTTTTTTTCCTCTTTTTCTTTCCTCCCTTCCTTCCTTCCTTCCTTCCTTCCTCCTTCCTTTCTCC
>NW_006441061.1:5025130-5048004 GCF_000325575.1 Pteropus alecto | reverse complement strand
GGCGGAAGGTGCGGCCGCCCTGCCGAGCCCGGGGTCGCCGCGATGCCGTTCCTGCACGGCTTCCGGAGGATCATCTTCGAGTACCAGCCGCTGGTGGATGCGATTCTGGGCTCCCTGGGCATTCAGGACCCCGAGCGGCAGGAGCCCCTGGACGGGTAACTCGCTCCCTCCCCGCCGGCCTGTGGGGGCCGCCGCGACCCGTCGCTGCTTCCTTTTAATTGTCGCTGCGAGCGGAGCGGGGCGGAGAGGAGGGTATCTGTGACCCCACCTTTCAGATAAGAAACTGAGGCGGAGGCCGGAGTTGCGCGGCTTCGAGTGCGAGCTCCCCCGCGCTGGCTCACATCCTGCCCGGTGCAGGGGGCGGGGCGCTCCCGGCCAGCGCGGGGAGGGCTGCGGGACGGGTGTCGGCGAGGCCTCCGCCTCACTGCCCACCCTGTGCCCTGTTCGGTGCCCTCCGCCCGGAGTTGCAAAGGAGCAGAGGGCCTCAGTTTTTACCCGAGAGCAGAGCGAAAATAAACTTTCTGTAGCCGAGTTTGCGTTTTATATAGACATGAGTACTCTCCCCGTGACCCGGTGGGGAAGATGTCAGAAAGTGAATCATTCAGGGGGACGGCAGTGAGCTAAACAAAACCCCCAGCCTTCCTGACGTTTATGCGCCGGAGGAAGAGACTGACATGTTTAAAGTGTGTAGTGCTTCGGTGTCATGGAGGAAAGAGCAGAGGAAGGGGGGTGGGGGGTGCGTTTCTCAGATCAGTTGGAATTTCAAACACAGTGGTTATTATGCATCTCTTCCGGGGCTTTGGTGGAAGCGTAGGCTTTCTTCATCGCTGTTCTGTTCACTTGGAGGCTTGTTCGGAAAATGCAATGCAGGATGTTTCCTTAACTCCGAGGCTGTCTTGGGGTGAGTGGGCGGGCGTAGGGCAGCAAAGGGAGCTGCGTAGACTTCCGTAGTCCCAGAATGTTTTCTTTGCACCCATGGGGGCACTGGGCACACTCTCTAGAGACGGGGTGGGGGTGAGTTGGAATCCTGTCCAGGCAGTAAGGGTCGAAACTTGACCCCAACAATCGTAGGGGTGCAGATGGGTGCAGCTAAGGGGAAAAGGGGACTGGGGAGCACCAGTGGGGAAAGAAGCCTCACCAAGAGGAGGAGATGGTGGCTGTGAAGGGGCTTCGTGCAAGGTCATGGGCTGTCCCTGGGCCTGCACTTCTGGGGCAAGCCATGGCCGTTCTCAGAGATCAGTGCTGCCGGGGAGGTAGCGGGTTGGGGCTGGGGCGTGAAGAGCCTGCTGTGCACTCAGCCTTTGGGAGACCAGGAGGCTAATCATCTCCGTGAGTGAGAGAGAGCGGGGCAGGAGGCTACCCCGGCCGCAGGGCTTGCCCAGGCTGGTCCGGCCCCCTCTGCAGCTCAGGGACAATCAGGATCTGAGGAAGGAGCATCAGTGTCCGGTTCTTGCCCCTGGCTGCCGAGGGTCCCAGGTGGGTGACGCTTTGTACCCAAGCCAGGGATCAGATTCTCTGGGCTACTCGGGAGGAGGCTGGACACAGCTCCTTTCTGAGCAAACCTGGGGCATCTGCTCCAGTTCAGAGACCCAGCTTGGCCCCCTCCCTCCCACACAACTTTTCCAAAGAGACTTTCTGCTCACACAGCCCGGGCACTGCCTAGGGGGCTGATGACAGCAGAAGACTGAAGGCTTCTCACCCACAGGGTGCCCAGGCCAACTGGTTCCACAGCTCTTCCCACCCTCAACTGGTCCGCCTCTTTCTTGCCCCAGGCCCAGTTATGTCGCCAGTGAAGAGAGCCGGATCCTTGTTCTTACTGAGCTGCTGGAGAGAAAGGCTCACTCTCCATTTTACCAAGAAGGCGTGAGCAATGCCCTGTTGAAGATGGCCGAGCTGGGACTGACCCAGGCAGCCGATGTTCTTCTGCAGAACGGGGCCAACCTCAACTTTGAAGGTCAGGGGGAGCCCGGGGGCGCTGGAGTACATAGGTGGCTTAAGAGCAGCCTCGCCCTGGGCGGGCAGCCAGGCCTTTGGGCTCTGCCTGACTGTTCTCTTAGGAGCTACTTCATTTATTTCGTGGGTGACAACAAGGAGACCCACACTGGGTGGCCTCCCATCCCCCTGCAGGTTTTAGGTGGCCCTTACCACCTCCGGTCCAAGAGCAAGTTTGTTGCCGCTTCTGCCACGTGATGAGTTTAGCAGATCTTCCCAGCTCCCAGCCAATTCCCTGCTCCCACTAAGGTGGAAATGCAGCTGCTGGCACTGCACCCACGCTCGGGGAGGGTACATTTCTTGCCATTTATTCTGAGCCGTCTTGCATTTCTGTTCATGCCGTAGGGAGGAGGGAAAACAGGTAGGGCACCCTGGGCATAAATCACGGCGGGACCCTGTCGGCCCCTAGCTCGTAAGTGCCGGGTGGGAGTCGGGGAGGTGATGGAGGCTGCCTCTCCTGTCTGCCTTTCCCCCAGGGCGGGTGGAACCGTCCAGCAGATGTGCAGGGCCGACCTGCCTTGCTGGGGGTCTTCCTGCCAACACAGGACGTGGCCAGGCATGTCTCCCCTTCCCATGTGAGGACAGGCTCCGAGCCTGCTGAGCTCCTGGAGGGGCAAGGAGCTGAGGCAGGGGGCCCATCCTGGAGTCAGTCACTTGAAGCCCCAGTTTTGCGAACATGGCTGTTGTCGCCAGGCTTAAGGAGCTGTCGCTCCGTGTCCTCCCGACAGCCCGAGAGGAGATGCCCTATTCGATGGTCCCATTTTACAGAAGAGGAAACTAAAGCCCAAACAGATTAATTACTGTGCCCACTAGAACACCCCTGGGCCCCGAACCTGGATCTGACTCTAGAGCCTGCGCTGTAGCACCCGATGAGGACAGCTCCGTTCTGACCCCTGAGGGTGACAGTTCAGGCCTCCTCAGGTGGGAGTGCCTGGCTGGGCTGCCGGGCCAGGTCCTGGGATCCTGCAAGAATGTGCCCGTAGTTGGGACTGACATGAGCTATGTCTGTGCCCTCAGACCCAGTCACCTACTACACGGCCCTGCACATCGCCGTCCTGCGAAACCAGCCCGACATGGTGGAGCTGCTGGTGCGCCACGGGGCCGACATTAACCGGAGGGACCGGGTAAGAGCCAGGTCCCGCCCGCTCTGATGGGGGGAAGCAGTCGGGGGCTCTGAGCAGCCTCCCAGGCCCCCCGGCCGACCTGGCTTTGCTTTCTTGGCTCAGATCCACGAGAGCAGCCCCCTGGACCTGGCCAGTGAGGAGCCAGAGCGCCTGCCCTGCCTGCAGCGCCTCCTGGACCTCGGGGCAGACGTCAACGCAGCCGACAAGCATGGTGGGTACCTCCTGTGGGAAAGCAGGACAGCCCTGGGCCAAGGTGCCTGGTGAGAGAAACCCAGGGAACCCCAGGATGACAGGGAGGCAGGCTGGATGCAGCCCGTCGGCTGGCACAGCACGGCCTGGCGCACAGCTGCATTTTGCTGACTTGCAGAGGCTGTAGAGAGCAGTCACCGGCCCCACGCCAGCCCCGCTAAGGGCTGTCTGTAGGCGTGTGCGCTCAGCTTCTGAGCGAGTTGTGGCCTCCTGTCGTAAGACCCTCAGCTGGGTCTCTGCTGGCTTCTCAGGGTCCAGACGAACCCTACCTCTCCTGGCTCTTCTGTTGTGTTTTCTGTGGGTGGGAAGAGAAGAGCCAGCAACCGGTCGCCCTCAGCCCTGGCCGGGAGGTCAGTCTTTTGTAAAGTTCATCTTCTGGTCCTGAGCATGTTTCCCCCGGAGCTGCCTTGGCCTCCCACTCCTCACTCTCCATCCCTCCTTAGGAAAGACCGCTCTGCTCCACGCTTTGGCCAGCAGTGACGGCGTGCAGATCCACAATACCGAGAACATCCGGCTCCTCCTGGAAGGAGGTGAGGCTCTCCCCACGCCCCAAAACATGAAGCGTTACTTTGCAGGGGCTCAAGGCCTTCTCCCACTTTCTCTTCTTCTCCCCACTGGCTCTTCTAGGGGCAGACGTCAAGGCGACCACCAAAGATGGGGACACCGTGTTCACCTGCATCATCTTCCTGCTTGGTGAGACGGTGGGAGGGGACAAGGAGGAAGCCCAGATGATCAACCGCTTCTGCTTCCAAGTCACACAGCTGCTGCTGGCTCACGGCGCCGACCCCAGCGAGTGCCCAGCCCACGAGTCCCTCACGCACATCTGCCTCAAGAGCTTTAAGCTGCACTTCCCGCTCCTGCGCTTCCTGCTGGAGTCCGGAGCCGCCTACAACTGTTCCCTCCACGGTGCGTCCTGCTGGTCCGGCTTCCACATCGTCTTCGAGAGGCTCTGTTCCCACTCAGGCTGCACCGAAGACGAGAGCCACGTGGACCTCCTGCGCAAAGCCGAGACCGTCCTGGACCTCATGGTGACTAATTCCCCAAGACTGCAGCTGCCAGAAAACTTTGACATCCATCCGGTGGGCAGCCTGGCAGAAAAGATCCAGGCCCTTCACTTCTCCCTGAGGCAGCTGGAGAGCTACCCCCCGCCCCTCAAGCACCTGTGTCGCGTTTACATCCGGCTCTACCTTCAGCCATGGCCCGTGGACGCGAAGGTCAAAGCCCTACCTCTGCCCGACAGGCTGAAATGGTACCTCCTCAGTGAGCATGGCGGCCCCGTCGAGGACGACATCTGACAGCTCCCAGACCGAAGGGAACTGGGTCTGGGCAGCTCAGTCAGCCTGGTGGCGGATGTAAGTGCCCGCAGCGGCCTTAGCGGGGAGCCTCCGGTCCTGTCTGTCAGAGGCGCGGGTTGAAGACGGACGTGATCCTTCGTACAGAGAAAGCCCAGCGGGGCCAGCGGCTGCCATCATTCCAGTGGGAAAAGGCCTGTCTTTCACGGCGACTACCCCTTCCCTTCCTCCGGCAGCACCCCCACATTCTCAACCCACGCTGGAGAAAAGGACAGGGCTTAGACTTGGGACACGTTTATACTCCCTTAGTTTGTGAAGGGTGTGCCAGGCATTTCCAGGAGCGGGGCAGCTCCGAGTCCGCGTCCTCCTGACAGCTGCGTGGAGGCAGAGCTGAAGCCAAGAGGAAGCTGGGTGGGCTCATGGGGTGCAACCTAGCTGAGGCCCTTCACCCCGCCTCCTTTCGTGCCAGATTGTCACTTACAAGTGCTTCTGGTGGGCCGGGGAGAAAGCTGACCTGACTCCTGTTAGCATCTGCAGCTCTCCTGCGGCCCCGCCCACCGAGGCACAAGGCTGTGTTCTGGTGGCCGCTCTGTGCCAAACCCAAGATCTTGGGGACCATGCCTTCTGCTAAAAAGCAATCATGCATGACCAGGGACAGCCCTTTCCAAAATATTTCATTTTGTGAGGGGCTCACTGTTGGAGAAGGTTACCGAGACCGGAAGCTGAGTGTCCCACCCAGTGCCGAGCCCTCACCAAGCTGTTTTCGTCACATTGGTCATTGTGAATTGTGTAAATGCCTCAGAAATAAATTGAGGCCACGGAATGATATATTTATATTACCAAATTAAACTGATTTCTCTTGGCCTTAAAGGTCTTCATATAACATCTCTGTACCCCCAGTTTTGGATGAAAGACCCCACAGCGGCCGGGAAGGAGAGGTGGTCGGCATGCACAGATGCAGCATTTGGGGGGCCGATTTTCAGGTAGCCAGCGCTTGCTGCATAAAGAAAAGCACCACCGCACACAGGCCGGACCTTCCCAGCACAGGGATCCACCCTTTTATTTTTGACTGGAAATGCCCGCCCAGAGCGAGGCTGCAGCCTTCTCTCCTTGCTTCAGGCTATTGTGATGATCACATTAAGGACACCAGGGTCCCATCATCAAAGAGGACTCAGAACATGAGCTCCCTGCCAGCTGCATGATCCGGCAGGTGCCACGTGGGCTTGCTGCAGGCTCCAGCAGCCTGTCCGTCTCCCCCGAGGTAGCGTCCTCAACAACCAAGTTAAGGGGTTTCTCTTCCTCTTAAGGCAGCCAGGCCTGGGGCCACAAGGCCCAGTGGTCGTAAGAGACCCAGGAACCTCCGCTTCTGATGGATCACTGTATTCCCGCAGAGGGGCCCCCAAGTCGCACAGGCCTGCACTGCCCAGTCCCTTGCCTTAGGGTGGCAGAGCCAGGCTCCTGCCTTGCTGCCCATTCAGCTGCACCCCTCCCCTCTGGGTCCTGTCATTTTTAAGAAGAGCCTGTGTAGTGAGTGGACGGCAGGCAGATGTATTTAGTGGCCTCGCTCGACACTCGCGACCCATCGACGTGGAGCCTCTGTGTGGCACCCAGCTGCCAGCTCCCCCCACCCCTGCACCTGTCTCTCTCGTCCTGCCAGGCCCCGCTCATCTCAGGGCTAAGCTGTAGACATGGTAGATCTCGTCGGGGAGGTTCTCCTGCCGCTCCTGGGCCAGGAGGCTGAGGCCCGCGCTGCGGATGATGCTGTGGACCACCCCGAGGTCCCGGCACACGCTGCTGTCCACGTCGTCCAGGATCACACCCTCTTGAGCCATGTTGTCCTTGATGACGATGACGCCGTTGGGGCGAAGGCCCCGCTTGCAGCGCCGCAGGAACTCGGCCAGGTGCTGGTCGGTCAGGTGGCCTGGTGGAGGCGGAGGTGCGGGTGGTAGGGGTGCTGTGAGCACAGCACCAGGGGTCTCAGCCACCACCCACTGACCGACGAGCACTTTGTGCTCAACACACAGGGCCTCACTGGCTCTCTGAAGAGGAAACTGGCCCAGAAGTCACCTACCCAAGGAGATCACGAAGTGTGCAGCTGGGATTTCACCCTGAGCGGTGACTTCCAGGCCCTGCCTGGTACCTGACACTCCGCCCACCCTCCCAGGCCTGCATCAGGGGAGTGCACTAGAGTTCCTTCCCTACTCCAGGCTGAGGCTTTGGGGGAGCACAGAATAAGAGGCCAGACCCAACATGTCCCCCAGTGTCCCCCAGCAGGAGACGGTAGCCGACTGCCAGGCCAGTGGCCTGGGAAGAGCACCCTGGGTGTGCCGTCAGGCTGAGGGTGAAGGACAGGACGACAAAGCGGGGCCCCACTGTCAACAGCTGGGACAGCAGGCCTTCAACTTTTCCTCTTACTAAAAAAAACCTTTTGTAAAAACTGGCCACGTTCTCTGAACACAGCAAGTTATTGGTCATTTAAATTTTTAAAACAGAAAACGGCCCCAGTGGGCTACAGTGGGTACTGAATGGAAACGAGCCATGGAAGGAGATGCACCTTCTGGGGGTAGGGAGTGCGGGGGCTGCAGGGGGCACCGGCCAGGGCCGCGGGGGCGGGGAGGCGGGATGCTCACCGATCACCCACTGGATCCAGATGACGTCGTACGAGTTAGGCTCTGGGCTGAAGTCCTGGAGGCCACAGCAGAAGTAGTTCCTCACCCTCTTGCCCTCCTCACCCAGGTAGGTCTTCGCTTTCACCAGGAAGTCCTCCGTCACGTCCACCATGTCCACCGCCCCGAAGAGCGGCAGGAGCAGCCGCTTGGTGATCCTTCCGATGCCGGCGCCGCAGTCCAGGGCGCAGGAGGTGCCCGTCTTGTTTGGGCCTTCCTAAGATGCAGGGAAGGCGGAGGTGCTGTCAGGAAGGGACCGAAAGCCCGAGGGACCCTGTCACTGCACCGGGGCCACCCCTCACGAGCCCCTGGGTTTACTCAGATCTGGACCAGGCACAGGCTGGGGGCTGGCTCAGTAGGGGCATCACTGTGTGAGCACAGCACATTCTTTTTCTGGGCCACGCGTTTCTAAAATGAAAGCCAACTTCCGATTAAAGGTGCTAATTCAAACAGGTGCATTCATCTCTCACGCCTGAGACGCCATGAGAATGAGCGTGGAGGATAAAAAGAATTCATGCGTGAACATGGAAGAAGACAATCAGCTAGCGTCTACGGGATTCTAACCCATTTGGGAAGACAGGGAGTGACAGACACCAGTCAGAGCAGCAGCCTCGGAGCTTGCGGGGGTGGTCAGGGAGGCTCCAGCCACGGAGAGGCCAGCCCGGGCCGGGAGGGCAGTGGGGGCGAGTAACCGGGGGCCTGCCTTCGCCAGAACAGCCAAGCCCCGCAGCCCAAGTGCCCAGGAACAGGGCAGGAGGGCAGAGGTTTCGTCCCTGGCAAAACTGGACAGCTTACGGGGAGACTACTCGATTCTGGCATCTGGGGGTCCCCCAGCTCCTGTCTGCAACCTTGAGCAAAGTCCACAGTCCACAAGCCGTCCCCTGCCCTTCAAGGCTTGGATGGTAGACACCGACAGGTAACCGAAGACCCTGCAGTGGCACACGTAAAGGTGGCGCCAGCGCCACTTCCTCTACTCCTGGAGGGCACACCAGACCTGCCTACCCTCAAAAACCTCTGCAGGAACTTCCGGGAGCTGTTGATGTCGATGCTGGAGATGTGGCCGTACCCCCCGAGCATGCCGTCCACCGTCGGTGGGACTTCTTTCCAGTACGTCTTCGCCTTCGAGTAGAATTGTTTCTCATCTTCTATCACCTCGCTCGTCATGCTGTCACCAACCACGTCTCTGCTCAGACACCGAACTCAGCAACAGCGCTTCCTGAATAAAAAAAGGAGCGATCAGACAGGTCGAGGGCCTCAGTCTCACACCGTGCCTTGCTGGCCACACAGTCCTGCCTGACATGGGGGACTGTCCGGTGTTCCCCGATCTGCTGCCGCCCCGTGGAGGTCGGTGCCTTCTGTCTCTTGCATTCAAGTCATTTTGCAAAGCTATCATCCTATCAGAGCAGGAGAGTTCTGGCTTCCAGTTTTCTCCTTACTCTACGTGACACCTGGCTCAATAGCCTCTGACCCCAGGGCACAGAGAACCCCAATCTGGACTTAAGAGAATGGACAGCGAAGCAAGGAGCCCAAGCCTCCTCCCACTGGGAATGTTCCAGCCAGGCCTAGGAGGGGCCCGGGCGGTCCCCACGCCTCCCTTCGTCTCCCTTGTCAGCACAGAAGCAAGTTCACTGTGGAGTCCAGCCCCTCGGTAACAGTGAGCCGGGACTGAGAGCCGGGAGACAGCCAGACAAGACACATACATGACGCTGTGTAAGGGCTGAGGAGAAGCACAAGGTGCTGGAAAGAGCACGTCCCAGAGGAACCTACTCCCTGGGGAAGTGACACGTCAGCTGAAATGAAGGATGAGGAAGCGTCTGCTAAGCGAACAGGGCGAGGAGACCACTCCAGGGAGAACGAGCCCAGAGCCCCTGAACCGGAAACTGCAGGTGCTGTGGGTCCCATCTAGTAGTTTAGATTCACCCTAAAGAGCAATGAGCTTGAACTACTCTGGGTTAAGCTGGGAGTGACGGGAAAAGATGTTTCTGGAAGACTGTGTCGGCAGCTGTGTGAACTGTAGGGGCAAGAGCGAAAACAGACAGATAGGAGTGTCACAGAACGGACAGAGGGGACCACAAAGCAACAACAGGGGCCCTGGCAACAAGCTCAGGAGGCAGGAGAGGGCGGAGGAATGGTTAGGTAGCTCCGCACTCAGCCAGCCTGGCCACGTCATGCCCCAGGGGGACGTTAGGCTCGTTTCTACCCTGGGGCGCTGGCGCTCATCGATACCAATTGTTGAGGCTTAGTTTCTACGATCTTGTCGATACCAAGTCCGACCCTGCGGTCCAAAAATGGAACCAACTAAAACAGGCAGAAACAGTGAGGACTCCCACTGAGCCCAAAAGTGCCATGGAAACCCCAAAGGATGGAGGAATCCTTTCTGAATGGCGGACGGGGCAGCAGCCGAGAGAAGGCGACAGACACCCTGAGATGTATCACTGTATTTCTCTTGCACCCCACGCGGCACATGTGTATTCAACAAAAAGTTCATTCCCATTAAATGAACAGGATAAATCTGGGCCAAACACTTACCTGGCTGTACTCTCTCTGCCTATGTGTTTGCCTTCCCTCCCTGGGTGTGAGCTTCCTGGGGGTCTTTGTAAACCATTAGCCTAGCACCTGATACAAGGGGGCGGGGGGGTGTGCTAATGAGTTGTTGAATGAATCAAAGATTGAGTTTTGTGCAGCTACAGCCATTTTCCACTTTTAAGAAACTCCCACAGATAAAAATCTGACCATTCAAAACTGATAACACTGAGGGCCATTACCGACAATATAATTTTTTGCTTTACCAAAAGCCTTATAACATGATTCCTTTAAATGTCAAGGTCCCCTGAATAATCTAATTTACAAGAATTCCACTTACAGGCAGATTCTAGGAACAAGGCAGGGAGGCCCATCTAGGCCGGGAAATGGCACGGATAACTGACATTTGTTCTAGCAGCTGATTCGTTAGCAAACAGGACTCCTGGGGCCCTGTCTATACTTGGCCTCCCGGTGTCCAGATTGGAGTGGGCAGGAGGTCCCTAGGAGTCGAGGGAACAGCGGTGTCATCAGTCAAACAGCAGGAAGTCCTCCTACACGCTGCCTAGACCCCCAGGTCGCAGTGACAAACCGTGCGGGTGCAAGGATGGGGAAGGGGCCTGGGCACGACCCGGCTCTGTGTACCCACTAGGCTGGCTCGGAGGTGGAGGGAGACCCTTCGCTCACAGTGCACTTCCGCTCCTCAGCAGGTAGAATGTGTCTGCGCATCCTTCATGGTGATCTGGCCACTTCCCCCTCCCCGTCCAAGGTGTTTACGGCAACACCTGGACAGCTGCCCCAGCTACCTCTTCCCGGGATCCGTGGAAGGCAATGGTGTTTGAACTGCCAGGGTCAGTGCCTGGCAGAGTCAGCTCATCCTCCCCGCTTCCAGTCTCTAAGAAGAAGCCTGGAAACAACAGGAGGCCAGAGGCTGCCTCAAGCCACCTCCTCCTCCTCCTCACAAGCTGCTGGACAGGGCCTGTTCTCCTTGGATCTGTGTGACTGCAACTGGCCGTATGAAAATGGCAGGGTGATCCAAGAAAAAGAAAGAGAAGGAGGGAGGAAGGAAGACCAAAAGAAAAAATTAAGGTAAAACTTTACAAACAAAGGCTCTGGTGGAGTCAGATGAACCCGGTCCGAATCCTGGCTCTGCTTCTCACCAGCTGTGTAAGCTCAGATAAGACACTTCACCTCAGTTATTTGAGTTTCTTTAGCTATAAAACAGGAGCAGCGATACTGACTTTATGGGCAGGCTGTGGCGATTCAATGTGGATATAAAAGCATAAAGTGATCCATACAGTGCCGGGCGCATATTGTCAGAGATTTCTAATCTGTCAAATGAGATTCTCGTCAGTTCCATCTGCCAATTGTAAAGATCGAGTGAGAAAAATCGACTGAAGTGCCCTGTACACTGTAGAGATTATTACTGTTACGTTGGCTGGTGAATCCAGCAGCCTCAAACAACTCTAGTCTGTAGGGGAGGGGGCGGGGCTCCCCATCCACGTGAGCACGAACCACTGCAGAGATTTGGGGGAGATGCTATCTTTGTGGCTCCATAGCTTCTGGTCTCCACCAAAGCATTCCCCATGTACCTCCAACCCCCAGTTTACAGACAGAAAAACCATTCCCCTAAAGGAGTGATGTGCCTTAAAATGCACACAGACAGGAAACCAGGAATAGAACGAGGAGGGAACCCAGGCGCTCATCCCATCGTACGGGGCAACGATTCTATACATTGTATACATCCAGACCATTTGCAAGAAGGCCCCACCTCACCAGCACCAGCAGGGCCTTTGACCCCAGCCGTTTCTATCCCCTATTGTAGGGAGAAACCACGGTCCCAAGACAGATCACACACAGTTGATGGGCTGCAAAGCCAGGCCTTTGGATAGGGCAGCCTCTATGCAAACAGGCTGACCTTGGCTCCAAGAGCTCTTGGCTGCGAATTGTCTTTTGAGCGGCACCTGTGTCAGGCCGTAACTAAGGCTGGGTCCAGGGTGAAATATGATAGCAACTCCTAAGCAACCGGCACTGCCGTGTGCCCGGCCCTGAACTGAGCATTTCACTGAATCCTGGCACCCACCCTGCGAGTAGGTGCTCTCCTTATCCCCGTTTCTCACAGGGGAAACTGAGGTCGAGGGAGGGAAAGGGACTTGCTGCAGTCCGCGGACCGGCGTGGTGGAGAACCCGGCCCAGGCTTTGGGTGCCCCGGCCTTCCTCCTCTCCCGCCCCCCGGGGCCCAGGTCCGGCCCGCAGCCCGTCCCGGAGCGCGCACGTGGGACCCCAGCCGGCTCGCGCCGGGTCACGTGACGAGCCGGGGCCTCTGGGTGCCGAGACAGTTGGAGGTCGAGGCTTCCCCTCTCCCGGCGGCCGCCGCCCCCCACTCCGCCTCGCGCTACTCACCCCGGGCGGGGGCCCCCCGGGACCCGGGAGATGAGGACGCGGAAATGGAAGGGAGGACGGAGGCAGCGAAGACCCTACGAGCCCACAACCACCTCCGTCAAACCGCGGCCAGACGTGACACCTCGCGGCGCGCGCTGCCTTTGTCCGCTCGCGTCATTTCCGGGTGCCTCGAGGGGGGTGGGGCTCCGGCTGGCTCCGCCCGGCGACCGCTTGCCCCGCCCCGTGGGCCCCTGCCCTAACTCACTCCTGTGTCGGTGCAAGGACGTCCCAGACTTAGAAGAGCCGCAGCAACGACCCTCTCCTGCCTCCAGCTCGTGCATTAGTTCGTTTGTAGGGCTCAAGGCTGGACTTTTAAAAACAAGCTTTCTTTGGGTTTTCCACTGGGTAAAAAATACAGGGGAGGGAGCCTTATTCCTCAAATGCCACCCATAACGATTAGCATCTTAATATCCAGATCCAAAAAGTAAAGAAAAAACAAAGAAATACCCTTGGTAGCAGTGCCAGTGGGCTGCCACCCCAAAGAAGCAGAACAAGTTCATGAAATTTCCATTCCAAACATGTTACCTTCCCCCAGGCTACTCCCGTATACAGAAATTCTGGAGCGTTCCCGAAGCAGCCTTGATGGAAATGTGAGTTTACAGGTGGGTAGACCTTGTGAAGTTCTCCAAGCCTGTCTCCTCTTCTGCTAAATTTATGGGATGTTACACATCAAGCCTTCAGCCCTACGCTTGCAGCTGTTATAATGACAATATTCATCCCAAGTTCACTTTACCTAAACTGACATCTGGTCTTAGAGTGATAGTGCCTTCCTCTGGGCACTGCACACAGAAGATGCTTAAAGTGTGTTTAATGAAGTGAAAACTGTGTGGCGGGTGCTGAAAAGCCCCCTTGTGTTGGAGTCCCCAAGCGTGTTTATATCCGTATAATTTAGCATCCTCTCTAGAGTACTCCAGATCAGCCTTAGGTTCCCTCCCAAGCTTCATTTTCCATGTCTCTAAGGGAAGGGGAGAAATCCTGGGCAATCTCAGTCACTGGGGGTGTCTAGAGTCTTATTTGGGGGGCAGCTCTGAGCTTAGGTCTTTTAGAGGTGCCTAAAAATCCACCCCTACCTTTTTTTCCTGCCAACGGAAGAGGGAGTCCCTTCCCCTTCACCCAGACTCCAAGGCCTTTCCAGGTCAGGCCAGCCTCCCCGACCTCAAAGCCTTTTGCGTTTTTGAACTCTCAAGCCTTGCGCATAGTAGTTGCTCGGTCGGTGTTTACAGCTTGGAAGGTATGGAGGGCTCCTCAGAATTCATCTCATCAGCCTGGTGTTCCTCATCCATTTTTTAAAAACTCACATATCTTTAGAATAAATATAAAAATTTCTCCCCTTCCCCACACAATATTCTAACTCCCCAAGGAAGTATGTCCTTCCATTCCTGGCCGAGGAGCGTTTGCAGAAATGAAATACATAGTCCGTGAGGCCTCCTCAAGGCAGATGCCTTGTAATTTGAATTAAAAAGTCTTTTTTTTTTTTTTTTTCCATTTTCAGATTGTAAAACTATACCGTGCCAGTGAAATTACTGGTCCAAATTACCCTCATTCCCCACTAGAATTTCACAACACAAGCGTCTTCCCTGCCCCTTCCCAGCTTAGAGTCACAGTGAGGCCCAACAGTTGGTTTTACCATGGCACCCTGGGAAAGGAGAGGCTTGTCCAGCATCACACTGCGCATAGAAGCAGACCATGGATTTGAAATTGACTCTCTCAGATTCCAGGCCCCCTGTGTTCGTTCGGCCCGGCCTCCAGGTGGAAGTTCTACTTCCAGAGCCACCAGCCCCAGTATAACCCACCCGAGCCTCCAGATCGGAAGGGTGTAGCCGAACCCTGGGCCTTCCTCCCCTGGAGGGGCTGGCTTCCCTGGTCAGGAGCCCCACCGGCCCCTCTGACTGCAGCTGTGGCAGGAGCACACTCAGTGGCTACAGGCCAGCCCCACCCCCTTGTCCCCAGGCCTCAGTGCCCACTGCTCCTCACATGACCTTAGGTGAGAGGCGGATCACAATGACACTGATAAGGCCCTCCGGACAGCAGGGAGGGGCCGGCAGAAGGACCAGGCCAGGAAGATGGGCTCTCCCAAGCACCAGCCACCTGTGGGGGCCTCTAAACTCACTGGGACATTCTCTGGCCCCACTCCAAAGCCCCAGTAGGGTGAGTATACCACTAGGGGCCAGCGGAGGGCTGACAGCATCTGGCAGTGGGGTGTAGTAAGGAAGAAGGAAGCTTGCTCCAAGAACTCCAGCGTCCAAAGCTGGGGGCGGATCTGGGGCTCCGTCTCCCAGAAAAGGATTTTGTTAAAAAAATATATATGTCTTCGTCCCACCCCACACCTACTAAATCAGAATCTGGGGCATCTGTATTTTCAACAAGCTCCCGCCCCAGCGGCTGGGAGGCCCCAGCAGTCTGAGCTCTCCTTTCAGGCCGGTTCCAGGTGTCCTAATTCCCAGGGGGAGCAAGCGCTAAAGCAGTAACAGCCTCCAGGACTTGCCACCGCACCTGCTAAGTGCTCTCTACCACCTGAGGGGTATTTCGCTCTCACGCAGGAGCAGGTGCTGAGGGGCGTTCATTAGTTGGCTCGGCCCACGTTACAAAGCTGATAAGTAGTGGAGCTGAGACTAAATCCTAAATAATAATCCTTTAAAAATCATCATAATGACAGCAGCTAGTGTTTGTTGAGCACGTACGACGTGC
Organism: Pteropus alecto; assembly: GCF_000325575.1. Lineage (NCBI taxonomy): Eukaryota > Metazoa > Chordata > Mammalia > Chiroptera > Pteropodidae > Pteropus > Pteropus alecto. The sequence continues at coordinate 5,033,031 of NW_006441061.1, read as the reverse complement.
CGGATATTATTCTAAGCCACTTACGTGTGCTCGCTCATTTGAACGTCACAGCAACTCAAAAAGGTGGGGTACTCTTACCGTCACCATTTTCCAAGTGAGGAAACAGAGCCTGGGTGCGCTCTCGCCTACAGCCACTCAGTGTCTAGCAAGCCAGCGATGCTGCCCCCAAACCACGCGGCCCAGCTCTGGGCACCATGGCCTGGGGGCTGGTCTACGCCCTCCCCTCCACTTCACTCAATATCACCTGCCCCCACTGGCCTCAGGATGCTCTGAGCTGAGCGCGGGGCCAGGCATGCCTCAGCGTCACCCCAACCCCTGGGCCCAGCAGGGGGCGCCCAAGGGGCTCCCGCGCGAGGGCGCTCAGCGCAGCAGAGACCTGCTGCTGCCTAGGCTGCCGCCCTGCGAGCTCCGACCAGCGCCTGGCGCCGGGAGATGGGGGGCCTCGACAGCCTCCGGGGGCGGCGCCGAGTGTTGGCAGACCTCTGGCGGCGAATCGTCGCCCACCGAGCCTGGGGCGGGCGTCCCGAGCCCCCCACCACGCCTGCCCGCCCTGCCCACAGTGGCCCAACGGGTGGCACCGAACAGGACAGCGCTAAGGTCGCAGCTGCTGCCGCCCCTGCTCCTGGCCCGCGTGCCCCGGACACCCGCGCCCCCGCGTCCAGGGCCTGGAGAGAGCGAGGACTGCTGGAGGGGCTCGGCCAGGGAGGCCCCGAACTCCTCGGGCGCCCTCCGAGAAGAGTCCCTCCCTGGCAGGTTCCAGGAGTTCCTGCGCCAGCTCGGGGACAAGTGGCTAGAGCAGCCGCAGCCACTGAGTGAGGCCATCCTCGGGTCCCTAGGGGGCGGAGCAAGGGCGGGGCTGAGTCATTTCCGGTGTGTTGGAGGGCGGGGTCCCACCGCCTTGCACCGGAGGATGCTCGCGTTAGTTGAGTACCTGGCAGTCCTGGCAAGCATCCCTTGAGAGCCAGTCTACCACTGCCGCTATTGCAGGAATGAGGAAACTGAGGTCCAAGGCCATATAACAGGAAGACCCTAGAGTAAGGACTGTCCCTAAGCAAAGGCTCATAACTATTTCCACCTCCTCCCGGCTCCCAGCATCCTCAGAATCGAAACATCAGAGGGGTGTGTCAGAGCACTGCCAACGTTCTCCTCAGTGTCCCAACTGCCCCCTCCTCCCAGACCTGCGGTAAGCGTCAGTGACCTGCTGGTGGGAACAGGGTTGCCACTGATGCTGCATGGGTTGGGGACTCTGACCGCTCATGCCAGGTGTGGCCTCTCTGTCTTCAAGGGGCCAGCCATCGTACTTCCAGGATAGTCTTAAGAAGGTTTTGCTCCATCAGACACCTGCCCTGGGGCCGCTGAGGACAGATCACACACAATTCCCCACTATCAAAAAGGCCAGCAAGTGAGTATGGAAGGAGAGGGTCGGGAAGTGGGGCGAAAGAGCATTTCTTTCCTTCTTTTCTTGGTCTTTCACCCATGAATTTACCTATCTGTCCTCCACCTATTCACCTATGTGTCCACCCATGAGTCAGGTCTCCTGCCAAAGCATTTGTAATCCATTCGCGAATCTACCCATCCACCCATCCGTCTACTCATTCGTTACATAGATCTATCCGTGAATCAGGTTTTCTCCCAACTCATTCAAGGATCATCCATCTACGTCTACGAATGCATTCACCCATTAATCAGGTCTTCTACCAACATATTCATAATTCATCCATGAATCCATTCATACATTCATTCTCCCATTCGCGCATCCAACCTTACATAGATCTCATTTGTGAACCAGGTCTTCTATAACCTATTCATGAATCTCTCCAGCCGGCCAGCCACCCAGCCAGCCGGCCAGCCATTCACCCATGGATCAGGTCTCCTGTTAATCCATTAATACATTCATCCATCCATCTAGTCAGTCACCCATCTATTCACAAGCTCCCACAATTCTATCCATCCATTCATCCATCTATCCATGAATCTAAATTTGTGGATCAATCATCTACAAACCCTTCTAGATCCACTTAGAAATCCAGGACACTACCCGTCTCTAATCTAGTTGTGAAGCCATCTACAAGTCTACATACCCATATACATAATTATTCATCCACCTATCCGTACATCTACCCATCCTCCTAAAACCCAGCCCTATTCAGACCTTTTCATTCATCCATCAGTCCATCCATCCACCCACCTGTCCCACGTTAGAAGAAATTTTATCCATTTCTTCTAACGTTTATTAGGTTTTACTACATGTCAAATATTGGGAGAAATAAAATAAGGGATGGAGGTAGGAGAAGAGTCTGGGCATTAGAGCTTACCTGGACCTCAATACCACAGCTGTAATGGAGGGGGGAAAGAATGCAGAAAAAAAAATCCTCCAGCTTAAACGGAGGCGAAGGGTGAAGAGCATTGTCCACAAGTTTAAAGACCAGGGAGAGTAAATACGCAACACACGCACCATTCCTTCTCATCCTGGACCCATGGCAGACCGGACTAACAAATCACAGAATTTTCCCCCGTGGTGCCTCAGAACCCTTCCTGACACAGTGCTCCAGGCAGACGCCACCGCTGGTTCAGAGCAGGGCCCAGAAATGAAACGCATTTGCCAAGCCAGGAACTTTCAGTCAGTCAGACCAAATAAATATACTCCTTTTACACAAGATATAAAAAAATCAAAGTATGGAACTCAGTCTCAAATGTGGGCAGCAACAGGGATGGACACACGCACAACGTTCCATATTCAAAAGCTAATACTCGAGGGCCATCCAGCGAGTGAAATTCCCTGGTCTGCCCGGCGGGGCGTGGGGGTGGTGCTGGGGAGAACTCCAGGGTGCATTAGAACAGGCTCCAGCAGGCAGCCTTGGGGAGGAGAAGCTGAGATTTCAGACCTGCGGGCAGAGCTGGGGTGTGCTTTGGCCTAGCCCTGAGGCCAGCACTGAGCAGGCGTTGATATGCCAAAACTGTCGGATAAATAGATCCAATGCCTGTAGCCAGGCACTGTTTTGGACGCTTCTTGGCTATCTGGCTCTTTAGCAGGCTGATGAAAAGTCTCCGCTCTGGGCCCCACACAGACATGAAGATGTGGTCAGATAAACAGATACAGACTTATCGGTATGTATGTACTTAGGGTCCAACATGGCATTTCTGAGTCACAGGATCAGGCAGCCTGGCCCTGATGCTGAAACTCATAACAACAAATGTAACAATCACAGATCCCCTTTTCTGGGCACAGGCCCTCTAAGCTATTTGGGGCTCCCCAAACTCTTACAAGGATGCTATTATCGTGCCTATAATTTATAATCCATAATTTAAAGGGAGAAACTGCAAAATGGGAGACTTCAGGGCAGTCTGCTCGAGGTCACACGGCTGTGAAGGGCATAATCGAGACTGACAATTGTAATAAGAACAGTTTTTAGTGCAAGATGTTCACTCCTGACCCCACAATCTGTTTTCTCTCTTCACAGCCCGGTATGGTGGGTGTAATGATGGTCCCCATTTTACAGATAAAGAAGCTGAAGCTCCAAAGAGTTAGGGCTGAATCCCAGGACGGCCTGGATGGCCTGCCTCCTGAGTTCATGTCCTTACTGCCTTTGCCGAAGTGCCTGATATATGAGTGCCGGCTCTGGAACCAGGATTCCAGTCTTGGCTCCACCCCTTACCGGCTGCATGACCTTGAGCAAGTTGTAAAACATCTCTGTGCCTCAGTTTCCTCATCTGTAAAGTGGGCTTGGTGGGATGCTGCAGGCTACATTCCTGGCAGGCAGGACGTGCTCAGGAAAGGTCAGCCGCTGTGTCCGTCTGGACCACAGAGCGAGCTCCAGTCGGATGGATGGATGTGTGTGGTCGGGTGGAGTAAGGATCGGGGGTTCAGGCTCCGACCTCAGCCCTCCCGTGTCTCTCTCGTCTCCCTCGGCAGGCCCCACAGTATACAGGCCCCCAAGCTCAAGGCCGTGCTCACCCACAGCTGCTCGGGGGAAGGCTCAGGGCACCGAAGGCGGCGTTACCCATTACGAGTGCGATTCGCCGACGAGACCCTACGGGACACAGCACTCCGCTACTGGGAGCGCAGCTGTGCATGTAAGCAGATGGGGTGGGGAGTCCCAGGACTCCAGAAGGTTCCAGCCCGGACCTGGGAGAGCAGAGGCTGTGGCCCTGGGTCCTGGGAATAAGGGGCCAGCTTGCAGGGGCTGAGAGGTCACTGACCCTGCAGGGGAGGTACCTGAACTAGCTTCTCGGGAGGATGTCAGGTGACCTTCAAGGACCAAGTAGTGGGTCCAGCAGAAATGTCCCAAAGTGGATGGCAGCAGGGAGCAGCCACAGTGTAGGCCCAGGAGACAGTGGCTGCCCAGGCCTGGCAACCACTGAAGGACTTCTAGCTGCCACAGGTTCCCACGTGCCACGCCTATGCACCGTGAGGCCGTCACCCGCAGCCTCCTGAACCCGCATCTGGACCCCCCACACAGCCTCCACAGGCTGGAGAAGGTGGGAAAGCACCAGAAGCATCAACTTCCCATATCCGTGAAGCAGACCTGGATGAAGAGGTGCCCAGAAAGGTCCAGAAGCTTAAACCCCCTCTCTCCTGGGGACGGCCAGACCACCGGGTCTGGAAAAGAAGCCCACCAAGCCCCAGCTCCCAGCAGAAGTTTGCTCTCGGCTCTTTGGGGATGGATGTGATACTATCTGTCAGTCTGGGCAGTTTCCAGCATTTCCCGGTGTCAGGAGTCAGGCGGGAAGAACGCGTGTCCTTTACCAAACCCCCTTTCTCCATCCGCCTGGCCTCTTCCCTTCTCTTAGGATCCAGCAGCCCCCATAGTCTCAACAGGCAACAGCCTGCGTCTATTGTTTGAGCACCTACTGTATGCAGTTTCAGGAAACGGCTGCCCCCAAGCCTAGCTGTGGTAAAGCCCTAAATATCCAAAACCTTCGTGGACTCAGGAGGGACGCTACCCAGCTCCCTGAGGGGCACAGGAAGTTGGAGATAGAAGCTGCCATTTTGCCCTACTTTGGGTTGTTCGATGAGGAAGCCGAGGCTGTGACAGCAGGTGACACGGCAGGCAAGAAGAGAAGCCAGAGCGGCCTTGGTCACTCTGGAAGTCTAAGGAAAGGAGATGCCCCCGAGGAACGATTTCATGCAAATGGCAGTCGGCTGGCCTGGGAGAGCTTCCTGCTCAGCCACCAGTCACAGAAGCTAGTGGTCGCACTCTGGGGTGCCGGAGTGAGGCTCTGTGGGTGCTACCCAGCCCCGTCCATCTTCGGGGTTCGTGACCAGCCGAAAGGGCAGCTGTTAGACAGGGGAGATACCCAGTTTCCAGAACCTCTCTCCATCCCCGTAGGAGCCTCGGCATCCCCTCTTGGATTTCTATGGTGGGGTGTCTGGCTTTCCCACTGTGGAAAAGGGGGTCCATTTTGGGCTGGAGCAGGAGTGGGTGTGGGGGGGCACAGAATGGGTAATAAAAGCAGAAACAGTCATGCAAGATAGTTTTAAACCTGAGCTTCTCTGGAGGCAGCCAGAAGGTGCTGGGGAGCCTTGGGTTTCCATGGAGACTGGCTCTGCCCGCCTTGCCTGCCGGGGGGGGGGTCGTGCCCCTCCCGAGTAGAGTCCTCACAGTGCCCTCTCCCCTCCAGTCCAGCAGGGCATCATTGAGAACCAGCCGGCCACCCAGTCGACAGCATCGGCGCGTGTGTTTGGGAGTGTCAAGAGATGGCTGGAGAGTTTGCCCAAAGCCCTGTACTCCAGAGCCAAGGAGGAGCCCGCGGCCAGCTCCCCGTTCAACTGCCCTGGCCTGTGAGGCTTCCCAGAGGGGCTGGGATTCATGCGCACGGCGGGGGGCTTCCTCTCCTCACCCTGTGCAGGAGGGGGCGGGCTGTGGGTCTGGGCCCGGGCCCTTGCCCTGCCGGTCACACTTGGGCCTGGGACCTGGGATCTGGGACCTGGGACCTGGGACCCGGGACCCATGCAGCTCACGGCCTCCCACCCCCTCAGGCTCATCCCGGAGCCACAGGGCCACCTCTCTGAGGATACCTCCATGGAAAGCAGCAGCCCGCCCTTCATGCCCAGGGCCGCCACCCCGAGGCAGCGAAGGGGCCTCAAAACCTTTCTGGGCACCCACAGAATCCTGGATCGGGTAGGTAAATTGCCCTGCTTCTGGAGCCAGAAACTGGTGAGCACTTACAGGCAGCCGGCCCCCTGGAGCACCCCTGCCTGACGGGGTTGCCAGGGTGCGGGTTAAAGCCTCCTGACGTGCTTGGCTAAGGGTGGGCTCTCGAGCTGAGCTGCCTGGTTCAGATCCCAGCTCCATACTTACAGTCTATGCATTTCACCTTCTTCATCTGTAAAATAGGGTTGACAGCTGTGTCTGTCCCTTAGCACTGCGGCATAGAATCCCCCTGGGCCCTGGGGGCCCCCACGGCACCCACTCAGTCCTCCTTCCCACTCCAGGGCATCTGCCAGCCCCACTTGGTGCTGCACACAATCCTGAAACCAAGCCGCCCGAAGGGGTACCAGCTCCTCCTGCCTTCTGTACCACGGCAGCGGGGTCGGCGATGAAAGGCCGCTGGAGCCCAAGCCCAAGCGTGGACATGGCTGGGGGTCAGGAGAGGCCTTCCTTGCCCCACAAATAAATGCACATCGCAGGTGGCTAGCACCTGCTGCCGGGTCTCGCCCTACGCGCTTCTCCAGGTGTCTGATTGCCGATCTCCAAGGTTGTTGGACCAGGGGGAGGCAGGGGGCAGAATCACAGCTGGGATGAGGTTGACAGGTAGAGACAAGTCATCCCCAGGAGTCAGGCCTTGTTCCAAGTGAACCTTCCTTCTGGAAGGTGGGAGACCCTGCCACACACCTCAAACCTGGGGTCAGACCTCTGTCGATCTGGATCAGCCCACACTTGAAATGGGCGCCTGCCCAGACCTCTGCCCCCAGCCTCCATCTCTGATGGAATCAAAGTGGCTTGCCGACCTCCCACTGTGGGGCGAGCGTGTCCACACTCAGGCTGGGGGAAAAGAACCCCGTGTGTGCGCAAACGTTTGTCTTCTGCGTCCCCCGGGCCAGACTCACACCACCTGGTCCCTGGAGGGCAAGCATCTGGGTGTGCGGAAGGGCAGGGACAGGTGTTCCTCTCCTAGTCATGGAGGAAGAGGAAGGGCCATGTTCAAAGCCACTTCCGAAGGTGGCAAAAGACTAGGCGGCAGGTACTGCCTGGAGTTTATCTGACCGCTGCACTGACCCAGCAGTGCCACCCCATACGCCTGTCTACCAGGTGTGGCCCCGCCACAAACTGTTCCAACCTCCTAGACCAAGTTTGTGCCCCCTACCCTCCTTGAAGCCCCGCGTTGGCATCAACGCCTCACCAGGCCCAAGATCTAGGTCTCTATCGCCACCTCCTGGCCAGTGAGGAAACTGCCGAGGAATTTACAGCCAGGCACCGTGCTGAATAGGAGGAAAAGGGTGGGTTTGGGCTGGACAGGCGGTGGCGATCTTAGGGCCAGAACAGTTTGTGGAGCGGGGAGACCTGTTTTGAAGGGGTGCCGTGGTCCCAGAAGAAAAGGCGACAGATCTAGGCACAGTCTGGACAAACCCTCTGGAAGATGGGCTGGGAGCAGTACTACCATCCTTTTCACAGGGTGGGGAGGGCTGGAGTGGGATTTCAATCCCTGGGATGACCTCTTCCCTCCACCCCTTTTCTGGACTTTCACGCCCGCCCCCCTGCCAACAGTATTTCTATTTCCTTGGAGAGTCTGCGGGTCTCAGAGGAGGCCTGATTCTCCCGCACCTCCTTCCTGTGACCTTGCGCGGCCCGCCTCGCGCTCTCCCAGCCTCAGTTTCCCCCGCCCGGCCGCCGACTGCAGCGCCGCGCTGCGCCCACGCGGGGGCAGTGTTGGCCTGGCTTTGGCGCTGCCGGGCGCGG
>NW_006441061.1:5024817-5025059 GCF_000325575.1 Pteropus alecto | reverse complement strand
CGCCCCCCGCCACCTACCCGCGTCCGCGGCCGGCCCGCGGAGGGTGTGTGCACCCCCAGCCCCGCAACTTCTCTACTTCCCTTTCTCGCCTTTTGTTATTAAACCCCGAACTGCTCAGCTTGCGACAGCGCCGTCAGCAGCGAGCACTGGAAATTGAGTCCCGCATGCGGCGCACAGGGGCGGGGCGGCGGCTGGAATCCTCGCCGGCGTCTGGGGGCCCCTGAAGCCAAGCACTTTCCCGG
>NW_006441061.1:5016425-5024756 GCF_000325575.1 Pteropus alecto | reverse complement strand
GTGGGGGGAAGGCGCAGGCGGGCGCCCCTTCCGGCCCCCTCGCGACCCTTCCCCACTCTTTCATTTCTTCTTTCGCACTCTGGCGATCCCCCCACTCCTCCCTTCTCGTTCCTCCTCCACGAGCATGGGTTCTGTGTCCAGAGGACCTTGAACGTCAGCTCTGAGCCTCACATCCCACTCACAGCACAAACGCAGACATGCGGGGACACCCGGAGACGCACACCACACACACAGGCGCCAGACACACAGACGTGACATGTAGCCAACGCACTGGGCAGACGCCACACACGCACGCAGACGCCAGACACACATGCACACACTTCAAAGACATCGCACAGACACACACAGATACGTGCACCACAGACACACACACGTGTACAGACCCGCACCACACACCTAGAAATACCACGGGTGGCGCACATACATACCGTCCCACAGTTAGCTGTCCCAGTGACCCCAGACTCCACATTCTGGGGTCCACCCACTGACCCGGAGACTGCAAATGCCCCCCACCCCCCTCACGCCCATCCTCTGTAGGTCCCTGCACCAACATGCCCTCCCCCACTGCAGGCAGAGCTTGAATTTTTATATGGGGGTGACCTGAAGGAAGGCGAGGGAGGAGGGTGTGCCGCAAAACTGGTGAGGGGATCCCTTCTCAGGCGTCCGCAGGTTCTCAGCCCCTTCCCCTTCCCAGGGCTCCCAACGGGGTCCTTTTCCCTGGTATGTTTCCGCTCAGGCTGCGGGTGGCCAGCCCTGCCTGGGCTCTGGGGAGCAGCATGGCTGGGCTGGCCAGGGAGGTGGCCATGACTGAAGCTGGTGCCCCAGCTCCTGCTCCCTGCAACCCCAGAACCTCTGGGAGGGGGCAAGGCAGGTGTGCCCCCACTTGTCTCGTCATGTTCCCGTCTGTCCTTCTCATTCCAAGCAATCAGGGTCTCCACCCCAGTCCGCCCTCGCCCCACGCCACCCTGGTCCAGGGGCAGACCTGTGACAAAGCAGGGTCGGGGGCAGTGGGGGCCAGGTCTAGTTTCGGGGTGGCAGAGAAGAGAGGGAGGAATGACACCCAACCCAGGGCGGAAGGGAGTGACGGGAGAGGCAAGATGACCACCTCGCTGGGCCTCCCCACCCACTGGCGACTGCATCTCCTTAGCCCATTTGCAGATGAGGAAACTGGGGCCCAGGGAAGTTTGAGGGTCTAGCCAGGCCGTGTCCGATGTCAGTGCCCAGGCTTTGGCCTCACACACAGACGTTCTGCTATAAGCCACGCTTAGTACAACCATTTGTTGTCGTGGAAACGGGCCCAGAGAGGCTGAACCTTTTCTTAAGGTCACACAGTTATTACATGTTAGAGTCAGGACTGGAGTTCAGAGGAAGAGCCCACCAAACACCAGCGCCTCTTAACAGGAGCCCACGTCTCCCACGCAAAGGCAAGCCGGGTGGTCTGGGAGCCCCTTCCCGCACAGAGCACGTGGGGGGCTCCGGCGGGAGGGAGAACCAGCCTGACATTTGGAGAAGGTGGAATTTGGGAAGGAGGCAGAGATACAGCAGGAGCAAAGGCTCATGGGGACAGGAAGCCTCAAGGCTTCCCTGGAGAGCTGGGCTGACCCTCCCACCCTGGGAGGTGGGAGAGGCAGAGCTGACTCCAGCACCGGAGAGGGGGCCTGAGTCCCCACACAATGGAGAGCCACTGAAGCTGTGGGGCCCGTGTGAAGCCAGCCCCGAGCGGGACTCTGGGGACAAGAGCTGCCCCGTGGGCTCATCCATGTTCATTCTGCAGGCAGTTCACTGAACACCTACTGTGTGCCACCCACACAGTAGGCTGGGCCCTGGACACACAACGGGCACCAGAACGACCAGCCCAGCCCTCAGGAGGCTACAGTCTAGTAAGGGACATGGACTCAAACGGGCAATTCCAGGACACGGTTGCAAGTGCTGTGATAGCAGGCCTGGGGCTTTGTGGGTACAGAGCGGGGACCCAACCCACTGATGGGACGTGGGGTCGACACCTGGCCTTTCCACGCGGTCAGACCTGGCAGAGGAACCGGAAGTTGTGGGAGGACAGTCCTCGGCACCGGCCGGGGCGAACACGGGGCACAGGAAGGCTGCTGACAAGGCAGGAGGACAGGTCAGCGTTCCCCGAGCCAAGATGCGCGCGCGCGCGCGCACACACACGCGTGCACACACACGCGCGTGCACACACGTGCACACACGCGTGCACACACACGTGCACACACACGTGCGCGCGCACACACGTGCACACACACATGCACACACACGTGCACACACACGTGCGCGCACACACACGTGCACACACGCGCACGTGCGTGCTGCGTCCAGCCACGCGGGGCTGCCCACTGCTCGCTCCGGTTCCCCTGCCTTTGTCTGCTGCTCGACTCCCACCCGCGTGTCCTCCCTTTCCCGACATTTCTGCCTCTTCGGGTCCCGTCGTCATTCTCTCCCAAACACGCTCTAAGTGACAGATGGTCCGCACCTTCAGGGGCTCCTGTGGAAGGCCATCAAACCCCTCCATGGGGACAATGCGCGCTTCCCCCCCAGGCAGCCCCACAAGCCTCAATGTTCCCTGTAAACAGGCTCAGGAAGGGGGCCGTACTGGTGATGTTTACTGTGCCTTTTAGGCCCCGTAGGAGCCAGCTCTGGGCGGAGCCTGAGCCAGGGGCAGGGATTGGACCGAGCAGGTTGGTCTCTGGAATCCTCCTGAATGGTGGCATTTGGACCCCAAGAGCAGCAGCCAGAGTAGCTCGTCTGCCATCTCCATCATGAGGCCTTGGGGACCCTAATGACCTACCCGCCAGGGTTTCCCCAGTTTATTGTCTGCACTTGGCAGCCCTGGGGACTGCGATGATGCCCCCAAGCTCCCAGGGAGCCCGGGTTGGCCTCTGGGCTGACTTCCAGCTCTCGCGGCCCAGAGCCCTGCTGGCCCAGGCACCTCGAGGACCCAGGCCACCGTCGCCCGGGGAAGACACCTCCGTGGGCCGGCTCGTGCATACCTTCTACCAGCCCACAGCCATGCTGCGCCATTAACCGGGGTGACCAGGAGTCCACGTGAGCGAGACAGACCAGGGCCTGCCCTGGCAGGGCTCAGAGTCCAGGTGGGAGTCACAGAAGGATGACCGACACAGGCACCACGTGCAAACATTGGCCTAAAAGCGGCCATGCTTAGAGCTTACTTATCTGTGAAGGAGGCAGCAACTGTGAAGCGGGCACTGCCCCCTATTACAGAGGAAGAAACCAGGGCACAGAGAGGTTAAGTCATGTTCCCAGGGTTGCACAGCTCCAGATTTAAAACATCGGTGATAGGTGCTGTGATGGGGGAGCACAGGCAAGCATGCAGGGGAGCACAGGGCCGCTGGCACCTCTGAGGCTGGGGTCTCCTCCTCCAGAAAAATGGCCAGATTTCCTGCAGCCCGGGTGACAAGGCACAGAGGGGCAGAGCTGTAGCCAGGCTACGCAGGCTGACTATCATGGTAGACTGTGTCCACGCCTTCATTCTATTCCTTCTCCTTCGTCCATTCACGAAACACATTTATTGAGCACCTACAGTGTACCAGGCTCTGTGCTGGGCCCTGTGAACCAGACAGACAGCCTTCCTGACTCAGGGTGAGAAGGCTTCGTAGGTGTGTGACCCCTGCAGTCAGTGGCACAGGGCCCCTCACCCAGAAAGACCCTGCACCTCGTTCAATCCTCTGCTGTTGTCATCTTGAAATTCTTAATAGATTTCGAACAAGGGCTCTGCGTTTTAATGTTGCCCTGGGCCTTGCAAATTGTGTAGTGGGTCCTGGACACAGACATTAAACTGTGACAGATGCTAGGCAGGGGCCACGTGGAGGGCTGGCAGGAGGGTCCAGGAGCGTTTCTCAGAGGCTGTCATAGATTGGCCTCAAATGGGCTTTGTCCTGACCCTAAGTCCCCGTCATGGGTCCCCAGGTCCCTTGGGGCAGTTCCCTGGGAGCTGGGTCAGCACCAGGCAGAAGCTCAGGACCAGCAAAAATCCAAAAGGACTTAAAATTATCCCTGCGTGTCTGCACTGACCTGACAACGCGCAGGCAGCACGGGGTCAGCAGGCACAAGCCCGAAACCGAAGAGGAGCGAGCCCCTCCCACCGGGCCCTGGTCCCTCCCACTAGGTAACCCCGTTTCTGGGCACCTTCGAGAGATAGTCCATGCACATTCATGTATGGAAGTATGTGCGCGCATGCATTTTTATATTATAATGTTGATCTTACATACCTTCTGTATTATACACACTTCTCCACACTTAGTGTCCTCACTTCACAGTGTAACTGGGAGATCATAGAAGGTCCTTTCAAAGTCACTTATGCACGGCATACATGGTTGCCCACGCACGGCACCGGGCCTTGGGACGGCACGGTCCACGGAGCTCCGCACACACCCAGGCCTACCCCTCAGCCACTCTCCCGTCCTAACTGCGAGGATCCACGTGGAGGAAGGTCCATCCTGTGCTGTGATGATTTTCAACTCTACATGAGGCTCAGGCACAGCCGCCATCCTGGGGTCACACGGACAGACCAAGGTCTGAACCCGCGAAGCGGCGGCGCCACCGCTCAGGTATGGGTTCACATTCCCCAGAGGGCACTGCCCCTTGCAATACGTTCACGACCTCCCGGATGCCAGATGGAGAAAGCAGGTGAGAGCCTGGCAAAGGACATTCCAGCCTGACAGAACCACCAGGATGGAGCTGGCAGGAGTCCCAGCAAGGCCTGGAGGGCGGGGTGGGGCCAGGTGGCCTGCTGGGGGGCTGTCCAGGTGTGGGTGCCTGGACCCCTAGGCCCCAGCTGCACCCAGGCTCCTGGCACTCCCCTCTGGCGGATTGTGCCTGTCGCCAGGGAGGGCTGGCATCAGCTGGTTGAATGTGCCTGGAGCGGTGATTCAGTATTTGGGTTCAAAGCATTATTTTTATTGTGTTTTGTTTATTCTAAGCTCTGCTTTTGAAATCTGTTTTCCAACCTTAAAAATAATTCCCTTGAATTGGGAGCTCATTGTCCCTGGGCACACGTGGCCCCCCATGTGGGGTATCTGGGATGGGCCTGCAGGATAGCAGACACCCACCTGCCCTGGCTGAGCAGGGCAGGCGACAGGCAGCCCTTCCAAAGCTGTGTGGAGATGGACCTTTCAGGCACTGGCTCAAGAAGGCTCAGCTTTTGTGGTCGCGGTCACGAGGCCCTGTGACAAAAGCTAAGGACCTTCTCTGTTCAGAAAACTTCAAGGAGCATCTAGGACCTTCTGAGGCCCATCCATGGATCCCTCCCTCCGATTTCCAGCCCCTGAAGGACTCTGCTGTCAGCCTTTTCAGAATAATAACCATAATAGCTAAAATTGAGCTGCTTACTCAGATTCTGGGGCTGTACTGTGGAGTTTCCGGGATTAACTCCCTTTACCCCTCATAACTGAGGCACAGAGAAGTTGAGTCACTCACCGAAGGTCGCACAGCCGGTAAGTGGCTAAGCCAGGATCTAAGCCCAGCCAGTCTGCTCAGTCCGAGTTCCTAACCTAATGTATGCACGTGCACACGTGCACACACGCACACGCACACAGGCACACACATGCATGGTGCACAGGGGGGCTCTACCATTGGGTACTATTTTGAAGGTGGGAACAGAGAGTGGGGGTCCCACAGTGCAGACGACCCTCGCAATGACGGCCATCAGCACAGATTCTTCCCCTTCCTCCTCCCCCCCATTTCCTCCTCCTTCCCTTCCCTTCTCTCCCTTCCTACTGTTTCCCTCTCTCTTTCATCCTCCCTCCCTCCTCCCTGCCTCTCTCCCTCCCTCTCCCCCCAAGCACAGATGAGGATGAGGCATGCTTGCCCCCATAGCGGCTGGGCCCCCATGGTAGAAACAGCACAGTCCAGTACCTGGCACACGTCTGGGGAGCCACTGGTTCCACCTGGCCTCCTGTTTGCATGGGGGCTGAGCCCACAGACCTGTCTGGGGTTGGGGGACTCTGCCCCACCCCCTCCTTCCCTAGTGCAGGGAGGACAAGCAAGGGCCTCACGGGCCTTCCAGGCTGGGATTTCCAGCGTTTGTGGAGTTAAGACCCTAATACTATTTTCCAACAGCTTTTGGTGGTTTAATAGAATTGAGGGTAAATCTAACTTGCAAATTTTCCCTTTTGATCTCCCGCTTTTTTTTTTCTTTTTTTTTTGAAATTTTAGTAGCTCGACAGGACAGGGCTTAGAACGGAACTGGAGATGTTCCCTCCTCTGTCCTGCTCCCAGCCAGGGTCTCCTGAGGTTTGAAGTTCTGAGTGCCTCGAGGTGGTCACTGCAGGCTGAATTCCTGGTTGCCAGCCTTGACTCCCCTCACCCCACACTTATCAGGCCTAGGCAGGCTCTTCCTCTGGTAGCCCCCAGGTCATGCCTCCTATGCCCCCCGACTTCCTCCTCCTCCCTCCATGCTCCCCCTCACTCTGCAGCAGGCTTCTGGCTTCTTCTTTACTCTCCTGAGCCAAACCTCTTCATACCCCAGGACCTTTGCACATGCTTTGCCCTCTGCCTGAAATGCCCTTCCACTAGCTTCGCTGATTCCTACTTGACTCCGCTGTCTCAACTCAGATGTCTCCTCCTCGAGGAAGCCCTCCTGGATCAGAATTGAACAATGATAATGTTACTGGTGCACAGAGGACTACTCTCAGCAGACCCTGAGCTCCAGGAGGACGGGGACTGAACAGGCCCCAACGCAGAGCCAGCCACACAGGAGGCCCTCAATAAATGCCAGGAGAGGGGGCAGGGTCTTCTCCGTGAAAATCTCCCTGCAGAGCTCTGTGCCTCAGTTTCCTTGTCTATAAGACAAGGGACTGGGTGACATGCTTGCACTTGCCATGTGATGACTCTCTGGTGCTCCCTCTGGCTTTCTGGCAAGGATCACACTCATTTCACGGTATTTGACTTCCTCGATTATCTGATTTTCCAGGGAGAAATTTAAAATCTCTGGGTTGGGGTGGCATCTGCCCGATACCCGGGCACCCGTCCCATCCCACCAGCTTGAGTGCACCTGGCATCCTGGGGAGACCCATTAAAACTGCCCCCTCTTGGCAGACAAAGCCTCTCACAGGGAAACCCAGCAAGGGCTCTGTAACCGCGTTGGCAGGGGTACTGCTGCTCTCCGTGGCCAAAGTTATCACTGGGTTCAAGGCTGGGTTCAAGTTCCGACCGGGTCACTGCCTGGGAGGCTGAGGCCCGTCATTCATTCCTCTGTGCCATTGTCCTCGGCTGTATATCGGGCACACTAACAGCATCTCCCTGCTGGGGCTTCTCTGTTGACTGAGATGGTTCCTTGCTTGGGTTTTGGGGGTCAGGAGTGTGCCCTTCTCATACCAAGGGCGGTGGCCTCAAGTTTCAGGAGCCGAGAAACCCAGGTCAATACCCAGTTCTGTTACTTAGCCGGCTGTGTGAACGCCTCTAAGTGCCTCAGTTTCCCCATCCATAACATAAGGGCGATAGGTACACCTGCCTCTTACAGTGGCTTCCCCCTCTCAGTGCTAGATCAGTGTCTGCTTTCCCTATTACCAGCCTGGCCTCCCTGAACCCCACAATTGCCTTCTGATCATATGGGGGTAGTAGGCATGAACAGCAAAGGGGAGAATCCACCAGAACCTCACGCATCCTCTCCACCCGGCAAGAGTCCGTTGCCACTTTCCCAGCTGTGTGACCTGGGGTGAGTCCCCTCTCTGAGCCTCAGGCTATTCGCCAGAGAAAGGACGTCCGGATTCGACCACAGGGCGCACCGTGAGGCTTATGTGGGGCAGTGTGTGGCTGGCTATTGTCGTTGTTACTGTCCTTACATCAGAAAGTAGAGCCGGTTCCTCCACTCGGATTTTACCGATGGGGAAATAGGCCGGCAAGAAGGACGTGCTCAGTCTCGACAGCGGGGTTGGCGGGGGCGCGGGGGGGGGGGAAGGACATTCGACGTCCGCCCCCCCAAGCTTCCAAGTCACTGAGGCACCGAGAGGGGAAGGCGGGGCAATGGGTCACATGGGGGGGAACCTTCCCGAAAGCCCATCCCAAGAAGCTCCACCCCCCACCCCACCCCCCGCCCCAGAAGGCCTGGAGCCAGGACTTCCCCGGCAGGGAGGAGGGCAGCCAAGGCACAGAGAAGGGCAGGGACTGGCCTGAGGTCACAAAGCCCGGTGGCGCTGCCTGGTGACCCCCTCCCCGCCTCAGCCCGCCTTCCCCGGCAGCTCAGTCCTGTAGGGACGTGGGGAGCCTCCGTCTGGGCCCCGCCGAGCCGTGGGATGAAAGGGGGACCCGATCGCCCAAATCCGCCTCGCTCGGCGGCTCGCCCGCCCCTCCCGCCGC
>NW_006441061.1:5006133-5016272 GCF_000325575.1 Pteropus alecto | reverse complement strand
AGGAGCGGAGGAGGCGGGGAGGCGGGCGCGGGACCCCAGCCCCGCCCGCCGGTTGTCCTCGGCGTTCCAGGCCCTTTGGGGGTGCCCTACCTCCGCCACCCGTTGCCAACTCGGTGCCTGAGCCAGACAGAATAGCTGTGGTACCCAGGAATGGCCCCATCTCGGGTCTCAGCACATGCTGTTCATTCTACCTGAAACACTCTTCCCATCTTTTTCTTCCCGCCTGAGCCCAGCTCCCGTCTCTCCTTGCGGGCCCTTCCAGAAACGGCTCCCTCACCCCGTTCCCAGGTGTCCTTCTCCCTGGCCCCTGCCGCAACACCCCTGCGGCCCACACTCTCTAGAAGCCTGGTCCCCCCAGGCCTCTGGCCATGAGCTCCAGAAAGGCATCCTCGTCCCCCCCGCCAGCCCTCAGCCTGGACAGCTGCGGGTGGCTGCTCTACAAACAGGGAGGACTCCTTCAACAATAGCGGTCACAATAAGGGTGGCCTTTGGGGCAAGCCAGTCCCAGGGGGCTGCCGAGAGAATTCCCGGCTCCTAGAGTATGTCGCAATTTCTTGGGCCGCCATAGCCTCAGATCACAAAGCTGGGCGAGCCTTTTCCCCATCTCCAGCTCAGGTCCTGCCCTCACTGTGCAAGGCCCCCAGCTGCTGCCGCGGCTGTGGGCTCAACAGCTGACAGCCCCTCAGAAAGGCCCAGGGCCTGATCCCCGGCCCCAAAGTCCCATGATGCACTGCAGCAGCCTCCTAGAACCTTCTCCTTTGCCAGGGAGCTGATTTCCCGGCCTCCCTAGCGCCCCAGAGCAGCAAACTGGCGACGGAGTTCGAGTTCCAACCTGCAGTTGGGAGACACTGAGGCCCACTCGCACTAAGGGGTGCGAGTTTCAGAGCTAGTGGGACAGGGTTGGCGGCATTTGGCTTCGGGAAAGAGAGAGCCCCGCCCCCCGCCCCAGGCTAGATTCAAACCCGGGACTCTATTCAACCAAGGCCTCGATGTATGTACTAATATTGCGTCTCAGGAACCGATGTTTTAATACACACTTATAGCACAGCACCGTGTAACTGGCTGTACATGCGCACAAATACAAGAGCAGCCCAGAAACCGGCCCTCTCCTGCCTCCCCAGGAGGGGAAGGGGCTGGGGGTAGGCGGGGTGTAGTGGGTGGGAGGGATGCGGAGATGGGCATGCTGCCTGCAGGAGCTGCGGCCTGGGTGGGCGAAACCAGATGTGAGCTTCGGCCCCACCCCCAGCTCCAGCTTTCCTGTGGCTGCCTCCCCAGGGTATCGGGTGTTCTGTCTGCAGCTCCCTACGCCACTCCAGCTGCCCTTACCCAGCCCACTCTCTGCTCTCTTGGGTTCGGCAGGCAGAGAGGGGAAGGGAGACCGAATGGAGGGCTCACCCTGGCTCAGCAGGACACCTGACCCCCCTGGGACAAGCTTCTCGGTCTGTTTTCTCATCTATCTTGGAAGGCTGGACGAATTCTCCTTCTTCCTTTTAGCAAATGTTTACTGAGCACCTGCTATGTGCCACCCCTGTGCTAAGTGTGGGGATACCTCTGAGGATGGGAGAGTCAGCATGTCGTGGAGGAAAAAGACACGAGTCAAATAGACCCATAAACAGGAGCTATCATGGTAGATCTCCAGGCTCAGAGAAAAGGCTCTCACCCAGCCACAGACAGCAGGGAAGGCTTCCTGGAGGAAGTGGCACGAATGAATCGAATGGCCAGGGCGAGGAGAGTGAGCTGTGGGCGGGGAATTCCGAGTGTGGAGGCAGAGAAGTGAGTGGGCCGGATTGTGTGAGTGGGAGAGAGGAGGGAAGAGCAGGCTGGTGTGGCAGAGGGCTGGGGAGGGCCTGGTTGTGGACCTGGGAACCCATGAATGCCGAAGGCCAGGATGTCCCCACTGCCAAGTTGAGGAACACAAAGGGCGGGACGGAGCCAGAGAAGCAGGAGGGTCAAGGTGGCGGTAAAAGAAAATCGCAGCCTGGGTTTCAGACCCCACCTGGAATGGAGTGGCCAGAGGCTGAACTGGAGGAACCCAAGCTCAGCTCCAAGGAGGTGTGATGGGTGGGGCTGACCCAAGGGTGGCAAAGGCCTGTGACTCACTCCTTTCCACTACCGTGGCCAAACTCCTGTGTCCCTTAGGTGCAATCCAAATGGTCCCTCCACTGTGAAGACTTCCCAGGTCCCCTCCCCCTCCTCCACTCTGTCCCCTCTGTGATTTCAGGATCTTTAGACAGATTTTCTCAAACAGCATCTTTGCTGAACACCTACTATGTTTCAAGTACTTGCTGAGGACTCTGCCCCAGCGAGGGAAACAGCCTCCACAGCTGGGAAGGGCAGGACCAGGCTAGGGGCTCACGACCACCAACCTCACCCCAGGCTCTGAATGCAGAGCTGGGCCACCTCCCCCTCCGTGCGATGCTCTTCCCTGCCCCTCCCATCTGTCAGATCCCAGCTGTCCTCTCCTCCAAGCGGCCCTCCCAGGACTGTCCCTCTGAGGCAGTCAGAGGTCTGCACCTCCCCCACTCCGCATCACACTCTCCATCCCTCTCTCATGTCCTTCGGAGCTCTTTTCACAACTGCAGCTCTTTCTCCTTTGTCTACGTGGTTATAGACTCTCTCCCCACGTAGACGGAGGTTCCCGGGAGGCATAGACTGTGCGTCTCGCTCACAGCTGTGTCCTCACATTAAAAAGGATTGGGTTGCGCTTCAAACAGGGAAGACTTCAAACAACAGTGCATAAGCAAGAAAAGTGTTTATTTCTTGCTGAAGTAAATACAGGCAGTCGGGGCTGGTATGGGGCTCCATGGCTGCTGGGGACCTGGGCTCCTGTTTAGTTGCTCTGCCATCCTCAACACGCGGCTTCGACCTCACAGCGCACAATGGCTGCTCAAGCTCCAGCCTCTGTGCCCACATTCCGGTGAGCAGAAAAGAGAAGGGAAAAAGGATCCTCACCTGTCCTTTAAGGAAACTCCCAGGAAGTGATGCAAATCACTTCTGGCAACATCCTATTGGCCAGGACTTGGTCACATGGCCAGCTCTGGCTGTAAGAGAAGCTGGGAAATGTAGTCTCTAAGCCAGGAAGCCATGTGCCCAGCTAAGGATTGAGGATTGCTAGTCTTATGGAAGAGGAGGGAAGAGACTTAGCAACGTGTGTCGCAGTCTCCACCTATAATAATAAAAATAACAGCTGATGTGTTTTCAGTACTTTACTTTGTAGTCATTCACTGAATCCTCATAATAACCCTTAAGGTAGGGAAACTGAGGGACAATATTGGTCAAAACAGCTGCCCAAGGCGACCCAGCTGGTGAGTAGCAGAGCTGGCATTTGGACCTAAAGCAATCTGCCTACAGGGCTGACTGTCTCGCTCACTGCAGTGCCCGCTAAATCGCTAGAGAATGAATGACGGACCTAACTGAATTTGCTCTCGTCCCCATGTGCCCATAAGTTGACAGGACGCCCCTCATCGTGGGTTCCTCCCCTGCCCCTTGGGTTGGCTCAAGGGGCTATGGCCTCCAGGACTGAGGCAGGGATTTTGGCCATGGGGAGGGGAATGACGGGCAAGGCCATCTGTGATGGAAGGTTCCAGAGAACCAGGGGGCAGGGGGATATGGAGGCAGCCTCAGGCTTCCTTCAAAAAGTGAGACTGAATCAGGATGAAAAGAAAAACTTCCGGGGCAGTGTGGAGCCTGGGGCGGCTCTAGCTGAGCTTCTGGCTGCTGGGGTGTCCAGATCCTGGTTGGGGTTCAGGCAGGAGAAACTGAGAGTGGGGTGGGCTCTTGCCTGGCCCCACGGGAGCCCAGGGTGTTGGCCAGCCAGCCTTCCTGCGACGCCTCCCTTAGGTGGCTGCCTCTCCCAAGTTGTCCCTGCCGAGGAGCTCTTCCTGGGGACATTTTCCTACTCGATCCACCTGGGTTTGGCGCTGGGAGAGGATGCCATAAGGCCCCTGGAGAGGCTTGGCCTCTAGCCTGTGGAAGCATCCTTCGAGGAGACAGGCTCTAACAGCAAGAAGGTGCCCTTACCTCCAGCCACTCGCCTATCAGGCCCCTGCCTGGCTCGCCACCGGCTTCCCAGCTGTGCTCCAGGCCCTGCTTTGTATCCCTGTTTCCAAGGTCCCCGTTTTTCTCCCTGAGTGGGGTGGGGGAGTCATGACTTTTTCTGTGCCACGGACCACCCAGGCATGTGGTAACACCTTCATACCCTGTCTGGTTTGTAAATGCATAACAAATACATGGGATTACACCGGGAGCCAATTAATTTCAAATACAGCTAATGGGATTTTTTTAAAGCACATTCGTGATGTCATAATAAGTGTGCTTCTTTATTAAACATTAACAAGATCTAGCAGGAAGTCTAAAACGAAGGACTGACGAATGAGATTTTGAGGAATCTGCATCCGTTTTGATTTGATCCGCAGAGATCGGTGATTTCTGCTGGGAGCCAAGCTGGAGGTGCTGGCGACTGCAGGGGTGCCGACTGCAGGGGTGCCGGGTGCGGTCATCCCTGAAGGAAATGCTGGACTGGACTTAGGCAAAACGATGATGTCATTCTCTTCCCATCCAAGTTCATGATCGCCCTGAATTCTATCCATGCCACACCCCAGGTTAAAGACCCCTTCTCTGCTCCAGCAGTCGGGGTACAGACATTATACCCACTGAGCACGGAGTTCTGGGAGGGCAAGGAAGGGAGATTTGGGGTGGGGTTAGGGGAGGGACCAGCAGCTAAGGGGCAGGAGTCCTGGACTCCAGGTAGAATCCGCCTGGCCCCAATAACCAATGAAAGCTGGAAATTGGGGGAGGAGGAGGGGAAGGTGGAGAGTGAGGGGGAAGGCAGAGGCCTGCAGCCTTTGGCACTGACACATTCTGCTCCTTCCTTTCTCCCTGACACCCCGCTCCCCTCCCTCCCCCTCCCCCAAACACATAGTGAATAGGGGAAGAAACAGAGACCTGTCAGCAGATGCCTGGACCAGCTGTGCTTCTGCCCCACACCCCCAGTGCACCATCCCCCCAGCTCCTGCCTGGGCCTCAGAAGGGCAGGCCAGGGCTCCAGGAGAAGGTGGGACAGGGGCCTGGCCCAGACAGCCTGCCTTGTCCCTCCTTCGCGCCTGGGTGAGGCAGGGCACTCCGCCTCTCCGCCCCTTAGTCCTGCTGTCTGTGAACCGGCATGACAGCGCTTCCTTGCAGCCTTGTCAAGTTTACAGACATCTGGCAATGGAAAATGCTCTGTAAGTAATTTTGTCATCCTTATGAACACTTGCCTCCCTCCCTCCCTCTCTGTCCACCTTCCTGCATTGGGGACCATGCTGGCTTGGCCCCTGCACCCCGACCCAGTCCAGCGGGGCAGATCTGCTCAGCTCTCAGTCCCCAGCCTCTAGCACAGCACTTGGCATCTAGCGCATGCTCAGTAAACGTCTTTTGAGTGAATGAACCAGCAGAGTTACTTGGGGATAAAGCCCTTCCTCTCTCTGGGCCTGAGTTTCCTCACGTAGGAAACAAACGAGGACTCTCCAAGGATCCTCCCGCCCTCAAATCAGGACTGGATGTTATTGTCACCGCTGTGCTGAGTCTGGGGTCTTTTTTTTTTTTTTTTTTTTTTAATATTCATGCCATAACACATCCCGAAGTCTTCTTACCTGGGCACAAGCCGACCTCTCGCTTTCCTGACTGCTTCTGTGCTTGGACCCTACTCTCCACCACACAGCTGGTGCAGGGGTGTTGAAAACGCCACTCTCTGTGGGATAAAGACAAGAGTCTTTAACCTGGCTCGCAGGGCCCTGCACAGCCCAGCCCTGGGGAGGCTTCCAGCCGTTTCCAGAAACTTCCACCGCCCCCCGTGCACACAGGCTTTCTCTCTGCCCCTTCTCCTCTGGCCCTTTGCACGTGCTGCTCTCTCGAGCTGCGATGCTGCTCCCTCCCTCTTCACCTGGGTGACTCCTGCTCATTCTCCAGATCTCGGCTCTAGGGCCACTGCCTCCAGGAAGTCTTCCCCCCACCCTCCCCTTAGACTGGGGCAAATCACCCCGTTATTGTCTGCCATAGCCCTGTGCCTCTCTGTCCCAGTGTCTGGGCCTCTTGTCCTCACATGTGAGATGGAGACAGTGCTGGTCCTAACTGCAGGGGCGTGAGTCAGCGAGACCATCTGTGCACAGCCTCCGGCCTGCACCCAGCACAGCACCCTGCTCGCCCCTCCACCCAAGGCACATGGGAATGGCAGAGCGGGGAGGGGGGTGTCAGGGGGCATCCCCAAGCCACTCCGCTGCTGGTCTGCCCTAGACATTAAGGAAGGCAGTAGAGAGAGCCTCAGAGTGGCTGCCAAAAAAAGGGTGAATGCTGAGTGTGTGTGTGTGTGTGTGTGTGTGTGTGTGTGTGTGTGTGTGGCTGGCAGGGAAGAGCCTTCAGAGGAGGGGAAGGAGCTGGAAAAGCCCAGCACTGCAGCATCAGTGAAGCCAGGGGCCCAGAGGCAGGGAGCGGAGGGGGATGGGTGAAGGAGGAGGTGGGCCTATATGGAGGGAGGGGCTTCCCAAACCTGGGAGAGGGGACCGGAATTCTGGACCTGAGGGTCTGCGGACTTGCTCGGTCCCCTAGTGTCAAGGGCTTGCACTCTGCCTCTCCAAGACCCCTGTTTGGATCCAGGCTGTACCATTTATGTGCTGCGTGACCCCGGGTGAGTCCTTTGCCTGTCCAAGCCTCAGTTTCTTCGGATGTAATATGGGTATGAGAACATATTTGTCTGCTAGAGCTGCCAGAACAAAGTGCCGCAGACAGAACGGCTTAAACAACAGAAATTTATTGTCTCGCAGTGCTGGAGGCCGGAAGTCCGGGACCAAGGCGTCGGCAGGTCTGGTTCCTTCGGAGGCCCCTCTCCTGGGCTTAGTGATGGCTGTCCTCTCCCCGTGTCTTCATGTGGTCCGTCCTTCGATTGTATCTATGCCCTAATTTTCTCTTCTTATAAAGACATCAGTCATACTGGATTGGGGACCACTCTAATGACCTCGTTTAACCTTAATCATCTCTTTAAAGACCCCGTCTCCAAACAGAGTCACAGTCTGAGGTACTGAAGGTTAGGACGTCGACATACGAATTTGGGGGGACATAATTCAGCCCGTAACACTTGCTTTCCTGTCTCGGAAAGCGGGCTCCACTAAAGGCTGATGTACGTGTATTTATTTGGGCGCGTATTCCCAGGGGAGAGTGAACCAGGAGAGGAAGGAGCCAACACAAGCACACGTTACTGAGTTCACCATGATGGAAGTCTGGGTGCCCAGCCCCCGGAGATGGAGATTACTTATGAAATGCATCTCAGGACCACCTGCCCAGGGGAGGGGAGTAGAGAGGAGGCGCCAATCCCGTGACTCTGTCTCCCCTGGACCAATGGTTGACCTGCAGGGTGTTACAGCTGAGTATGAGTGACTGGTAGGTGGGTTCCTGGGCATCGGGGAAGCCCCAGGGCAGGAAGCGAGATGGGACCCGCAGGCCTAGGGTGAGGCGCTGGCAGGCCAGCTGCCTGGAGCTAGCCACGGCCTGCAAGGGATGTTCACTGGATTGAGGCAAAGCCGAGAGGTGTGAAGGAATGCACGAGAGGTGTTCTATACGGTCCGCCCCTTGCAGCACCCAGCTCTGCCCCCGCCTTCCACTGGGTCCCGTCCATTCGGGTCCCCTTCAAGGCTGGCCACCTGCAGTCCTTGCAAAGATGTTACAGGCCCTGCTACAGCCACAGCTGGACAGCCCCCGCGGCCACAGCTGCGGTGGATTGCTCACACCTGAACAGCAACTCCTTCCTTTGCCTGTTGGCTCCTGGCATAAAGACCCCAGAGCGGTCAGATGGCAGTCGCAGCTTTGAGGTCACTGGGACCCATACTGTCGCAGGTCATCAGGACCTCTTATCTGATAAAACCTAAGGCTGCAGGGATGAGAAGCCCAGATTCATGAATGGGGCGCTGCAAGAGACAGAGAGAGCCGCCAGTCCTATTTCTGCACCTTGTCCCTGGACTGTGTGTCCCGGCTCTTCCAGACACAGTGCCATTGTCTGGCTGTGGGTTCTGTGCACAGGGTGCTGGAACACCAAAGCACAGAGAGGGCGAGGGGCCTGCCCGGGCCACCCGGCGGGCCTGAGTCCAGTCTTGACCCCCAATCCAGTGCTCCTTCGACCAAGAGAAAATGTGGGGAGGAGGAGAGGTGGGGACTTCACGCTCACTCCCCCGCAAAGTGTCTCACATACAGTAGGTACTTACTATAAAATAAATGTTTGTCGAATGACTGAATGAATGTCTGGGTGGGTAGATGGATGGACTAACAAACAGGCGGCTGAGACCTAGCTCCAGACTGTTCCAAATCCCAGCCACCCAGTCTAGTCCTTCGCTCCTCCTCCTCCCACCTCATTTGCTTGCTAGCAACCTCACTCTCATTTCTGCCGAGTCACTGATCTCACGCTGTCACCCCCCCGCCCCCCATGACGAGGCTGGGTGTTCCTTGGAGGGAAGAAAAATGACAGAACCTCAGAACCTCACCATCGGTCCCGTTTTCCAGATGAGGAAATCGAAGCAGGGGAGAGTCCTGAGGTTTGCTCAGCCTCCCCAGCAGCCCTGGGCCCCTGGCCCTGCCTGGCTCGCTGGCCACTGTGGTCAGGTGTTGTTAGATAGTACGTGTTGGGGAACCTGGTCAGCAGATCGGGTTCTCTGAGGCCCCACCCATCATCCTGAGTCTTCCCAATGATTTACTAACACAGCCCGTAAAGCTTCAAGGCAGCTCCAAGGCTGGCCTTTATCCGAGAGGCACAGCAAGGCTCCCCAGCCCCCTGGCCCAGCCTAGGGGCTGGACCCCACCCCGCTTCCCTCCTCCCATGATTCTTTCCTCTGTTCTGTTGTTCCTTCCTCTCTGGAGCCTCTTACCCTTCTCCAGAGTCTGGAGGCAGGACTCAGGCACCCGCCTTTATCCCCAGCATGTCCTGTGGCCTTGGGTCGACCTCTGCCCCTCTCTGAGCCTCAGTGGCCCAGCTGGCGCAGACCAGCCACCCGAGTCCCTTCTGACAGTAACCTTAACCTTCCAGGACTCCTTGGCCATCAGAGCTCTGTCGTCCCTTCTCCCTCTGTCTCTGTCCGCCCCCCTCTTTCTCTCTGGACTCTCTCCAGCCCCCACTATGGCCTCTTTCTCTGGCCCCCTATGGACACCCACACCCGGCATCTCCCTTCCTCCTCTTGCTCCCCCATCCCCCACCCACCCTCCTCAGAGAATGCCAAGTCTGCAGGTTTCCAGAGACCTTGAGGAGCCAGCGGGCTGGAAGCAGACCTGGCAGCTCAGAGCTCTGCAAAGGGGCCTCTGCTGATGAGACCCTGGGGGGCTGCCGGCTGGCTCTGCACCCTCTAATTCCCCACATCCTGTCCCACTGGCCTGCTTGATTTTTCTCCGCGGCATTCCCATCTCACCACTTACTTATGTATTATGTTTATTGTTCTTCCTCTCATTAGAATGCCAGTTCCACAAGGGTATAGGGATTTCTGCCGTGATCACGGCTCTGTCCCCATGCCTGGAACAGTGCCTGGGCTGTAGATGTTCCGTGAGTAACTAACTGATGACTTCCAGCCACCATTTACCAGCACCGACTGGTGCGTCACCTGTCTCCGATAAACGGGTCTGCCCAGGACCGTGCCAGGCCCCTTTGGGAAGATGGGGAAACTGAGGATCGGAGAGACGACCCCGAAAGGAAGAAGGAGTCCAAGGTCAGGCCGTGGTAATTGGTGGAGAGGGGATTCGAACCCACGCGTCCAGGCCCCTGCGCGCTTAGCCTTTCCTTCCAGCAGCCCGAGGAGGCCGTGCTCAACGCAGGCCAGCACCGGAAAGCGGAGGGGCGGGACCGGTCCGCCTAGGGTCCTTCAGCCAGGCCCCTGCTCGTGGAATGGAGAAACTGAGGCACCCCACTGCCTCGGGTTCCCTGGAAGCCTCCTTCCCAGACCCAAGTCGGTCTGGGAACCGGTCCGCACCCCCTCCGCCGCCCCCGGCCCGAGGCGGAGCTTCGCCCGCGCCCACCGGGAGCCGAGGAGGGAGAGAAAAATGAGTTTTCCCGCCGCCCGGTGGCGGTGTCAATTGATCGCGCGCGGGCGGGGGCCGCGCGCCGGGCTGGGGGCCTCGCTCGCAGCTGCCGGCGC
>NW_006441061.1:4991382-5005827 GCF_000325575.1 Pteropus alecto | reverse complement strand
CCCCGCGCGCGCCGGCGCCCCCTCCCGCTCGCCGTCCTCCCCCCAGCTCCGGCACCCGGCGCCCAGCACAGCGTGGGGAGACCCTTGGGGAGCCCGCGAGCTGCTAGGGAGGAAGGACAAACGCCGGGCGGCGGGGCGGCTCCCACGGAGACACGGAGACAGGGCGGCGCGTGCAGAGTTGGGAGCCAGCCCTGTCCCCAGGGACCGGATTTGGGGCCCTGCAGCCTGGGAAAGCGCGGGACCTCTCTGAGCCTCAGTCTCCTCTTCTACAAACAGGGTAGTCCCTACGTCTAGCTTGTGAAGAGGATAAAACGAGAGGGTTGATGAGAAGCGCCTGCGCCTGTCGCTGCCCGGAAGCGTGTTGGGTGTTTCTTTCGTGTTTATACCACCGACTCTTCCCAGCGTCTCTAGACGTGTCATGTCTCCATTTTATAGATGAGCAAACCAAGCGTAGAGAAGGGAGACTCCTTGTCCATGGCCACGCAGTGATAAAGTGGCCCCATGACTCCAGCAGCCAGCTCTCAGAGGAGAGATTGGAGGGAGTCTTCTCAGTGGGGTGCTGGCATATCACAGAGCCTGGCGAGGGGGTTGTTCGGGAAGGAAGGAGTGTCAGGTCAGGGCCCCGCAGCC
Source organism: Pteropus alecto (assembly GCF_000325575.1). Taxonomy (NCBI): domain Eukaryota; kingdom Metazoa; phylum Chordata; class Mammalia; order Chiroptera; family Pteropodidae; genus Pteropus; species Pteropus alecto. The sequence continues at coordinate 5,005,197 of NW_006441061.1, read as the reverse complement.
TCCAGGGAGGAGGGGAAGAGATGGGAAGGCGAAGGAGGGCCTTGCGTTACCCCTGTGGAGACTTGCAGGGGGATGTGGGGGCTCCAGGCTGGAGAGCCGGGGATCTGAGTTCTGATCCTGTCCCTCCACTCAGCAACATGTGACCTCAGGCAAGACCCTGTCCCTCCTCAGGCCTTCTACAAGGAGGGGTTGGATCTTATGTCCTCCAAGGCCGCTTCCTGCTCTTGATCAGGCTGCCCCTCCCCCACATGCCTGCCAGCCACAGCCTCCTTCATCTCTCCAGCACCTTTCTGTTGAGCACCTACTATGTGCCAGGAACTGTGCTGGGTGCAGAGTTCACAGCTGAGAACAAGACAGCCCCTGTGTCCGCCCTCTTGGGACAGGATAGGTATCAGGCAGATCATTACACAGCCACATAGGACCTGTGGTAAGTTCAAGGGACTGTGACAAGGTGTGGCTGGGGCTGGGGGGTGGGAAGTGGTCGGGCATCAGAGAAGACTTCCCAGAGCAGATGACCTTGGAGCTGAAACAAGTGGAGTGGGAGTGGGCAAAGGCAGGGGACATCAGCCCACGAAGCAGGGACAGCCTGGGCCAAGGCTGGAGTCCAGAAGGAGCTTGAAACGTTAGAGAAACTGGGAAAGGCCAGTGTGCTGGGGGCAGGAGAGGAGGGCGAGGCCGGCAGGGTTGGGCCAAGGAGGGCTTGGGAGCTGTAAAGGTTAGTCCTCCTGTGGAAGCATGGAAGGGCTTTAAGCAGAGGAATGGCAGAGTCAAGTTCAGCCTCACAGCTGGAAGCCTGTTTGCAGGACTCCTTCACTGGAGGCCTGGCTCTGTTCCTTGCCTCTGTGAACCTCAGTTTCCTCATCTCTAAAATGGAGATAATGATTTCCACTGCTGTAGGGGCTGCGGGCTTTGGAGCAGGTCAGCCCTGGGTTTGAGTCTTCCCCTAAATAGTTGAGGGACCTTGGGTGGTGTCAACAAGTGACTCAATCAAAAGAGAGGGCCAAGATAGAATCTCGGGGTGGGAAGTGATCGGGCATCAGAGGTGCAGAGGTGGTGCTCAAGATCCAGAACAAGCCTTCAGCAGGTCCTCAGGAGGACGCATGTACCTACACGCACATGTCTGTATGCATGCATTGTGTCATGGGTAAAGGTCGATGTATTGCAGAATCCGCATGTACATTGTGTAAGTGTGAGTAGCTCCAAATATGCGTCACTGGGTACATATTCATATGCGCGTGCGCATTTATGTACGTGTGCATCTTTGTGCATATTCGTATGTGCACCTTGCATGTGCCTGTGTATATCTGCTTGTACTTGGTTCTCAGTGCACACCTGTGTGTGGGGGTGACCATCTCTGTGAATGCTTATAAGCACGTGGGATGAGCATCTCTGCGAGTTCACAGAGTTGCATGGATGTGTATGAAACGGCTGTGCGTGTATATATACCTACTATGTACTTGCATTTTGGGTGCATAATGTGTGTGTGAATGCTTATAAGCACGTGGGATGAGCATCTCTGGGTTCACAGAGTTGCGTGGATGTGTATGAAACAGCTGTGCGTGTATATATACCTAATATGTACTTGCATTTTGGGTGCATAATGTGTGCGCACTGGCATGCATGGATATGAGGTGCACGTGGTGCATGTACCCACCTTTGTGGTTCCCTGCCCTTGTGTTCGCTTCTGCCCGTGTGTGATTGCTCTGCACACATGCACAGGGGCGCAGGTAACTAGCTACTCCCAAAGGCATTCACGTTTCTGAAACTGCTTATGTTTGTGCCTGTGTCTGTTTGCCTCCACCCACATTCTGAGCATACACGCAGGTGCCCCAGTGTGTGAAATCCCACACTCAAGGAGCACAGCACACTGCCCAGGGGAGGAGGGTGCTTCTCCATATTTCAGTGTGCTGAGGACAGAGACAGGATGGGCCTTGGCTGCTGCTCCTCTGGTAGAGGATGCTGCTGAAGAAGGAGGCAGAAGCTGGCTGGGACCGCCCAGCTCCCCCTGCACCCAGCTGGGGTCCACGGAAATGGCCTCCTCCCCGCTCCCCAGGCCTCCAGGGCTGACTGGGTTGTCAGGGATAGCAGGTGGCCTTTGGGAGCAGGCAGAAGCTTCCTCCCCCACCCCTGGGCCCCTTGCCAAAGGAAGCTTTCTGAGCCCCTGAGCTTAAGGAGGCATGCTGCTGCCTGCCACATCCTTACGTGGGCCTCTCACAGCTGCGCCCTGGCCTCTGCACTCAGAGCCCGGGCTCCTGTGGCAGTCTGTGGGACCTGGCTCTTCTCGGCTTTCTCTCCATCCCGCAGCCCTGGCTTTAAGGCCCAGGCTGGGGCTGGGCCAGGCCTCTGCTCCTAGGTAGCCGGAGCTGCCTGTGAAGGCAGGATGTAGACCCGCATCCTTCCTCAAGCTGCCCACCTGGGTGGCAGTGGTGGAGCCCAGGGTTCAGGGTTCTCTTTCTTTCTCCATGATTCCTAACCCAAGCCTGTGACGCCTTTCTATCCACCACAGCTTGCTGCACCCCAACCCCCACCCAACTCCCTAGGCCCTGGTGGTTCCAGCGCCTTGGACTCTGGGTCACCTACTCACCCCCAGCACAATTTTGTTCTGTTTAGAGCTTTGGGGCCTCCCAGAGTCCTGCTCTTTCCTTTCAGAGTGTCCGTCTTGGGCACCACAAGGACCCCCTGGCCAACATCCTGGCCTCTCCCTTTCCCCATTCTGTCATCCCCAGGGACCTCGACTTGGCCCCTGCCCTGTGGTCCACCCTGACCTGGTCATCACTGGCGCGGCCACACCTCTGAACTCAGCCATCCTGCCTCCACATTGCCCCCTGCCCATGTAGCCCTCACTCTCCTGAGAAGTACCACCCTCTTCCAGACTCTTCTGTCCCCATAGGGCCCGCCCCTCCCCAGGACCCCTCCCATCTACCACTTTCTGCACAATCTCCTGAGATAGTCCCAACCTAGGGCCAATCCATCCTCACCAGATTTCCCCTCGGAATGACTGCGCTGCCACTTTAGAGCAATCTGTCATCAGGGTCACTCCCCCCGGCACCCACTCTTTCGGTTCCCCTGTCCCTTCTCCCCAGCCGACTCTTCTGTCTTTGCCTGTCCTGGGTCTGGCCCTACCCTCAGCTCTCCCCAGCAGTGCCCAGCACCTTCATCACCAACTGGACTTCCTTCTCCAGCTCGTCGCCTTCCAAATGCCAGATCCATCACGTCCGCTGCCCTTGGACACCTCGGCTGTGTCTCCGCAGCCCACACAGGCCCTTCCGCCCCGATCCCGCCCCATCTGCCTCTCCTCCACGCCCCTCCCTAAAAGAGTGGTCCAAGCCACGGTCTCCTGGGCCAGACGCTGGGACATTACTCGTGCCTGCTTCTTTTCTCTCACCCTCCACGTCCAGTCAGCCACCCAGCATCTGTGCTTGGGGGTCACTGAGCTTCTTGGATACAGGTTTTATTAAGTTTGGAAAAATTCAGCCGTTATTTCTTGCAATATTTTTTCTGTTTCCTTCCTCGTTTCTTCTGGGACTCTGATTACCCGTATGCTAGGCTGCTTGGGATTATCCTACAGCTCGTTGGTGCTCGTTCCTTTTTATTTTTGTTTTATGTTTTTTTTTTTTCTCTGTGTTTCATTCTGGGTAGTTTTTATCGCTATGCCTTCGAGTTCACTAATTTTTTCTTTAGCCTTGTCTATTCTGCTGTGATTCCCACTCAGTGTATTTTTCAGTTTTCAACTCTTAAAAGTTCAACTTGGATCTTTTTTATATCTTCATGTCTCTAACATTTTCAAAATATAGAAGACAGTTATAAAAACTATTTTAGAATCTTTTTTTTTTTTCGTGATTCTCACATCTGCGTCAGTTCCGGGTCAGTTTCCATCGATGGATTATTCTTTTCTTTGCGGGTTGAGTTGTCCTGCTTCTTTACGTACCTGGTAATTTGCGGTGGGTGCCAGACATTGTGATTTGGGGATATTTTTGTGTTCTTATAAATCTGCTTGAGTTTTATTCAGGGAAGCAGTTAAGTTTCTTGGGCACCAACTGGTCCTTTTGGGTCTTGTTCTGTGATTTGTTAGGTGGGATTTTAGCAATGGTCGGTCCAGGGTTCATTATGCCCCACCTCTGAGGCAAGAGCCTTGTACCATACCCACTGCCCTGTGACTTACGAGTTTTAGTCTAGCTGGTAGGAATAGGCACTATTCCAGGCCTGTGTGAGCATCAGACACTGTTCTCTCTAATCCTATCAGATGGTTTGCTGTTTTTTTGTTTTTTGTTTTTTTTTTTTTGGGCGGGGGGGTTGTTGTTCTTTTTTATGAACAACTTTTTCATGTATTTTTTCCCAAAGTTTTTGGTTGTTTCAAGTGGGATGGTAAATCTGGCCTCTGTTACTCCAACTTGGACAGAAGCAGAAGTCAGTCACCAAGTTCTGATGATTCTAGTTCCTAAAAACTCTTGAATCCATCACCTTCTCTCCCACCTCTGCCACCGATTCAGACCCCATTTTGCCTGGGTGACACCCATAGCTTCCCCAGGGCTACGTCCCTGCTCCATTCAAGTCATTTCCCACGCAGCGGCAGCCGGAGCTGTCTTTCCACACTGCATGTGCTCTGACCGTGCGCCTCCCCAGCTCCAAACCTTTTTGCTCCCCATCGTCTGAGTGAATTTTAAACACTCATCCGTGGCTCATCGGGTCTTGATACAGCCAACCACACGGAACCGTTTGGAATTTTCCCAAGGGGTCATTCTCTCTGTGGGGTCTTTGCTCGTGCCGTTACTCCTGCCAGGATCCCCCCGATTTCACTTCGACTCCTCTAGGCCTCAACACAGGTGATACCTGCTCCAGGGTGAAGGTGCCCCTCCCCTCTGCGCACCTGTTCCTCAGCACAGATTGGTCTGGAATGTAGCTACCTGGGATGGGTGCATCCCTGAGGTTGGGCCTCCCTGAGGCCGAGACCCTGGCCCCTCCCGCTGAGCCCTGCCTGTCATATTCACTGAGCGAAGGAATGGATGAGGAGAAGAATGGAGAGCAGGGAGGGCCGGCATGAAGGAGGGGAGGCTGGGACGCGTGATGTTGGGCCGTCATAGCACATGATGAAGTGGTCTCTGAGGCCCTGTCGGGACCTGACTGTCACGATGCTCGCCCGTTTCCACAGCGTCATGGAACGAGTCTCTGTCATGCTGAACCACTGTCCTCGTCTGACTGATGCGGAAACCGAGGCCCAGTGGGTGGGGCAAGCTGGACCCCGGGGTTGCCCAGCACATCAGTGGCAGAGCCCAGCTCGAGGCTCACGTGCTGGCTCTTAGTTGTGCAATTCTGGGCTTGGGTAAGGAGTGTGAAAAAAAGAGTCTCCAGTCATCATGTCCTGCAGGGGTGGCCTTGTGGGCAGGCTGGGGCACTCTGGGTTGGAGCCAGGACTTCTGTGTGTCTGAATTCCCAGGACTCAGAACTCACCAACAAGGAGGAGGAGGAGAAGGGCCACTTGGAGCAGTCACACATCCGACTGGGGGAGGACTTGGGGAGGCTCAAGGTCAGCCCGAGGTCAGCCCCTGTCCAGCTTCATTATTCATTAACCAGGCAAGTCCAGGCACTGAGTTCATAACCAGCTCGAAGCTGGGGAGGGGGCGGATTCCTCCCCTGAAGGAATGACCTGCAAGGGCAGGGAAACCTGTAAATGAGCGCTTGGTGAAAAAGCTCTTCATTCATTCATTCATTCATTCATTCACTCGCTCACTCACTCACAAACGAATGTGTTCACGTCTCTCTCTGTGCCCGTCGATGAGCGTGCTGGAGATCCGGCTGGTGAGGGGACAGAGCAGTGGAGACAAGGACGGTCCAGAGTGATCGGTGCTGTGGCAGGGGCAGCCTGGGGGCCTGAGGGAGCACAGAGGAGACCCCCAGGCCAGCTGGGTGGCGTTGATGAAGCTGCTAGAGAGAGCGAGGCCCCCGAAGAGAGCTGCAGGCCTCCCGTGGCTGGACCACATGCCACAGTTTGTGTGGTACGGTGTTGGGGGGCCCTGACAGGCTCTCAGCCCCACGCCACCCCACCTCACCCTCCGGAACATTCCCCGTCATCAGAGACAGCGCCCCAAGCTGGCTTCTAGCCTGCTTTTCTTTCACAAAGAGTCTAAGTTGGGGGTTCCTCCACTGGTGGCCACTCTGCCACCCCCATCCCCAGCACCTGGCCCCCAGGCAATATTCGTGGACTGAAGGATAAGAAAGGGGGCCTCTCCGCTCTTGGGGTCCAGTGGGTGCCCACCTGAGGTGGGGGTCCTGTCCAAGGGGAGGCTCTGTGGACAGAGATGCTCCAGGGACCAGGAGATCTTGTCCCTGACACCAGAAGATGACAGCCTGGGCCTAGGGGCGTCTTGTGTGCTAGGCCCAGTGTGCAGATGGAAGCTGGGGGGTAAGGGTGGGATTTAGCCACGGAAGAACAGGAAAGGCAGTGGCAGGACCAGTTGGGAGTTGGAAGGTGATGGGCTCTCAGGGCGAGCGGGGGAGGGCAGGAAGGAGAGACAGAAAGAAAGGGAAATAGCTCGCGCAGGAAGAGCCCGGTGGGGGCGGCGGATGGGAGCACGGGATGCGAGTTGCTGAGCTTTTCAGGGGACACTCAGGGTTCAGCTGTTGGGGCTGGCCTGGGAACTCTCTAGGATGGCAGGTGCTTGTGCGTGTTCCCATGTGTACGCACTCCTGCACATCACTCGTGCATGTCACTGCACATAGGTGTTGCTGGATCCTCACTCGCATGCCTGCAGGTGGGCTGGCTCTCTCCCGAAGGCCCAGTCCGCTGTCCTCTCCTGGTGAGCTCTCCTTACGGGAGGCCCTCCCTCCCGGCTCCCCGTCACCTTGGGAGAAGTCTGAAGAAGTCTCCCACATTCTCTTGCTACGAGACTGAGTAGCCTGCGCAGCCGGCTGAGCTGGGGTGGGGCAGAGACTCCATCCCATCCTCATTCCGCTGCAGGGAGCTGTTGCAAGGCTCTGGACAAAGGTGGCACTTATTGAAACTAAACAAAACCCTTCTGGGGACAGTTCCCAGCCACTGTCTCAGCCTGCCTGGGTGAGAACCAAGAATCTGGGTGCTGGACTCATGCAAGCGGCCTCGGTGGGGTGGGCAGGGGAGGAGTGAGCAGGAGGCGGGTTCCCCCCAAGGCAGCGATGGCACCCTGCGACGCAGTCTGGGCTTCCCTGGGCGGCCTCAACCTCGGCAGGAGGCCCCAGATGCCTCCTAGTCCCTGGGTCCCCAAGCTGTGGGGCCCAGTTTGCATCCCGACGCCTGCGCCCAACATCAGGGCCCCCATCAGGTTGCGGGGGGAGAGGTGGGCTCCTGGCAGCTGGCGGGGGCAGCTGGGTCTGGAGGATGGGGGCGGGGTAGGGTGGAAGCGTCACCCCCAGCCCGCTGGGGATGCCGGGGCAGCGGCGGAAGCTTCAGTAGCTGCCTCCTGCGTCCCCCCTCCACTCCCAACAAAGGCCCAGCCCCCGAGGAGAGGGCGTTTGTTCAGCTTCAGGGCTGGGGGGACAGGAAGCAGAATTTCAAAGCCGGTTCACCCTTTGTTACCCCGTCCCGGCCCCACCCCCACGTTCCAGGCTGCATTCCAGAACCGGAGGGGTCCTGCCCCGGGGGAAAGCCGCTGAACCGAGGCTCGGGTTACAGCCGAGCTGCTCGCGGGGAAGCCGGGCCCATCCCAGCCTGACCCGGAACATTCCGGAAGGCTGGGCTTTGTGTCCACCCCTTCCCCACCCTGACCCTGGGACCCCCTCCGGAGGATGGGGAGACGGGGTTCTGGGTGGTTTATTCTCAGTAGGGGAGCTGGGTCTCTGGTTTTCTGCCCGGGACGGGGCTGAAAGGGTGACTCCTGCTTTGACGAGATGGGCTGGGGGAGGTGGGATTCGTCCTTCACAAACAGGGCAAAACTGTATTTGTTTTATTTCCAGTACTTTCTCGAGGTATATTTGACATAAGATAAAATGATTTGTTACGTTGTGTTACTTTGTGACCGCCTCCTTGAGCAAGATGTGGGACATTGCCATCTCTCCAGAAGGTTCCCACAGGCCCCTCCGGAGTCAGGGCCCCGCCGGAGGAGCCGCGAGTCTGACCGCCATCACCAAGGTTCTGCCTCCTCACGCAAATGTGAGCCAGAGTATGTCCTCTTCTGTGCCCGGCGTCATAATTGCGGATTCATCCATGTCACCATGTGTGTCACCAGCTGTCCTTTTTCACTGTAGAGTTGTATTTCTTTGTTTATCTCTTCTCCCGTCAGCTGCCATTCCAGTCTTTTCTGGTCTGGGAGTCTGAGGGGTGAAGCTGCTGTGAACATCCGCTACCTGCCTTTTTGTGGAGGGCGTTGGCGCTTGATGTGACACTTCTGTCTGTTCTCTGAGGAGGAGCATACAGAGACACAAGGCCTTTGCCGTTCCTTCTGCGCCATGCTGTCTCTGCTCCCAGTCCTGTGTGACTGGCTCCTTCTCATCTCCGAGGTCACAGCTTAAACGTCACCTTCCCAGAGCCCCTCCCCCCCAACCTGGGCTAACAATGTCCCCCAGTCCTTCATGCCAGATTTCATTCCAGATTTGTTGCCTTTGTGGGACTTATTGCCATCTGCAGCCATCTTATCCTTATCTTGTTTCTGGGGTGCCAGGCCCCCCTGGAAGTTTCTTGTGCTCTGAAGGCTGCCACTTTGCCTCGTGTATCCCAGTGATCAAACATTTGTGGGTGCGGCTGTAGGCCCTGGAGGGTGAGGACCCTGCCCGGCTCAGAGATGCAGCATCCCCCAGGGAGGTAGCCCTGACCCTCAGCCCAGGATCCCAGCCCAGGAGGGTGGGAGATGTGGGGGTCACACTCATATCTTTCTTATCTGTGGCTAAATGTTTGCCAACAGTGTCATGCTTCAAGAGGCGTTAAGAGGGGGAGCGGGGCAGAGTCCAGGCTTGCCCCTCTTTCTGCCTCCCCCCGAACTACTCAGCATCCATCTGTTTTATGCATAAAGAAGCAGAAAGTCTCCCTGTGGAAAAGAGGGGTCTGGAAGCCAGCGCTGTAGGCGGTAGGGAGCCGTGGAGGGTTTGAGGAGAGGGGCATATCGGATATGGAGGCGGCCAGCGCTGGCCGTGGAGCCTGAGCTGTAGAAAGAAGGGCGGGCCTCAGTCGCTTTGCCATCAGCCTTGCACAGGCTGGGAATGAACTGCAACGCGTATTTACCGGGTGGCTTTAGGCCCAGCAGCTGAGTGGGGGAGACCACAAGTCTGCAGAGCGGGGTGAGTTCAGCCACCGAAAGCGGCAGGTTGGAGTAAGAGCGGGAAGCACCAGACGTCTTTGGATTGGGGAGTGCACATCCCCACAAAGGCATCAGTGCTAAAAGCAAACACCTGGGCATTGCGCCTTCCAGCAGGATGAGGGACCTGGCTCCTGAGCTCAGGGAGGTTAGAGGCAGGGACAGGTGAGGAGCAGGTGTCAGAATCCAAGGCGGAAGTGGCTCCCCTTCTCCTAACCCATCCCTTTCAGCCGGAAGAGCCGGGCTGGAGTGGGGTTCTCTTCCTGTTGGTTTCTTCTGTCTTTACCTTCCGGCAGGCCACCCAGGGAGATGCCCAGGCAGAGGCACGGAAGGTGTGGAGGGGCTCTTCCTGCATTCCTGTGTGGCATTCGGTGGGGGCTGGCCTGCTTCTGCAGGAGGGGGCAGGGAGGAGGGATGGGACAGCCCCACCCCTACCCCACCACCAGAAGCTCTGGGAGTACAGAGGGGTCAGCGATATCTCTTAGCACATTCAAGTGTTTGCTGAGCCTTTAGTGTGTGCCAGGAGTAACGTGACCAGGTAGGGATGCCTGGGGGTCAGGAGAGGCCCGGCCGGCCCTGGGTGGCTCACAGCCTCTGGGAAGCATCAGTCCAGTGCTGGGATGAGGGACACTGACGTGTGGGAGCACTGAAGACAGGTGGAAGACGGCAACAAAAATGAGAGCAGGAGGGGAGGGGGCACAGGCTCTCCTGGGCCGGGAACAGCATATGCGAGGCCTTAGGGCAGGGTTCCCATGGGAGCAGTGGGTCAGGCCGGCCAGAGAACCGGTGAGTTCCACAGGACTGGGTCCTCAGGGCCCCAAAGGGGCTGCCGTGAGCCCAAGTTAATTCTCGTCAGTGTTCTCCTGCGTAGATCAAGCCTGGATCACCTTCCTGTTCAAGTGCAGAGCTTCTCACACTTCATCGTGCAGCATAGCGGACCTGGGCGGGGGAAGGGAAGGAAGAGCTTCCTTAAAATGCGGTCTCTGGCCCCTCGCTCAGCCAGTGCTTCCAGTTAGGACAGTCTGCGGGTGGGACCCAGTGATCTGCATTTTAATAACCATCCTGTCTTTGTTTCCTGGGCTGCCGAGACAAATGACCCGCTCGCTCGCTGGGTAGCTCAAATCCATGGAAATTTGTTCTCTCACAGTTCCAGACCCTGAAGTCTACACTGAGTCTTCCAGGGCTGGATCCTCCTGGAGGGCTGCAGGGGAGACTCCGTTCCTGGCCACTTCCGGCTTCTGGTGACGGCCACGTTCCTTGGCTTGTGGCGCCATCACTCCCATCTCTGTCTTCACACCGCCTTTCCTCCTCTGTATCAAATCTCTCTCTGCCTTTCTCTTATAAGGACACTTGCGATTACGTTAGGGCCCGTCCAAATTGTCCAGGGTACTCTCCCCATCTCAAGATCCTTCATCTCATCACATCTGGATGCTGTTAGGGGAGATCATTCAGCCTACCCACCCTCCCATGCCCCGACTGATTCCAGCGTAGAGGGTCCGGAGAGTCTCCGGAGAAACCCTAGTCTGAAGATTTGTTTATTTAACTGATGGCTGCTCTCTGACACTTCCCTGAGCTTAGATTAACGGGACTCTATTCAGCAATCATTTAGCGGGTTATCATGGGAGTGCCCACCCCATGCCAGACCCTTTGCTAGATGCTGTGGATACCAGGGTGAGGTAGACCCGGCCCCTCATGCTCTGAGCCACAGAGGGAGCAACAGGCTCCTGGCCCCTGACCCTAAGGCTAATGGTCTTTGTAAAACAGAGACAAAAGGCCCTCTTTTTTGATGTGTATGGTGCACCCCCACCACCCACCCAGCCCTTCCCAGTACGCAGCAGCTCCGAGTCGGCCTTATGGACTGGATCCAGAGCTCTGTACACGCATCTCCTGGAGACCTAGGGTGGCCTATTTGGAAAGAAAGGACTTTGGACCTACGTCTGTAGGAGGTCCTCTCTCCCTCCTGCTGGACTCAAGGAAGGAAGCAGGTGGCCTCCTGGTCCCTGAGGATTAAGCTCTTATTGAAGAAGGGACAGCACTGACCGTGTCCCCCCGCACCCCCCGAGCCTGGCTCCACCTCTGGGCTGCCTGTTATGTTTTGTTCTGGTGTCCTTATTGCTGAGGCACGATGCCTGTTACTCACAGCCAGAAGCACCCTTACTAATGCAATGTGAGGACAAGGCAGCCAGCCGCCCGGCAGGCCTGCCCTGTGTGGCCCTGCGCGTGCTCAGATTCTGGCTCACCTTCCACTCTCCATCAGCCACCAGTGCCCATTTGCTATTTCCCGGATGTTCCTTCCGGCTGCCCCTGCCCATTCCCGGAGCCCGCCAGTTCTTGTCCTACAATGTTCAGCTCAAATGGTGCCTCCTCTATCCTGACTGTCCAACCTCCTGGGAAGAAAAACCACAATAATAGAGCCTCACCAGCAGAGCAGAGCCCTCGGTGGCCAGAACCGGCTAAGGCCTTTTTCCTTGCCACCTCTCAGTGGGCAAACCCGCAGACAGCACCCATTGGAGCTGCGTGTGGAGAGAGAGACACCAATGCCAGCTGCTCAGGGAGGTGAATGAAGAGGGGGGTGCCAGACGGGGTCTCCCTAGACCCGTTAGCAAGAGGTAACCCCTGCTGCCATTCCTGTTTAGGCCCGGAAGACCGACAACAAAAAAATCCTGTCTAATTCTCGCCGAGCTAAAACCACTTCCATAGCAACATTTCATTTAACCTGGCAACAGCTCCAGTCGCTCTGAGTCCTCTGCTAAAACTCCATGACCTTGACCCCACTGGCCTGCAACCTTGTGAGAGGCACACCTTTATTATCCTCCTTACACAGAGGGGGAAACTGAGGCTCTGAGTAGATAAATCGCCCAGCGTCACCTTTGGGCACCAAGGCACAGGATGAGAACTCAGGCCTCCTGGTCCAGACCGGAGCACTTTTACGCACTGCCACACACTGCTGCCCCCACGAGGGCTGGCTGACCGGTCCTCACGAAGGCTGGGGAAAGGAGAGTGCCCTGCCCATCCTAGCAGGGTGACCCCAGGCCGGAGGAATTCCGCTTTTCTGAGCCTCAGTTTCTCGATCCGTAAAATGGGCACAGTAGTAGTGTCACAAGGTAGTTGTGAGAATCTGTCACAGAAACTTTATGGACTGTTCCCTCTGCCTGGGAAGTTCCTCCCTGGCTCTTCAGGGAACCTGCTCCTCCTGCTCCTTCTCACCCTTTAGTTCTCAGCTGGAATGCCCCTCCTCCGGGATGCCCTCCCTGACCACCCCTACCCAACGTAGCTACCGCCCCGCCTCCTGCTTCACCCACTGGTTGCTGTCTATCTCATCACTCACTTATTTCATTCCCAACCCTTGTCACAGGCTATGCTTCATTCATTAATTCATTTCTTTGTTGTCTCTTCTCTACCAGGCAGTGAGCTCCATGAGGACAAAGAGCCTCCCCAGTGGTCTACCCCCGGCTTCTGGCACAGTGCCTGGCAAAATAAGGGGCTCAGTAGACACTTGTTAAAGTGGCGGATAAATGAAAGATGATGCAGGTAAAATGCTTAGCACAGTGCCAGCCACGTAGCAGTCGCTCAGTAAATGCTAGCGAATGTCCTTGCTACAGAACAAACACAGACTCACATTTTGAGCCTGTCTCCATGTAACACGGTGACCTTCGGGTCAGTCACTCTTCGAGCTCTATTGCCTTGGAGAGAGCACACGGTGGGGGCATAGTTGGGGCCCCCCTCCCCAAGTGGGTTTTGAGTTTACTGTGGTTGTAGGAACACAATGAGGAAAGGCAGACTGGCTGGGCACTGGCTGGCAGGGGGAGGCTGGGGTGCAGGCTGATCATGCACCAGGGGACCCGTGAAGTCTTCTGAGGCACCCCTACCCCAGCTCAGGTTGAGCTCACCTGTCATTCCTGTTCCTACCTCACGCAGGTAAATGACCTGTTTATTTGTCTAATGGGATAGTCCCTATCTAGAGTTCATGGCTGTGTCCCCAGGACTTAGTGTGCGTCTGGCACATAGTCTCAATAAATATTTGTTGAACAGATCAATTAAGAAGATGCATGGGAAGCACCTTAGGGCTGTGCTTTTTAGTCCTTCAGAATCGCTGACTTTGAAAAACTCATGAAACCTTCAGATCTGTCCCCAGGCAAAGACACCCAAACTGTGATGTATAATTTGAGGGATCTCCTAGACCACTCCGCCCCTGCCCAGGTCATCCATAAGGCTCAGAGATCTTTACTGGGAGGCGGTGGGGGGCCTGTGTCCAATGATCCCTGGGAAACGGGCCAAGAGGCACCCTGGGGAGCTCAACCTCCCCTTGACAGGCTGGCGTGGATGGGGGGATGAGTCCTTTTCTTTCACTGTCTGCTCTCCAGGGAAAGGGAAGGAAGCGAACATGAGGCCATCTGGCTGGAGGGGGAGAGAGCGGGAAACACAGGGCCAGGCGGAGAGGGGAGAGAGATGAGAGAATCGGAGAGAAGGGGCGTGATGGAGAGGCTCGGTCCCGCGGAGGGACGCGCAGGGCGGCCGGGGAACAAAGAGCGGGCGCAGCGCAGAGGCGCGGGGC
>NW_006441061.1:4985821-4991055 GCF_000325575.1 Pteropus alecto | reverse complement strand
GCGCCCGCCGCGCACGCCGCTTCTCCGAGGGGACCTTCCTGCCGCCGTCCGGCAGGAGGCAGCCGGCCGAGGGGGCTCCCTGGTCGCTCGCCCCGGCCCTTGCACGCAGCCCGTGCACCCCAGCCCGAGCCAGTGCTCTCTGGGGCGTCGCCTCGCCTTCGCGGCTCCCCCTCTCTGCCTCAGGACGCAGGTGAAAGGGCCCCGCTTTGCCAGATCCAGGTCCGGGCCTCCCCGCTGGCCGTCCCCCTCTCCCAGGGAAGGCCGGCGTGTGGATGGAGCCGGGCCCGCCAGGGAGAGCTGACCGGATGGGTCTCCCTCGCTCTGACTTGGGAAGGGGGCCTGCCACTAGTGTCTGTCCCCGCCTTCCCTCCTGGCACCTCGGGTCTGCCAGGGACGGGGCTGTTTCCTCCGGCGCCCAGTCCCGCAGTGGAAGCCTCTGCCCTTCTGCACAGTGTCCTTCCCTCGCTCCCAGACCACCTGCGGCTCCCTCTTACTGCCTCTACGTTCTAGTTCCCACCCTAGAGTCCTGTCCAGCATTGCGGGTGTGGCGTGATGTCGAAACTCTCCAGCACCTGGGGTCCCCGGGTCGGGCGGGGCTGGGGGTTGAAGGGCTTCTGACCAGACCCTGTGAGTCCCTCTCCCTGTCTCTGTAGACACTGTTTTCCAGCTAGAGATCAACCAGATGCCGGCCCTTCCACTGGGCCCTGGAGGAAGCCTGGACGGAACCAGAAGCAGCCCGCCCCCCTCCCCCCTGTCAGGGAGCTCGGGCCCTGGCGGGCGGAGTGGGAGGCGCCCATCAGGAGGTTCCAAGCTAAACCCTGGGGTCCGGTAGATTAGGCTTTAAATTCTGTTCTTCTACTTCCTGACTGCGTGTGTCCTTGGGCAAGTTACTCTCTGACTCTCAGTTTGCCCAGCTGTCAGATGGAGGTAAAATATCAGTAGAAGCCACCTCACCCGGGGTGGCTGGGCGGATTTAAGGCGACAGTGACAGTAGCTCTTGGCATATGCACGATGGCTCTCTCTCAATAGGACACGTTATCACTATAAGGTCTCGAAGTCCACAGATCACTGGAGCCCACACATGGTAAGAGTCTCAACTGAAGACGCCTGAGCACAAGGTTCAGAGGGCGGGGCGATCTGGGGTGCGGCCAGTGGATGTAATCATGGCGTTCCAGGCGCAAACACGTCTGAAGGTCTAAAGCACGACTTCCTCAAGTCACACATGCACATTTGGACCAGCCAAGGTCAAGGCTGCCGTCCTCCTTTAACTGGGCCTGGGGGAGCCTAGGCTTTCGGCTCAGGGGGCTGTAACGCTGGTGGGCACCGCCTTCCATCTAGCTGGAGCCGGGTGTTCTCTGAACCAGCAAAGCAGCAGGCAGGATCTGTTGCAGTCATCTTGGGAAGGCTGGCCACTGGGAGTTCAACAGGGACAGCTCAAGGGGTGGGACAGACCCGGGAGGGAGGGAGGCCTGTCATGCAGGTCCCCTCCAGAGATGAATCAGGCCTTTTCAGAAGCTTGGGGCCCAGGGGGTCCTGGGCTTTTCAGAGTGTAGTCCAAGGGCAAGTGGGGAAGGGGTCAAGAACATCCCGTGCTCATTGCTGGCTTGGTGTCGCTCTCCTGGGGACTCAAGAACTAGTCTTCCATCAGAGAGGAGTCCGGCTCTGTCTCTGAGCTGGTGACTCACTCCAGGCCAGTGTGGTTGCCTTGGCCCCTGGAGCCCTCAGCCAACTGCAAAGTGACACTTAGCATTGACCTAGCACTTCGCACGTGCCGTGAGCAGGTATGGTCTCTCGGCAGTCCTAGGAAGTAGGTATCTGTTAAGTTTGCTCTTTACAGATGAGGAGACTGAGGGTCAGAGAGCTTAAGCTGAATGTCATGCAGTCAGTCACTGGTGAAGCCGGAACCCAAGCCAGCCCAGCCAGATACCAAGGTCTGAACTCTTAACTAAGTGCCCTGAGCCACCTCGGTAGTGGACCCAAGAACCCAGAAGCAAGGGATGTGTTGGGGTGAAAGTCCCCCTCTAGCTGCCAGGCTGCTCTGGTAATATGCCCATTCTATGGATGAGCTAGCAGGGGCTTTGCTTTAGGGACTTGTCCAAGGCCTCCTTGCTACATAGTGGGGTCCATCAAAAAAAAAAAATGGGAAAGAAAATCTTAGCATATCGAAGCTGGAAGGGATCTCACAGCTCTTCTAGTCCAAAGCTCACGTTCCAGACAGGGAAACTGTGGCCCAAAGAGAGCTGTGCGGGCCCCCCCACTGCAGCTCTGCCTCCTTCGTCCTGGGCTGCGCGCCCCTCCCCGCGGATGACCCCTACTCTGAGCTCCGTCGAGCATCTGAGAGGAAATGGCAGGTGGGTTGGAGAGAACAATGAAAGGGGCAGGTTGTCATGCAGAGGCTCATGCGAGAACTCCCTGGGGCTCCCTCTCCCCCGACTTTCCTGCTGGCATTCCCCAGTGGGGGGCGGAGTGGAGGAGGGAGTAGAGGTGCCTATGGGGAGAATGCAGCCTAAGCCGGCCAAGGTCACAGGCTTTCATCTGCGTCCTCCCAAGTCCCAGAACCGACTTGCCCTCCCTGGGTATGCTGAGGGCAGGGCAGGGGAGCGGCGGGGTTCTGGGGCCCTGGGGAGGGAGGGCTTCCATTGCTGCCCCCGCTCATTAGGTGACTGTGGATAACTAGAAGAGAAAAAACTTCCTGCACCCTTTCTCCCCTCCCTCACACCCTCCAACGAGCAAGAGGGGTGCTGGCAGAAATCCCTAAAACCACAGCTTCATAGTTTTGCACCTGAAAAATGTGGGTGCTACTCACCTCTCTCGGCCCCTCAGTCGCAGAAGCTGGGATGTAATAGCCCATGGTCCCGACACGGAGAGAGCAGGAGCCTAACATTCTGGTTGAGACCAACATCCTGCCGTCATTCATTCTACTGAGATGTATCAGGCTCCTGGCTGGTGCGGGCAGCCCCATACCTGGGACTGGGGTGCAGCTGGGAGGCCCAGGCCCACCCTCATGGAGGTCTGGTTCTTGGTCTGGGTCCGATGCTGTGAGTCTGAGCCTTATACACACAAGAGTGGTTCTTTTTTTTTAAATTTTTATTTATTTTTAAAAAGTTTTTAGGCAAGGCAACCCTTGCTTGACCTCACAGGTTGCAAGGACTTTGTCAGTTTACAATCCCTTATGTTTTTTATTTTTTAGGTTTTTACGCCTACAGCACCTGGTCTTCCTGGGTGGTCTCCCATCCAAGTACTAACCAGCCCGACCCTGCTTAGCTTCTGAGATCAGATGGGATCACGCTTGTTCAGGGTGGCATGGCAGTAGACCCATACAGCTTCTATACGCCTCATGACTCTGGAAGGAGGAAGGAGGAGAGAAGGTCGTGTGCAGAGAGGCTGGGTCACACAAGGACACTCATTTTCATGTACAGTGTCAGCGACTTGAATCTTCCGGGATCTATCACACCGACGAATACCAACGCCTTCAAATACCACTGCTAATAGAAAAATAGCACTTATCTCTTCCAAGCATCTCAAATGCTCTGTGAACATTAATTAATTAAGCCCCAATTAAATAGTTATCATTGACTGAAAATGTATTTACTGTACACATTCAACTGGTGACTGCTTTATGATCGTGACTTCAGCCCTGCAATCATTGGGCTTGAAATATATGACACCAAGACGTTAGAAAATCGAGTTCTTCTCTGGCGACCTGCACAGAGCCGCTGGGACGACTGCTGGGAACATCGATTCTAAAGATCCGAGTGGGTCCCCGTGGCTTGTCCATCCTCTGTCCTGTTGCTGCTTTTCATGCTGAGAGCTTACTAAGGTGGACCATGCATGACTCTTCCAGAAGGAAAGTTCTAGGTCAGCAGTAGCCTGGTCACTTCTGGCAGTATAAGGCTCTTTTCACTTCTCATTTGATAAAAGGCGAGTGGGTCGCTGAGATGCCTCTACTCTCCGGACTGTGCGATCCTCTGGAGCCTCTTGTCCACTGGTGGGGGCTCCTCCTGTCCCCTTGCAGGAAGCACTGCTGGGTCAAGTTCTGCGCTGGCCTGAGGCGGGGGTTATGACGCCCGACTGAGCAGACCGTAAACAAGTGCCTGCTGCGTCTCAGGCAGGGACTGAGCCATCAGTGCACTGAAATGCCTTATCAGCATGTCCCCTAGCCCTGGGGTGGGACGGTGGGGAGGACTGGGTGGCTGGCACTGAGGTTCAGATCCTCTGAAACGGGAACAGCAGGCCGGAGCAGAAGTCCACGTTCCAGGACAGGGTGGGAGGGGTGTGGCACAAAGAAGAGAAGACATGAGTGGGGCCCCTGGTCGTGAGGCCCCCGTGGAGGTGTTTGAGAAGCCGACAGAGGAGGAAAGTTTGTTTCCAAAGTGGCCACAGACATGGAATTTTGAAGCGTGTATTTGTAAGGGGTGTCCTAGGACTGAGGCACTGGGTGTCCCCCATATTATTTCTTGAGGCTTCCATTTCTTGACATTTACTGGGCCATATCATACCTCTGCTTGCATTTGCGTTACGCAAATGGAAAGCTAGCAGAATTTGCTGAGGAAAGAAGGGAGCTTAGGAGCTCACACGTGAAACCAGTGACAAGGGCAGGAATGGAGCAGAGGACCTCCGTGAGGACCGGGGTGTGAGACTCGAGTTCTTCCAGACCTCGGGCTGTTTCTGTCTGCTTCTTCTTGACCCTAAGGAGCAGCTCTGTCCCAGTCCCCTCTCCACTGCACGTGGGTGGGGTTTCTTTGGGAAGGCGGAGAGTGGGGAGGGACGAGCTTTAAAATACTGATTTCTCTAATGGTCATTGATTTCCTTAAGTTTTTCTTCTTCAGTAAACTTGAATCATCTATATTTTTTCGGAAATTCTCTCTTTCTTATATTTTCATATATAGTAGCCAAAAGTTGCTTATAGTATCGTGATTTTTAAAACATCTTCTGTATCTGTAGTTTCATCCTCCTTGACTAACCTCGCTAGATGTTTGTCTGTTTTATTGTCTTTTCTAAGAATCCACTTTTGGCTTTGTTGATCATTTTTGTGATCGTTGATTTCCTTTGCATTTATGCTCTTATCTTTATTGTTTACTTCTTTCCACTGGTTTTTTTTTTTTTTCCAAGCTTTTTTGGTTCGTTGAAAGCTTTACTCATGTATAAGTCATCCTTGTTTTAGAGTAAATGCACTTAAGACTATATGTTTCTCTATAAATGTCTTTTTAATTCCACTCTATACATTTTATTTT
>NW_006441061.1:4983247-4985719 GCF_000325575.1 Pteropus alecto | reverse complement strand
TCACTAAATAACTTTTCTTTCTTCTCCTGGATTCTGAATTAAGAGATCAGACAAAGAGTGGGAGGGTGGTGGTGGGGAGGGATTTATTTTTACTTATTTTTTAACTGATAAAGATAAGGTTGGAAGATGAGGGTAGATGCAACAGCTAAATGGATTCCCCAATACTGAAAATGGGGATTTGACAGCCTTAACCCCTAATCACTGTGATGCTGTGGGTGGCGGGTGGGGGACAGAGAATGAGCACACCCGAGAAGAGAAAGGAAGTTGGTAAGTCAAGCAAGCCTAATTTATTTTTCCCAAGCTGACCAATCAGCTAAGTCACTTCCTCCCTGAGGCAGAGACAGGCCAGGAGTGTTACACTAATTTGGCTCCTTCCACACAGAAGGAAACATCAGGAACAGGAAAGAAATGTTCCCACAACAATTTCCTATTGAACCTGTGAGATGGTTACAAGTGTGCTTTTCAGTTTTCAAAGATACAGTTGCCGTTATTTTGTTTAACCTGCCTTCGTTGTTGACTTCTAATTTTGCTGCACTGTGGGTAGAGAATGTGGTCTACTTTACATCCACTCTGAAATTTGTTTAGGCTTTCATTTATGACCCAACACGAGGTCAGTTTTTATAAATGTTTACACGTGCTTGACAACCATGAGTTGTATTAGTGTGCCAGGGCTGCCGTCACAGACTGAGTGGCTTAAACAACAGCATTTAATTTTCTCACAGTTCTAGAGGCAGATAGTTCAAGGTCAAGGCGTCAGTAGGTTTGGTTTCTTCTGAGGCCTCTCTCCTTGACTTTTTTTTTTTTTCCTCCTTGACTTCTTGCTGTATCCTCACTGACCCGTCCTCTGTACAGCATCCTTAGTGTCTCTTTGTGTGTCCGGAATTCCTCTCTTTATAAGAACACCAGTCATATCTGATTAGGGCCCACTCTAAAGGCCTCATGTTTACTTATTCGCTTCTTTAAAGGATCTATCTCCAAATACAGTCACATTTTGAGGTCCTGGGGGGTTAGGGCTTCAACAAATGACTTTTGGGGGGACACAGGTTATCCCCAAACATATATGTTCTTTGTTGGTATAGGTACATGGGTTCATGCAGGCTTTTGTATGGACTCACCACATCAGACTCGTTAATTCTGTCGTTCAAATCTTTCATCTCTTGTTTAAATTTTCTCTGCTTCCTGGGGAGCATTAAAATCTCCCATTCCTTGATTAACCGACTGGACGATTTACACACCTCCCCGCTTCTATTTTCTATTCTTTTCGGGAGTCTTTTTATTCGGATGTTAGACATCCGAGATGGATTCTCTAATCTCCATGTCTTTTCTCTCCTCTGCTCTGCTTTCTGGGACATTTTCTCATCTGCGACTTCATCTTCCAACCCTTCCTCTAAGCTTTTCATTTGTGCTAGCCAAGACATATTTTTTGTTCTCAGAATATACTTTATTAATAACATCCTGTACTTGTTTAATGTGTGCGATATCTCTTCCGTCCTTGAGGATACTGTTGGGCGGGGGGCAGGGGGGTGCATTTTCTTCTTATCATGATCATCTGTGTTCCCTCCAAGTTGCTTTTTATCGACTTGTTATTTTTCGTCTCTGAATTAGGAACTTCACTTGTGTGACTAGTGAACCTTGACTTCAGCACACAGAGGCTTCTCGGAAGCTCAGAGCTCAGCCTTGGCTGCCCACCAAGGACTCCACCGGAAGTGATCAGGCTGGGCTCTTTCCTTGGGCAACTTCTGCTGTCACTGCCTTTAGATCTATCCTCCCGGGCTTCTCAGATCCACAGAGAATTATCTTTCGATCTCCTGCCTAGAGGTTCATACTAAGCCTGGTTGCCAGTTGGGAGTATCATAATTCACTGTGAAGACCTTCACTTAATTCCCCATTTTCATGAGATGATCCTGCCCCAGACTGGATCTGCCCTTCCCTGGAGCAGATTCCCTCCCTTTTACCCACTCCAGGGAATAAACCATCTGTCTTGTGTTGGGATCTGGTAGAGGCAGCACCGTGGAGGAAGGGATCTTGGTCACTAACTACTGCTCTTTCAAACTGTCTTTCAATAAATCCCCTGTGGTTCAATCTGCGTTTTTACCTCTACTGCTAGAAGAACTTGGTACTCAATTCCTGAACCTTTGGGGATTCTGTTTGTTTTAGAATTTACTTGCTGCCAGCTTAGGACTCGATTGTTTGCATCCACTAAGTCTCTTTCCAGTCATTGGTCTGCTTTCCAATTTCAAAATGATCCCATTTTCTTTGTCATTGTGGTATTCTAAAAGTTTCTTTTCAGACATTTTAAAGGAGTTTCAGGAGGGAGCAGAGATAAATGCCAGCATATAATCTGCTGTCTCTAACCAGGAACCATGCCTGTTCTTTTTTCATTGTATTTAATTCTTTTTGATAGTTTGCAAAACTTCTTAGTCATTTTGATCACACTGATTTGTGGTCTTTACGAATTTATCATTTTGAGTT
>NW_006441061.1:4965634-4983213 GCF_000325575.1 Pteropus alecto | reverse complement strand
GCTGGGGGTGGCAGGGAGGGTGGTGTCCAATCCTACTGTTGGTTCTGCCACTGACTCTTGTTTATGACTGTGTTTGTTTTGTAATTGTCATCTTTCTGAGCCCATCTGCAAGGACCTTTGTCTGCAGGAACCCCGGGCAGCTGCGGGGAGGGCCCAGCCCCCCAGTATTTGCATTTGTTTCTGCTCAGTGCCCAGGCATTCCAGTCGGAGACCCCTTTTTGTCTTAAGTTCTTGCTTTCAGTCTCCAGGGCACACCAGGAATGTGTGTGTGCAGGGTAGTGTAAATTTAAATCCCAAGTCCCTTGAGGCTGAATCTATGGTGACAAATTCTCAGAGCAGCCCTGTGTCCCACCTTTTATCACCCCCCCCCCATGAGCTTCTTGTTGATCTGTCTGAGCAGAGAGTGTTTGTTGTTGTTGTTGTTAGTTTTTTATCCTCCTCCACGTTTTTACTGAGAATGTAACTCTGGTGAGTCTCATTTCCAATTCCTGGCTCTGTGGAGCCCAAAGCCTTATTTCTTGTCCCCACAGAGGCTGTAAAATCCAATCCCCAGGCCTCTGAGACTCGCCCCCGCTCCCGCAGCCCTGCCGGTGGCTCCAAGTGCCGCACCAACACCAGCCCCCCTGATTCCTGCTCGGTTTTCAGATACTTGTTTTTCTTCCTCGGGAGTTTTCCTCCTTGGTTGTAAGTTCAGCCATGCATTTAAGGAGATGTTTGTTACATTTTAGTCACCATTTCCAAGCACGTTTTTGTAGCAGGAGGGTTTGCTGCTGCCTAGATACCGCTGGAAAGCGAAGTCCCTTGTATTTAGTTTGTTTCTAATGCCTTTTGCATCTCTGCAAAAGGCATTCGAAATGTTGCCCACAGCAGAGCATCAACAGGGGCGCCGAGAATATTGGGGAAATGGAATTGAATCGCCACATTTCCACCTAAGTGACGATTTTACCAAAGGGCCACTGCACAGCCAGTCAGGGTTCCTCTGGCGGCCCTGCGGTGTGGAGCAGGAGTCTCAGAGAACATTCAGGACCCACCCTGGGCTGGGCCCAATCGACCGTGGTACGGTCTGACTTGCAGCCAGCCACCCCCCCGGACCTTCAGCCACACACCTGATCACAGGCTCAGTCTCACCTTTCTTTGAACTTGCAGTCACCCCGCCCCCGCCCCCCAGGCGAGTGCCCGCCCCAGCTCTCTGACTGCACCGTGGAGGGTGGAGCTTCCCACGGCTCGAGGTCTGGCCTCTTCCACCTGACCCACTCCAGGGGCGAGGCCCGTTGCTTTCCATCCTATCTGTATTCTCAGCATCCTCGCCGGTAAGGTGATGGCGTAAACACCCGCGGAGCTCAAAAAATGTGTGTCTAATGCGTGAACAAACACCGCGCGTTCCCACAGAATCGGCTCCAAGCACTGGTTTTGGATTTGATAAAATTAAAGCAGCTGTTATCACCAGTAGTTAATCCCAACCTCGACCTCCCTAGCCCGTGGCTGACACCAGCCCTGCCCTGGAGGAGCGTAACCATCCGCTGGCCGTTTTAATTGGGAGGCGGCAGGTCATTTGGGTTAAAACGGATCCTAATGAGCTCTCCCTAGAGCAGCACTGGGTGGGGGGCGGGGGCGGGGGGAGTACGGAAAATGGGATGGGATGATAGACTTGGTCACCGACTCCTCCCCAGCCCCTCCCCTCCCCTCCCCACTCCCTGGTGGGTGGGGTTCCAGCGTCCAAGTCTGGGGAGATCTTTTTCCTCAAGGAGAACTAGGTGTGTTTCTCCCCAAAGCTTTGGCCCGCAGCAACTTTGTCTGCAGGGCAGATGGGCGAAATGAAGGTCGCAGAGCCCCGCTTACAGTGAGTTTACAAAGCACTTTCCCTCTGTGATCTCTCTGAAGACGCGCTGGGAAAAGACTTGGCCAAGGTCACACAAGGTGGGGGAGGGGGGCTGAAGGGAGGGGGCCTGGGGGGCAGGCTTAGGGCTGCGCTATCCAGTACACTGGCCACGTGTCACTACTGAGAAAGCACTTGAAATGTGGCTAGTCTGAATTCAGTTGTGTCTTAAGTGTAAAATACACGTCAGATTGCAAAGACTTAGTAGGAAAAAAAGTAAATAGCTCAATAATTTTAAATATTTACGACATGTCAAATGATAATATTTTGGATAGATTCGGTTAAATGCA
Organism: Pteropus alecto; assembly: GCF_000325575.1. Taxonomy (NCBI): domain Eukaryota; kingdom Metazoa; phylum Chordata; class Mammalia; order Chiroptera; family Pteropodidae; genus Pteropus; species Pteropus alecto. The sequence continues at coordinate 4,981,047 of NW_006441061.1, read as the reverse complement.
AATAATATTAGAATGAATCTCACCAGTTTTATTTTTAATTTTTTTTACTTTGTTTTAATGAAGCTACCAGAAATTTTTAAATTACTTATGTGGCTTGCGTTTGCATTTGTGGCAACTGGATAGCGCTGGTCTAGACTGTGGACCACGTGACTCCTAAGGGGACACCCTCCATTTACCAGCCTTGGGACCAGCAGGCATCTCTTGCAAGCTCTAGATCGGATGCTGTGGGTTTGGGTCTCAGATGTACCACTTAAGAGGTGTCTGACCTTCCCTTGGACAAGTCCCTCCTCTGAGCCCCAGCTTCCTAATCCGTAAATGACGTAGTTGCTGCCACTAGGCTGTAAGCAGCACAAGGGCGAGGCCTGGTCTGGTATATTCTGTACAGAGCAGGAACCCAAGGAGTCTGTGCTGAGTGAGCGAGGGCTTGTTCAACACCACTCAGCGCTGGCTTATCAGTGAAATAATTCACTTTGGCTGTGAAGACAAGCCATTCTCAATCTATTTTCCACCTTCACATATATGTCATGTTCATGCAGCTGCACAGCCACGGGCTCAAGCAGATTTTGAAAACTGCCCCTGTCCTCATTTGGGGTCTCTTGAAAGCAGAACCTGAGTTAAGGACTTGGGGTGACCCCCGGAGGCAGGAGAGTGAGGCAGGGGAGAAGGAGGAGGAGCAATGGGGTGAGGGAGGGCCGGAATTCAGGAAACAGGGCATGCTTCCCAGAACTGACTTCCAAAAGGCAGGAGGAGGGAACATCTACCCACTGGCTCCTGTCCTCCACTGCAGAAGGCTGTTCTGGGGACCTGGCTTCAGGAGGCCTTGGGAAAAGCCCCAAGGCAGAAAGGCACCTGCTCGAGGTGGTATACTTGTTAATGTGAGTCAGGACTGTCCATCTCGTTGCAGCCGAAATCAGGTGGGACAAAGTAATATGATGTGGCATGAAAGTCTGTTACAGTCTCTAAAGTTTATAAAGACCAGAAAGAATTCACATTGTTACAACAAATAGATAAAGATCAGTAGCTGAAGTTAAGGGCTGTGGCATAGCCAGAATGGACTATGGCTTATGGGCAGTTCTGGAAAGCCAGCTGAAACTTCATTCATTTGTTCATTTATTCACTCATTCGTCCATTCGTTTGTCACCGAATATTTATTGTATACTGCCTCTGGGTCAGGCCCTGGCCCATCCCAGAAAGGATGGCAGAGTACGAGAGGGACGGGGATGTCATCATATCAACCAAGTGGAACCTTTCCTGATTAATAAATTGGGTAAGTCACTAGCAAACTTCAGTCCTTCAATCTTCATTGGTAACAAGGTACTGATGCTGAATGTCACCCATTGTTGGTGACAGCACAATCAAAAGCCCTCCGAGGAAGGTTCAGCCTCCTCCTTAGGTCAAGGAGGCCTTGGAAATAAACTCACCACCCATCCTGCCTTCCTGTGCTCCCTCAGCCTGCAGGCCCTGACCTGAGCGCCTACTTGGAGCCAGGCTCTGTGCCAGTTCTGGGTTGTGGTGGTGAATGTGACAGAGCCCCTGCCCTCGGGAGCTCACAGTCTGGAGGGAGAGAAGTTACCACCCTTACGGAGGAGAATCAAGAGGCGGGCTCCAAGCCCTAGGGAGAAGGGAGAAGGCTGCGGCCTGTTGGGTCTTGGAAAGCTTTCTTGAGTGCAATCAAACATCCACCCCAGGGACTCTAGGCCCCAGATGTGAGCTTCTGGCACAGACCAGACCTGGCTGAACCCTGTAACTGGCTTCTTGGAAGAGGACATTGGCAAAGCCAGGCTTACTCTGGGCCATTTGCATATCATTTGCATCTATCTGCATATGCAATGGCACAGCCTGGTCTCTTATGCATTTAAATTGCAAGTTATTTGTCTCTCTTGGAAAGCTCTCATTTTTTTTCCCCAAGAGGGTGTTGGCTCCATCTTCCCTACTTGCCCCTTATAATGCAAGACTGTTGAGTTCCCGCCTCCCCCCGCCCCCCCCCGCATGGTACAAGGCTATAGATCTTAGGGTGCAATATGTTTATTATTCTGGTTTTCAGAGTACTTTGTTATTTTCAGAGGGAGTATTGGGCACATGCACCCTGTGCTACAGATGGGGAAACTGAGGCAGAGAGTTTTTTGTTTTTTTTTTAAGTGAGGTGCCCAACCTCACTTGCCACATTGGAGGCAGGACCATGGCTGGGGGTCAGGGCTCTTGATTTCTGACTCTGTGTTGGCCCTTAGAGGTCATCCCTTTGTTAAGATGTGTGGAAAGCGGTATAGAGAGGGGCAGGGACTTGCCCAAGGCCATGCGGCTGGTCCAAAATGCAGCCTTGACTCCTATAGCCCCTGGGTGAAGGGGCTTATTTTGTCTGCTGTGTCATTGGCCTGTATTGCATCAGAAGGTACCCTTTCATAAATACCAAGTGCATTGATTTCTCCTTATTTGGGTCGCTATTTAAGCATGGTGAATGAGTGTCACCCAACCCAGCCCATCCCATTCAATCGAGACCCGATTTAGCCCGGACCTGAGCTGACAGGAGTCCTCAGTGGCCTTCTGAAGGGGGGACTTCGTGCTACCCAAAAGGCACAGTTTGGGCAATCCTGCAGGGTGTAGATTCCTTCCTGCACCCAGCAGATGCACCCTGACATGTCCGTGGAAACTAAGGTGTGGACATCAGCTTGTATCTTAACATGTGTCAACAGAGCAGTATGGGAACTTACCGAAGGCCAACGCTGGGTCTCGCTGACTGCCACGTCATTTGGGATCTTTACTCATAGGAACAGAACCAAGTATTTCATTGCTAAGAGCAGCTCCCACTGATTGAGCACTTCCGTGTAGGCATGGTGCTGGGCTTCCACTCAGCTTTCCCTGGGCTTTGCATGACAGGGACTGTTTCTCCTGTTATACAAGAGAGGCCACTGAGGCTCAGTGAGATGAAGAACTTTGTTCAAGGTCACACAACAAAGTATCAAGGTCAAGGCTCAACATCGGGGGTGGCTGGTTCCAGACCCCAACAAGAGGGCCTGTTCTTTCCACTAAGCCATATCACTTCCAACATCAAGTCTAAAACTAGACCTAACGTAGGGCAGTCTCACTCTGGCTGCAAGGCTGAGATCGGCCAGTACTACTGCTTGGAACACCCAGAATCAGCTCCAAGCTTGGGTTTGTGCCCCCACGATCCTTCAGCACTGGCTCAGGCCTTACAGGAGGCAGGGATTAGGCAACAGGGTCTCTGGTCAATGCGGGGAGGGCATGGTTCTGGGGGCAACCCGTGGATGGGGCTCGGGGAGGAGCGGCAGGGTGTGGGGAGTGGGGGAAAAAAAAAACAACCTAACACGAACGCCAATTTAAAAATCTTAAGCAGCATAATGTAATAATTTACAAAGCACAGACTTGCTGGTAGTGGAGGAGTAGCTTATATCAGATTAACTTTCTGCTGGTAACAATTATAAAATCTGGACAGACTATATAAAACAGATTTGTTTGGAACTACTGGAGAGTGACCAAAAGCAGGCAGAAACTGGAGAGGATGTGACCCTTGAAACAAAGAAACCATACTGACGAGAGACTCATTTATCTGGCTTTTCCCCTGAAGGCATTCTCTAGTTTATGCAATGCATGCGGGATAGAACTCAAGCAGAAAGCAGAAGCCATGTTGGCTGCAGAGTAGGAAACTGGAGCTCTGGACCTCCAAAGCAGCTCGAAATTGAGAGAAAAAATCCCAGAAAAGAGAGCCATTGAAGGAGAAAACTCCCCTCAAATCCTTGGCTGACTCTGGCGTGGGGCACGACTCCAAGAAGCCCAGGGGAAAACGCAGCTGGAAGGCTGAAAATGCTGAGGAGAGATTTCTACAGCTGCGTGCATCGAGCAGACAGATTCTCTTGTTCAAATCTCACTAAATTAGAGTGGTTTGGCAAACATACCAGACTTTTCCCTAAGAAGTCTTAGGGGAAAGCCTCCACAAGATCAAGTTGAGTGGCCAACAATTAAACGGAACAATATGCAAATTTCTTCAGAGGAGGATAACACAATCCAGAATCTCTGCAACGTGTCAGTCACCCCCAATGTCCAATATATAATTTAAAATTACTAGGTATGGAAAGAAACAGGAAAATGGGACACACGGACAAGATTTTTTAAAAAGTCAATAGAAACAGATCTAGAGACAACCCAGATGTTGGAATAAGTAGACAGACTTTTAAATCATTAGGATAAATTTGTTGAAGAATCTATAGGAAAAGACCATTAGAATGGATGAAGACTTGGGAATTTTAGGAGCGCATTAAAAAGTACCATGAAATTTAGGAGTGCAGAAAAAAAGCACCATGAACTGGGTGGCTTACAACAGAAATTTATTCTTTCACAGTTCCAGAGGCTAGAAGTCTGAAATCCAGGTGTTGGCAGGATTAGTTTGTTTTTTTCTTTTTTCTGAGGACTCTGAGGAAAAATTGGTTCAATGTCTCTCTCTTAGCTTCTGGCAATGGCTGGCTGTCTTTGACATTCCTTGGCCTGTATATGTACCGCTCCGATCTCTCCCTCCATCTTCACATGCTGTTCTTTCTGCGTCTCTCGCCTCTTCTTATAAGGACACCGGTCATAGTGGATTTCTTACTCCAGTATGAAATCTTCACTAATTACATCTATAATGACCCTGTTTCCAAATGAGGTCATATTCCTATGTAGTGAGGGTTAGGACTTCAACATAGCTTTTTGCAGGACATATTTCAACCCATAACAATAAGAGATATGGACGCTTTTAAAAAAATCTGATCATATGTTCAACTGTAAAAATACATTACCTGAAGTCAAACATTCATGAGATGGGATTAAAAGTCATATAAACATCCACTGGATGGGATTAGACCCAATAAAAAAGGACCAGGGACTTAGAGATAGATCAAAAGAAATGATCCACGTTGCAGCTCAAAGAGAAAAATGAGTGAAAAAATGAATATAGCCTAAGTAACCTGTGGGATAGGATAAAGCAGTCTTAACACACATGTAATTGGTGTCTCAGAGGAGGAAAGAAAGATAATGGAGCAGAAAAAATTTTGATAAAATAGTGGCTAAGAATGTTCTAAGTTAGATTGAAAAAATAAGCGATCGAGGAAGTTCAATGACCCCTAAACAGGATAAATACAAAGAAAAGCATACTTAAAGCTTATCATGGTCAGACTGCTGAAAACCAAACATCGAGAGAGAATCTGGGGGAGCAGCTGGAAAAAAACAAAAGACAATTTTGTGTAGGAAAACGACGATGCAAGAGACAACAGACTTCTCCCACGAACAATGCAAGTCAGGAGACAATGGAACACCTTAAAGGCGATAGAAAAGATCTGTCAGCTTAGAATGCCATCAGTGAAAATGTCTTTCCAATATAGAAAAACAAAAACAGTCTTGAATAAATAAAACAGAGAATTTGTTGCCAGTAGACCCACATCATAAGAAATGTTAATAAGGTCCTTAGGCTTAAGGGAAATGATACTAGATAGAATTTCACATTTATAGGGAGGAAAAAGTAACACTGGTATTGGTAAATATGTAGATAGATACAAAAGATCATTTTCCTTTTCTTGATTTCTTTAAAAATTAATAAACTCCTTAAAGCAAAAAATAACAGTGCATTCTGTCTACAACCATGCTACCCTGAACAAGCGCATTCCCGTCTGATCTCGGAAGCTAAGCAGGGTCGGGCCTGGTTAGTACTCGGATGGGAGACCACCTAGGAAGACCAGGTGCTGTAGGCGTAAAAAATAAAAATAAGGGATTGTAAACTGACAAGGTCCTTGCAATCTGTGAGGTCAACCAAGGATTACCTCGCCTAAGAAATAAAATAACAGTGCATTCTGGGATCCATAACATATAAAAGTAAAATATATGACCACAGTAACACAAAGGACAGGAGAGGATAAATAGAATTCTGTTTTTGTAAAGTTCTTACAGACTACATGAAGTGGTATGTTATTATTGGAAGATAGGCTGTGATAACTTAAGAATGCATATTATAACTCCTACGAGAACCACCAAAAATATAGCTGAGAAGCAAACAGAGAAGATAGAATGGAATGTTTTTAAATACTTGGTTAACCCAATAGGAGGCACAAAGGAACAAAGGATCAAAGAAGAGAAGTCACAAATAGATCACAAACAGCAAGACTGAAGATGTAAACTCATCCACAGCAATATATACATTAACTGTAAAGGGACTAGACACTCTAGTTGAAAGGCAGATACTGTCAGACTCGATTTAAAAAAAACAGTCATGTCTGAATTCTCTGTGTGGAAGCGAGATAATTAAAAGAGGTTGTATGTCAAAGCTCCAAGCACAGTGCCTGGTTCACAGTGGGTGCATCTTAAGTGAAATGTCTGAACTTCGAGCCTGACTTTCCTGGATGCCTGTCAGTGAACTTCCTGTGGGGAGGTCCCAGTTGGCCATCCACACAGCATCCTGCCCGCCTGAGCATTCATCCAGCTGTCCTTGTTGAACGATGTGGGACACTTGACCACTTTTCAGGAACAAGGAGTGACCCTCCTCCTTTACCAGCTCCAAAGCAAGATTAAGTCACAAATGAAGGGATCCTCGAAGCTAGGACTAGAGCTTCACTTCGCTGAGGCTAGCCATGGTCGGTGGCTCGTGGCCAGTATGGCCTCCTACTCTGCCCAGCCCTCTCTTCTTCCCTGAGTGATGGCGCCAGCAGTCTGCCCACCAATCTCCAAAGGCCCAGTGCTGCAGGCAAGGCCTCTTCCCCCAGAGGAGCTCTTGCTCTCTGGCCTGGAAGGTCAGCCCCTTTCTTACCCCTGGCATCTAGCACCCTCCGGTCAAGCCAAGGCACCCAGCCTTTGATCAGCAGGTTATGGGTGCAGGACAACAGGACAGTATCCTTGCTGGAGCAAGAGAAGTTAAATTAGGCTCCATTAGCCCAGGATGGGCTACAGACCCTAGGTTACCCCTTGCTAGTTGGTGGCCTGTGTCACCCCACATCTGGCCTCTCAGTTGAATTCAAAACCTTGAGGACTAAGTCGCTACTTCTAGCAACTTCTTGGCTGTCCAGTCCTTTGGTCTCTCCCTCCTCCAAATCCCCATCACTAACCCCCTTCCCACATGAGGGTAACTTCTACCCCAAATTCTAACACCATAGACCAGTTTTGCCTGTTTCTGTCCTTTATAGGAATGACATCTTTGGCATATGAGGTGTGTGGGATTCGTCTGTATAGATGTGTCTAGTTGTAGGTCACCCACCCTTAGTGATCCACTGTGTGAAGAGTCTACAACTCGTTTGTCCACTCTGCAGCTGCAGAGCATTTGGGTTCATTCAGTTTCAGGCTGTGACGAAGAGTGCTGCTGTGAATATTCAGGTCACGTCCTTTAGTGAACACACGGATGCATTTCTGTTGTGTATATGCCTAGGAGCGAAGTACTGGGTCAGAGGGGTGGGCAGCTCACGCTTCCCACAGGAGTTGTACCAGGTTACATTCCCGCCACGGCCGCTGAGTTCTGGTTGCTCCACGTGCTCGTCAACACGTCATATTGTCAGTCTTTAGCTTTTCTGGTGTCTGAAGAGGTAGCTGGCCGTGGTCCTCATTTGTGTTTCCCGGATGAGTCTCAAAGCTAGGCACCTTTACATGCATTTGCTGGCCATTTGGATATTCTCGTGTGAAGTACTTTAATTCAAGGATTCCCCCCGCCTCACCCCATTTTTCTCTGGAGTTGTCTGCCTTTTTCTTGTTGATTTAAAAGGCCAATCTTCTCTGCCCCACACACTAAGCGTCACAGTGGTTGGGCCATATTTGCATTGTAACTGGTGACAGGGTTTCAAACAAAAGACATAACATGTCGCATAAAAGTAATCTGATTTGAATTGATTTTGTACTTGATTGATCAATTTGTCCTGGTTTTATGGTTGTACAGAGCTACAAGGAGTTTATGACTCATTTTGCGTTTGTGCGTGTTTAAGTAACATCACAGTAAAAATCATTTCAGGCAACAATGAGGGTCCACGAGATTCCTTTCTCTTGGTAAACGGGAGATTTTCAAAACGCAAAGCCTTTTTGGTAATTCCCCTGCATAATGCATCTCAAAGGATCCCTTGTGTCCGGGATAGAGATAGGCCCCTTAACCTGGCACTTCTGCCCCCCAGGCTTGCCTGCCACCTGCACCCACTTGCTGGTGTCATTCATTGAAACTGCCCTGCATAATGCATCTCAAAGGATCCCTTGTGTCCCGGATGGAGATAGGCCCCTTAACCTGGCACTTCTGCCCCCCCAGGCTTGCCTGGCACCTGTGCCCACTTGCTGGTGTCATTCATTGAAACTATTACTTCTTTTTGGATCATGGCCTCTCACACGACATGACCTCCGGACACAGGCCCCAGCCCCTGCCGCTCCCTGCTTTGGGGCAGCCTCTGCCCATGGCCACCCTCTTTGCTGACAGTTAATTCCTTACTCAGAACTCAGCAAAATTGTCATTTCTCAGGAAGCCCTCACTGAGGCCCTGAAACTCACCACCCCAGTACTCAGTACTCAGAAAAGCTGAGTACTTTTCTTCTTTGCATCATCTCGGTTGCAATTTTTAATCTTCCCTCCTAGATTGCAAGTTCTTCCTAGGCAGGGATGCAATTTCCCCTCAACCTTTCTTTCTCCAGTGTCTAAGCCAGTGCTTGGCATTTCATGCTTACTCAATACATGTTTGTCGATTGACTTAATGACCCTCTCACTGTATCGATGCTGAAAGGCAGGGAGGGGCCAAGGTCACATGTAGGGACAGGCCAGAGACAGGCCAGAGGCAGCTCTGCTAGTGCAGCCACATGGAATGTGAAGCAAAGTCCCCTTTGGCCGGCAGCCCAGGGGCCAAGTCCACCTCTTGACAGCCCCAGAGGACCTTGGGGTAATGTAGTCCAATTCTTTCGTGCTTCAAATGAAGAAACTAAGAGCCAAAGAGAGGACAGGGATTGTCTGGGGTCGCTTGGTGAGGGAGAAGCTCGGCTGGGTCTAGGGCCCACATTGCCTGACGCTCAACATTCCCTCCACCGTCCCTATCTCTCTGAGGCTGGGGGGATGTTTGGATGTGTGGGGTGTGGGGGTGGGTGAGAGGGGGTGGGGGCTGCATTTCAGAGGTGAGAACCTCTGAGCGTGGCTGGGTTTCCTGGCCTGGAGCAGACAGGAGTCTGATGACAAAGGCCTGCCTTGTTCTCCTACAGAGTCTAGCCTAGAGTCCCATGGGGTGGTATGGAATTCCTGTCTGTGGGAAGCTGGGAGAGGATGGGAACATTCTAGAAGGAAAACTGGGGAGCGAGGTAGGAAGGCCGATTTATGGCTCTGGAACCTCCAACTGCCTGGCGGACACCCGCTAGTCACTGACCTGGATTGTCCCTTATGATGGGAGAACTGACTGCACCGATTCACTTAACCTTTCCTGGGCAGAGGATGACGACATCGTTTGAATCAACATTTTTATTGAGATAATTGTAGACTGACATGCAGTTGTAAGTCATAATACAGGGTGACCCCAGGTACCCTTTACCCAGTCTCCCCCAGTGCACAAGTCTAGCGGAACTGGGGGACAGCATCGCCACTGGGGCACTGGCGGCGACACAATCACCGTCCTTATTCCCGTTTCCCAGTTTCACGTAGACCCCTGCGCACTTGGCTCTAGGCCGTTCACGGCGAGTTTGCGTTTCTTCCACCGCAGTTGGGGGCCAGACGCTTCCATCACCACGAGGCTCCCTCCTCTTGTTCGTCTATAGCCACGCCCCCTTCGCCCTCACCCAGCGCCCCCAGTCTGTGGCACCGTCTCATCTGTCGTCCACGGCTAACATTTTGTTTCTTCACAAATGTTATCTCGACGGAATCGGAGAGTGTGTAAGCTTTGGGGATTCGCGTTTTTCCCCAGCAGACACCAGCGCGCTCTCACCGTCCCGGGGGTGGGGGTGGGGGTTGGAGGGCCTGTTGTTTGCTTACAGCTGAGCAAACTGACCTCCTGATGCTCTGGAACCAGCACTCTTGGTGGCATTTCCTCGAGAGAGGAGGGCCTTGGGTGGGGAGGGGGGTTAGGGTTTGGGACACAATGGCCACCAGCCTTTCTCAACCCTACTGTGATCCAGTGCATCCTCTACCTGCCCTGTGTGTGTGTTGGGGGGGGTCCCCTTCTGTACAGCCCACCCCCAGGGCCAGCTCCTTCCTCCATAGTGAGTTGGTGACTGGGGGCTGCCGGATCCCAATCTGCTGACTCGAGGCCCTGCTTAGCCACCGAGAAGCAAGGTGGCACCACCCTCTGAACCTCAGGTTCTCCCTGGGCAAAACAGGGGGAGGGGAAGGATCACACCCTGCAAATCCGTGAAGATGCGATGAGGCAGCGTGTGAGGAGCAGTCAGCAAAGTGCCAGGCGCAGAGTGAGCCCCTGGCGCACGCCGCCCGAGGCCCCATTTGGCAATGAATTATGTATGGCCTTCTGGCAGTGCTGCTCATGGGGGCTGGCGTTCGCCAAGCTTCTCCCGGGCCTCTCTCTGCAGCGAGGGGCGCGGGCTCCCACAGGAGGGCAGGCAGCACTCTTTGTCTCTCCTGCAGGGACCTGACCCACTTCCAGTGGCTGATTTCTCGGTTCCCAGAATGCCCATTTCACAGGCTAGAGAACCAAGGTCTGGGATCAGCTCAGGAATAGGATGATGGCGGTGATGATGAGGATGATGATATAGTAGCAGCATCAATAACAGCAGTAATGGCGATGGTACCAGCTCGGCTTTACTGCACCTTTTTGATGGGCCAGGCACACTTACCAGATCATTGTTCATTCAAAAATGGGAGTGTCCACCGGTGCAGGCCCTGTCCTAGGTGCTAGAGGCATCGCAGTGACAGAACAAAGTCCAGCCCTCACAGAGCTCAGGTTCTACTGTGGGAGGCAGGCAATCAACAGATGAGTAATTGATTACCTGATGTGTCAGCTGGTAGGGGCTGAGAAAGGAGAGGAGGGGGAGCAACAGGGCTGGGAAGACACAGGGACAGCCAGGCCTGATGTGTCAGCTGGTAGGGGCTGAGAAAGGAGAGAAGGGAGACAGAGGGACAGCCAGGGCAAGCTCCCCTGGGGAGGTGGCGTTTGAGCAGGGCCCTGAAGGAAGTGAGAAAGCTACCTCGTGAGTTGTCTGGGGAGGAATATTCCAGAAAGAAGCAGCAAGTGCAAAGGGCTAGGGGCGGGACATGAGCTGCGTCTGTGGGCCAGCTGGCATCGACTTCTCAGGGCGACACTGTGAGCTGCGTGTGTACCACCACCGCCCCATCTTAGAGATGAGAACACTGAGTCAGAGATTATTCATAACCTTTGCTCATACCCTTTGCCGCAGACGTATTCCTGTGTTTGATTACAAGGGTTGCCCTGCACTCCATTGGGGGTGCTAGGCAGTATGTGGGAGGTGTGTCGTATTATCTTTCTACAACTGAAAAAGTTCTGAGTTCTGGAACCATCTGCCTAGGGTTTTGGGGTCAGGAAGGGGGCACCCGTGCGATCCAGGTCTTCACCATTCATGCTGCCAGACCGTCCCCACCTGCTGTGTCACGAGCCTGCGACCGTGTCTCTCCTTTATCAGCCTGCAAACTCCTAGTATCAGGTCAGCAATACGGCGTTTCACAGCCGACAGGAGGTGCTGTCTGCGCTTGCCCACAAGTCCCTCAAACTCCTAGTATCAGGTCAGCAATACGGCGTTTCGCAGGCGACAGACAGGAGGCGCTGTCTGCGCTTGCCCACTGGCCCCATGCTGGGCATTCATTCCAAGTCAAGGCCAGAGAAGCCACGACCCAGGCCTATGGCCAACGTGGCTCCACTCCAAGGCAGGCTGAGGTGGCAGGTGCAGGACTCATGTACGGATCTGCCAGTGTCAACCCCAGAGGCCACAGGAGGTGTACAGGTGTGTACTTGCGCTGTCTGACACGTTCATCAATGGCCTGGATGAGGAATGAATGGCGAGCGTCTTCCATCTCCGGCTGGGGGTAGAGGGCATGAGGCAGCCCACAAGGAGCGGGTAGGTGCAGAATCTAAATGACTGCAGGATGGAGAAATGGCCGGAGATAAGGACAAATCTGGTGGGGAAGGGAAACCCGCTCAGTGGCCTCCTCCTAGGGAAGGCCTCCTCCCAACCTCCCCGCCTCCAGATTTGCCCTCCTAATCCATCCTACAAAGGTTCCGGATTACCCTTCCTAATTAATCCTCCTACCTGAGCCTCCAAACCTTGAAGTTCCCTGTGCCTTGCTTCTGAAGGCTTCTGTACCTGGCCCCGCTGTATTCCTTCAGGAGCACACCTGGCTACTCACCAACCCCCGCCCCCCTCGCCAACCGAGCCTTTGTCGACGCTGTTTCCCATGTCTGCACAGGGCCTCTCGGATCTGCCAAGCGTGCCGCATGCCACATTGTCCTGGTCATCACAGCTCTGCTTTCCTAGACCTATGGCCTCCCTGTCATGAGAGAAGTCCCATCTCCCAGCTGACCTGGCAATCGAAGCCCTTCCAGATCAGCCAGGCTCCAGGCTCAAGGCTCCCCCCAACTCACTCCCTGCCCCCCTGCACCTGTCCAGCTTGACAAAGATTCTTAGGGTTCCCTGGTCCTCTCTCTTTGGGACCTATGTGTGGTTCCCTCTGCCTGGAACACCTTTCCCTCTTGGCCTGGCTAACGCTTACTCATCCTCTAGTATTGATTTGACCTCCTACAGGAAGACCGCTTGGATTTAGGGCCCCTCTTCTTGGCACCCAAAGGCCTTGTGTCCTGGCATCATTGTAATTCCCCTTCCAGATTGAAACTGGCTGACTTTCCAGTCCCTTCTAGGCCATGGTCTCATGAGGACAGAGCCCCACATTGACCTCTGTCTCCCCGAGCCTGGCCCAGGCTGTGTGCCCACAAGGTGCTCAAGAAAGCCCAGGGAAGAGTGGGAAATGGTGTGCAACGTTCACTGAGCTTCTGCTCCATGCCAAGCCTTTTACATGCTGCACAACAGCCCCACCACGAGGGCTGGGGTGACCAAGCCTTTCTGACACCGAGTTAGGTCACCATCTGGCCATGCCCAGCAGCTCTGGGCTGTTCTCTTTTAATCTGTATAATGGGCATAATCGTGCATCCCATCTAACAGTCGTGAGGATAAAGGAAATAATTCACGTAAAGTGCTCATCTCAGCCCCAGGTATTCGGTAAGCATTTAATATTCCATTTACTGGTTATTATTGGGGCTCTGGAGCCAGCTTCTGTGGTGACTTCAAATCTAGGCTCCCCCACTTACTGACCCTAACTTTGGGCATTGAATACATGAATGTGCATATGGAGTTCGCACAGTGGTTGGAAGAGGCAAAGGCTGGGCAAACCCTGGATGCTGTTACTGCTGTTACTACGGTCTCAGGATCACCCTGAGGGCCTCAAATCCCACACCAGTGAGGAGACTCCAGCTTCCGGAGACTCTTCCAGAGTTGCCGATCTGAGCTGGGGCAGGAACAGAGCTTAGGACCTTGGAAAACTGACTTTCCACCCGCTGCGTCTTCTGAAACCACTCCATCCATGTCTGATGGTTAGAGTCTCCAGGAAGTTCTCCCTTGTACCTCTCCTGAATCCTTCCTGCACTGATTCCTCTGGCTCCCCATCCAGGCCTGGATGGAAAGATGAGGGTAGATGTGGGATGAATTCCAGAAATTCTCAGGTCATCCCAGAATCCAGTGAGGTGAGCAAGCCCCGGGGTCTGGCCACAGCCCACTCAGTCTCCCCAAAGGTCTCCCAGCCAGAACTAAAGGCAGAACCACCGTTGTCCCCTGCATCTCTGGTCTGGGGGATGGACTGTGCCTAAGGGAGGGAGGGGAGAGGGAGAGGGAGAGAGAGATGTGAGGGTCTGAGCAACTGGGGAGGCTGGGGTGGGGGGTGGAGGGGCTGGGACACTGGGTAGCCAGAGAGGGGCAGGGACGTGGGAAATGGAGGGCACGGGGCAGGGCCACAGGGCTGGGAAACGGAGCCCGGGGAGGCCAGCGAGCGGGAGAGGGAGGCCTCATACCAGACGCTGTCTAGACGCAGCAATTACTGTCAGCTCGGGACACCCAGGCTCTGCCGGCTCAGCTGAAAGGGAGCTTAACAAAGAGCTGAGAGAGGAAGAAAGCGAGCAGAAAAGCGCCCGCGGAGCCGGCTCCTCGCCTGTGGGGCTCTTTCTCTGCCCTGCGACCCCCCTTTGTGCTCCACAGAGATGCCCTGTCAGGCCAGGGTCATGTGTGGGTTTGGGGGCGGGAGAGCAGGGTGTCCTGCAGGGGATGCATTTTGCACTTGCGTTTCTTTATTTGGAGGAGAGAGCAGGCCTGAGAATCGGAACCTCAGTGCTCCCTGCCTACCCCCTCCCCCGCCCCACCGCCTTCCTGCCGAGCAGTGCTGGGCCAGTAATGGGTTTCTCTGAGCCTTGGTCTTCTCATCTGCAAAATAGGCACATCACTGCCGCCTGGCCCTGGGCGGGATGGCGTATGTCTCCTGGAAGGCTGCAGCCCACAGCCCTCATACTGATGGAGAAACTTCAGAACCCCAGGTGACCTGGGACGAGCCATTTCCCTTGCCAAGAGCCTTGCCGCCATCATTCCTCTGCCTCTGCCATTGTGATCCCCGTTTTGTGGGTGAAGAAACCGGAGCACACAGAGGCCAGAGCTCACGGCCAGTCAGCGATGGGTTTGGCGTCAGGTTTGTCCTTGAATCTTAACCATGATTTTATGATGTGTACACGCTGTGTGGGGTGGGACGGCTAAGGCGAGGTGGCAGGACCGATGGGAAAGCCACAGGCCCATGTGCTCCAAGAGTCTGCGATAGGGTCAGAGCTGCAGGTGGCCAGGCCACTGCCCCAGCTGTCGTCTGAAACCAGGTCTCGACTGAGCCACTGGGCCCTGGTACTAAGGGCAGCTCCTGGCTGAGCAGACCTGCTCTTCCTTCCTGAGAGAGGACTGGGCTCAGGTCCTAGGGGAGGGTTGGGTGTGTCCCCTGGGTCCTCAGGTGGAGGGCAGGATACTCGGTGCAAGGGACACACTCACACTCATTGTAGGCTGCCCCACAGCTGAGCCCCTAACACACCCCAGGCATATATATCCCCCCTCCAACTTTGGGGTACGGACACTGACTGCCTGAGACGCAGCCCCAGCTGGCCTCAGCCACCCGTTTGCTGAGCACCTCACTGTGCCCAGCACTGGGAAGTGACCCTCTGCTTCTGCACTTCTGTGACTCAGTGCTGAGTGCAGGTCTTACTCGGACCCCTTGGCCTGCAGTCAAGGCCCACCGGCCCAGACTCGGCCCCTCTTTTTGGAAAATGCCACACAATACCACATGTGGCTCCCTTTGCCCTTCTCTCTGTGCCTTGCTCAAGCTGTTCCCTCCATCCTTCCATGTCCCAACACAAATGCCTTCCCTCCTACCAGCCTGCTTCCCTTGACTGCCCCCCCCCG
>NW_006441061.1:4964141-4965596 GCF_000325575.1 Pteropus alecto | reverse complement strand
CGCCTCAGGGAACCCCACCCGCCCCCCTTGTTGCACAATTCTGGCACCTCCCTGACTCCTGCTTGGCCTCCTTCACCTCCCCCCCTCACCCCGCATCACAACATACCAACTCCTGTCCTCTGTACCTCCCAAATGGCATCCACGACCAGCCTCCCCCCAGTCTCAGAGGCTCAGCGCTGGGCCAGGCTGCCTTCGCTTTCCCAGGACTTTGGTACCATTTCCCTGCGTCCACTCTTGTCATCTACAGTCTTGAGTGAGCCCTGCAGATCTGGCCTCTCTGCTCTGTAAACTCTCCCAAGCTTCCAGCCGCCTCCAGGACAAGGGCCCACTGTCCCTCTCTCTCTCAGGTCTATGCCTTGAGATTCCATCTGCACCATCCCTGTCCCCTCCAACAGTCACTTTTCACCTAGTTAGCCAGCCCTGGTCCTCAAGCACCCCTCCTCAGAAAGCCTTCCTATGACCCCTGCAGAGGTCAGGCCCCTGGGACCAGCCCTCCCAGCCCTCTGCCTACTTGTCATTATTTAATGCATTATTCATAATAGTTTGTGCAGCCTTTGCCTCTCCTGCAGGACTGTGAGCCCTATGCGAGCCTTGCTGTGTCTGTCTTGTTTGTCTGTGTCCCCAGCACCTTCCCTTAGGCCCCCTCTCTGGGTTTGCTTTTCAGCCTGGCTGCACCCCAACGTGGGAAAAAAGCAGTCCTAAGTCCCTCTGCCTTCCCCTCCAGGAACCCCTCCTGTGGGGCCCTGGGTTTTCAGGAAGGCCCACCTTGCTCCTCCCCCAGTGGTCCCCACATGGGCAAGGACATGTTGGTGTGCTGCCTGTTGGCTAGAGAGCACCCTAGGGCAGGACTGTGGCTGCCTTGTGCCCCCCACCCCACTCTCCAAGCCCCAGTGCCTTGCACAGGGCGCTGCTCTGAGCCCAGGCAAGGGAAGGCCTGGCGGGCAGCCTGGGGTGGGTCCAGCAGGAGAGCCCCACGGAGCTGGGGGCCTGGGAGAGGAGCCAGAGGGGTGAAGGCAGGGGCTGAGAAGGGTGGCAGCGCCCCCTCCACATCCAGTCCCCTCCCAGAGACCCCTGCCAGCTGCCTTCCCTCACTCCAATAGGCCCTGCCTCTCCTTCCCCTCCCCTCCATTGTGCCTCAGCCTGCCCCTCTCCTCCCCTCCCTTTCCTTCCCCCCTCCCCTCCCTGCTCCCCCCAACTTCGCCGCTCTCCTTTCCTCCCTTCTCCTCTCCTCTTTTCTGTGAGTCCTTCTCCCTCGCCTCCTTCCTTTCTTCTTCCTGGGTTAAAAATAATCAACTTTCTGGGAAGCAGC
Organism: Pteropus alecto; assembly: GCF_000325575.1. Lineage (NCBI taxonomy): Eukaryota > Metazoa > Chordata > Mammalia > Chiroptera > Pteropodidae > Pteropus > Pteropus alecto. The sequence goes on along the minus strand of NW_006441061.1, from coordinate 4,964,287 downwards.
AGCTCCTGCTGAGCCGCCCTCCCCACACTTGGGAGCCCCTGAGAATAGCTTTCTGCGGTTCTCAACTCCAGCCCCTCCTCTCCCCTCCGCCCCCTCCCCGCGAGCTGACTAATCAGCCGGCCGCGCCGGCAGTGCCTGCTCTGCTG
>NW_006441061.1:4958992-4963957 GCF_000325575.1 Pteropus alecto | reverse complement strand
AGCTGCCTGGCCCTCCCCCCAGGCCCGAACTCTGAGCCGCATGTAGCAGATGCTCAATTAATATTGACGGTTGGATGAACTTTGACCTCTGACCACCTAACCAGCTGCTTATGCAGCTAACTCGGGGCTTGTTGGCAGCGAAGGGATATCTGGGGGCGCTGACTGGGCCGAGAGCACTCCTTCCGCTTGACCGGGAGGGCCAGGGCTGCGCCCTGAAGTGTATGCAAAGGGCAGGGAGGGGTCCCGAACTGTCCTGGGATCCAAGTACATCCACCACTGATCTGGCTTTTAGTGGTCATCGTCTCCCATTTTGCAAAAATGGGCAACTGAGGCCCAAAAGAGGCCGGAGTCTTCGGGTTCCTGCGTCAAACTTTAAGGGATCCAGAGCTGCCCGAGACCCTCAGCTCCCGCACGCGGGGTTCGGCAGGTGTGAGGCTGTGGGTGGGGGGACAGCAAGGTTAAAGGTGAGGGGTAGGTGTGGAGGGATGGAACTCGAGCGCAGCAGGTCCCCCGGCTCCGCCCACTCCGCGCGGTCGCAGCATTACCTCATCGCGGCGCACGCCCATTGGCTGGTGCCCCCGGAGGCCGGCCCAATGCGGCGGAGCTGTTAACCCTTTCCGCCCCGCGGGCTCGGCCCTGGCCGTGCCCCCTCTCTCCCAGGCCAAGCGGCCGTCAGGCGCCCAAAGGTCAGAGAGACTGGGGAAAGGTAGTGTGGGTGCAGGCCCGCGACCGGAGATCCCAGTGGTTTGAGCACGGGTGGGACAGCGTGGCTTGGGTCTTTCCCCCGCTACAGGCTGTGTGACCTTGGGCAACTGGCCTCACCTCGCTGAGCCTCCTCCCCTCGTTTTCTCAGCTGTAAAAAGAAGTGAATGATGTAACTCCTGCCCTCCCTAATTCCTTCCTCGAGCACTCGCCAAGTGCTGGCACACGTGGGCTCCCGTTCCACATTGCCTCTTCCCTGTGAGAGGTACAGTTATGATTATGGGTTTTCAGAAGAGGAAATCGGCTCAGAGCAGCGAAACCGCCTCCCAAGGTCACGCAGCAAGAAAGTCGCGGAGCTGGGATTTGACCCCAAGTCTATGTCCGTTCGGAGCCTGGACTCCTACCCAATGCAAGATGCTGCTTCTGCTGGCAGCTGCTGCTTCTACGAGCTCCTGGTCCTGCAGGAGGGACCAGACTCACATCTCCTGCTAGTCAGGCCACCACAGGCCACTGTGACCAAACAACACCGGGGCCTCCAGGAAGGACGGGCTTCCTGGAGGAGGAGCTGAAGCTGGACATTCTAAAGGTTAGGCAGGAGGACTTTCGGATAACGAGGGAAGGAACGGAGGCAGTCGGGGGGCACACAAGTGGGGTCAGGAAGCTCTGAAGGAAGCCTGCAGGATCCCCTGGAGACAACCAGCTGGTCACGAGTCAGCCAACATCAAACACGGATGTGGGGCCCAGGGAGGTTGCTCCTCTGGGTAGCACTGGGGGGCAGGAGCACAAGCGGCCCCCCACATTCCTAACGTCTCAGTATTTACAAGTTATAAATCGAGCTAAGGAATTGCTAATAAAATATGTGCTATCCTCCGTCCTAGACGAAAACGCCTTCCTAAGGACAAATTTACCTGGAAAGCGGGGTTTGTATCTATAGAAGTCTGGGGTCCGCGTGGGGAGAGGTGGCTCTGCCTCCGGCTTCCCACTCAGCACCCCCTTTTCCTTCCACCCCAGCTTTCATCCTTTCCCATGAGGGACTTTCCCTTGCTCAGGTGTGTAGACACTCCAGCCTCAGTGCGTAAACTCTGTCCACACCCGCCTCCCCTCCCCCCAAACAGCCACCTCTTGTCTTTCCTCTAGGGCTTAGGGGTACCCAAGCAAACAGGCATCTCTGAACACCCTCAGGAGCGTGGACCCAGGAAGTGAGCTGGGGGCTATTGAGCGGGGAATTTCAGGTGCCCAGGTCCCCAGACCATGGATCTAGCCGGGCATGTCCCCTTGTTTGCATAGGTCTTGCCCCGTGAGGAACGGCACAGTGAGGGAAAGGCCAGAGTGTGCCCTCTAAAGCCTGAGACTCAGGTCCGAGGGTGCTGCTGAGGTCCCTGGGTACTGCTGCAGCTGGGGTAGCCCAAGCGGGATTCAAGGTCTCGCTTCTTCCTTGAACTTACGCCAGCCCGATCACTTCTAATTGTGAATCTCAACCCTGGCCAGATCCTAGGTGCTGTCCTGAACTCGTTTTCCACAATCTTCAGCCCAATACTTACCAAGACCTGAGGAGCATCCCACCTAAAGACGTCAGCTCCCCCACCCTGTGCCCAGGGCCCCTGCACCTGTCCAGGCTGGGCTCCTAGACCCCACTCTCTGCCCACCTCCCCGTCCAATTTGCAACCCCTGTTGGCCAGACAGATCTTTCTAAAATGCAAGCCCGACTACTTCCTTCCCTCTCTAACCATTCCTGGTCTCTGGGCTCTTGATGAATCATTCCTGGGCTCCGGGTGTCTGGCTCCCATCAGCCTCTCCTTCCCCTCATCAGCTTTGGTTCTGAGCTCCAGCCATTTGCACCTTCTCTCCAATCCAGACGGCTTTATGTCCTTACTGCTCCAGGGGCTGCATGCATGTTATTCCCTCTGCCTAAAACCATGCTTTCTGCTCTTCATCTTGCCAATCTCAGCTTAAGTGTCCCCTCCACAGGGGACTATCTCTGACCCCCTGCACCAGTGGAAACCACACTGGGACAAGTTGACTTGTTCTGGAGTTACCTGGTTCAGGTGTGTTTCCCACCTGGACCGTGAGCATCAGGAGGGCAGGCTCGGATAGTCTTCTTCATCACTTTATTTCTAGTGTCAGCAGAGTGCCTGAGCCAGGGTAGGTGACACTGAAGAGTCGCTGGACACATATAGGTCTGCACTGGTCGAAATCAGGAGACCGAGAACGACAGCTAATATCTAGTGCACGCTTACTGTGTCCTGGCCCTCTTTCCAAGCACAGCGTGTGAGTTCATTCACTTCTCACACCTTCGAACTCAGAACTATTATTCTCTCCTACGGAATGTGGACCCAGAGGCACAGGAGGGTTCAGAGACTTAGGGTTACAACTGACAAGCGACCGACCAGCTTTGAACCCAGGCAGTTCCAAATACCACGAGGGAGAGGAGGGGCAAGATTCGTGGCATTAGGAGCCCAGAGATGGAGCACAACACAGCCTCGATGTGTGTCGTATGGTCTGCGTGTGAATGTATGTGTTTATTGTGTGGTCAGGGTACAGAAGATGTGTGTATTAAATGATCGGTGTGATATATGTGGAGTATGTGTGTCTGTGGTCTATGGCATATGGAGTACGTGCGTGTGATGATGTGTGTGTGCTCACGCCTGTGTCGATGATCCGTGTAATGAGGAGTCTCTACTTGTGTGTGATGTGATCTGCGTGATGTGGGGGAGTGTGTGCTGGTGTGCGTGTGTGTGTGTGTGTGTGGTGGGGTGGTGGTAACTGGGACACTCCCCAGGGGAAGAGCTAGGGAGAGATGGAGGAGGCGATGGTAAGCAGGAACACGGGAGAGGAAAGGGAGGGTTCTGGTGTGTGTGTGGCGGGGGAACGGCCCTTACAAAGGCCTGGAGGCAAGAAGAGGCAGCCTAGAGCACCAGAGGACTTAAAAGAGGCCCAGGAAGGCTGGGGGCTGGGGAAGTAGAGGCAGGGCTTTGGGGAAGCAGGGTAGGCCTTCCTTTCTTAGCTGGAGGGTGTGTGGGGGCTGGAAGGACCGGAGGAGCCACACTGACCAGGTGGCAGGGGCAGCCCTGGACCAGGGACCGATGCTGGGTCGAGGTAGGGGTGTGTCTGGGGAACGGGAGCATCCGGGAGGCTGCCTGGTCTGGGACCGCTGACCTGAGCCTGGTCCCTGCTCAGTCCCTGAGAGCAGCAGCAGAGAGGTTCTTAGCTTCCCATCTACAAACTGGGTCCTGAGATTCTGTGCCAAAGGCCCAAGAAAGAGGCTGAGAATTGCAGATGTTTTTGGAGCATTGTCTCTGCTCGGCTCTGGTGAAGGACTGAGCAGGCATCTGCTAACAAGTTTTCCCAGCACCCCAAGAGGCTGGAGGCACAGAAGATGGCAGACCCGGCCATGGGGTCAGCTGTTAGTACACTGACTGGCCTGCGGAGGCGGTGTGGGGATGGGGGGAGCAGGAGTCAGGATTTGAATCCAGGTGATGGGGTTCCAAAGCGGTAACAACTGCCCCATAGTCTTCACTCTGCAACGTGTCTTTTCTCATTTGATCCTGTATCTTCATAGATTCCATGTGGTTCTTAAACTGGATTATCGCTCCCGCTTTAGAGATGGGAAAACTGGCCAGAGTCCTGTGGCCTGGCCAGGACTCAAACCCAGGCAGTCCTGCTCTGGAATTCCCCAACTTCTCCTATCACATGAGGCGGGTTTTCTCAGCATATGCCCTGAAGGGGTCCTGGGACAGGGGTGACAGTGTGGCACACAGAAAGAACTCAGAATTGCAGAAAGTACTTGGAACTGGGGGCCCAGAACCCCAGCTCTGCTGCTCGCCTGCTGTGAGACCTTGGGTGAGTCCCTTTCCATCTCTCGGCCTGGATTCACCGAGCTGTACAATTCACTTTCTGAGTCTGGGAAGATTTGTTTTGCCAAGTGGTAGACGAGGAGACTGAAGGTCAGAGAGCTTAAAGGATTTGCCCGAGATCAAACAATCCGCATAAGATGACCCCGGATTTGAACCTGGAACCCCAGGGTGTGCCCTTCACCGTGGCCTACTCCCTCCAGCCCCCCCGGGTGACATCCTGCTCCCAGTGCCCCGCGGCGCTGGGCTGACGTGCCCCACGCGGTTCCAGGCCCCGCCAGGCTGACGTCAGGCGCGGCCCGCGGGGCCTAGCTCTGCACAAACAGACGGCTCGGGCCGGGCCGGGGGCGGCGATGACTCAGGGCCCCGAGACGGGCCGGGAAGCGGAAAGTTTGTGCAGATGACATCACCG
>NW_006441061.1:4953357-4958383 GCF_000325575.1 Pteropus alecto | reverse complement strand
GAACGTGTGTGCCCGTGTGAACATATGCCTGTGTGTGCACATGTCCCTGTGTGAGTGTGGGTCCGTGTGCACGTGTATATGTGTGTATGCGCCTGTGTGTCTCTGGGCAATTCCAGGAGCTGCGTGCTGGTCTGACAGAGGCAACAGTGTGTGCACAAAAGGCCTGGGCTTGGGGAAGGGTCAAGCTGTCAGGGTTAGCAGAGCCCGACTGCACGAATGGGGAAACAGAGGCCTGGAGCGAGGCGGGGCCTTACTCAAAGTCATCCCACAAGTCAGTGGCACAGTAGTACCCAAGCCCAGGGCCTGGCTGATCAGCTCTCTCCCCCTCCGAGCTCCTCTGTGTTGTTTATAGCGATGGCAGACAGAATGTGCTGAGCTGACACCTCTCATGTGACCTTCCCAGCAATCCTGTGCAGCAGATGGTGCTATCGGTCCCCTTTGCAGATGGGGAAACTGAGGCAACGGGTCCGGCTAGTAAGGAGCCGGAGCCTAGCGCTGGCTTTAACACTTGCACCATGCTGCCCCCTGAGAAATCGTATGTGTGGGAGGTCCCCACCCGGTGATCTGGGGGTACCTGAAAGCTTCCCAGGCCCCAGGCACTGCCCATGCCCAGGCATCAGAGGGGTGTTTCACCAGAACATGGCTCCCTGTCTGCTTCCCTCCCAAACGGGACTGCTTTGCTGTGGCTCTTGCCTCCCTCACTTCACGTTCAGAGTCTGTCCCCAGCCACCCCGCCTGTCAGGGGGCTCCACATGAAGCAAGGGAGCAGGCAGACAGACTTCCAGGGTCCTGGTCTTCCCTGGGCTGGGGTCAGGCAATTTCTCATTTCTTCGTTTGTCCATCCAACACATGCTTAAGTGCCTACTGCGTGCCAGTCACTGTTCTTGACACTGGGGACTCTGAGTTTAGGAGGAGCTCATGCCACTCTGTTCTCAATTCTGGTCATTTCACCAAGGGTGGGGGCCTCTGGGTTCTAAAAGGGGGGGTTTCGTCTCTGTGTGTGCACACTCACTAGGGGTGGGGATCTAGGGGCACTTGTGCACAAAATCGGCTCGCCGCCAGCCTTGCCACAGAGTTCCGGATGCGCAGGCTCGGGGGTGGGATGGGGCAGAAAAGAGCTGTGTTCTCTTTGGACTGGTGGAGAGCCAGCCCGGCTGTGCTAGGCAGCCTGCATCTTTGCTTTTCTCTCCTTCTGGAACTTGTCCTCCTCCAGCCTCTAAGCCGAGTAATCCCAGGGGCCGGCCGATCCATCTTTCCCTGTGTTGAGCCAAAGCCATTCTCCCTCTCACATCCCCCCTGCTCCAGGCTGCCCTTCTGAGCACCCAGAACAAGCTGACTGGACCCTTCTCTACGCCCGCATGGGGCTGGGCTGGAACTCACGATCCAGCCCTGTCCCCTGAGCCTTTTCTCCCCTCCCTGGGGGAGCGCCACAGGAACACGGATAAGGGGACAGGAAGTACACTCTGAGACTCTCTGGAAAGAAAGTAATGTTTTCACTGGGCTTCAAAGGTCAAGGTGGAGTTTGCTACGTGGATGGTAGGCAGAAGGGAAGAGAGGCATCCGGGCAGAGGGAATGGCTCAGAGGGGTGGCTGCGACTCGTCCCAGGAACCGGAGCAGGCCACCGGCACGAGATGGGGGACACTGGGAGAATGATTTTCTCCTGCAGAGACTGAAGCAGTAAGGCCTCTTGGAAGGACTCAAAGGTGTGCCAGTCACTGTCCCCTCACGTGGTGGGCCACTGAGCTCCCATTCTCCTTCTGTCCAATGTGGAAAGCGACACTTTTTTCCTACTTGATTATATTTGGATTAAGAGACACTGTCCTTAAAGCACCTAGTATAGGGCCTGGTGCTCCTCCATGGGACAGTCTGTCCCCAAGAACATAGGGAGGCCCCTTGAGTAACTGTTCCCAGGCAGTTATTACCCCAGCATGGGATTTAAGGATCAGCCTGTGTCCCACAGCCCAGCCGGTGGGGAGGAGTTCGGTGAGGACAGACTCTGGGAGGAGCAGGGACAGGCTGAAATCATCATCTGTCAGGAAGGACTAAGACTCCAGCAAGAAGAGTGCCCCGAAGACTCCATGGCCCCACATGCTCACCCCGAGTAGATCTGAGATGGATCCGCCAGATCACTGGTCACTCAAACAGCGGAGAGCCGGGCGCCAGGCCCACCGATCCCGCTCATTCCTGCCGCAGCCTCCCATGGCTCTGCCTCCAGGCTCCCTGCTTTCCTTTGAACATTTCCTCTTTTTTTTTTTTTTTTTAATTGAATGTACAAGGCCAAAAAACAAAACAAAACAAAACAAAACAGAAAAAACCACCCAACCTTTTAAAGGAAGCACTGTCAAGGGTCATGCAATGCATCCTGACCCCGTCCTTCTAGTTTTTTGTATGTATGTTTTCAAGACATCTCTCTGCCTATAGAAGTGTCTTTCTAAACCTCCCATAGCATGATGTCCACCTTTGCTCAAAGACCTTCAATGGCTCCCCGTTTCTGTAGAGCAGAGGTAGCTAAGGCCTTGGCAGCCCAAAGCCAGCCTCAGCCACACCATTCTCGCTTCTGTCCCCATCACCCCCCCCCACGCCCCGAGCTTGGTACATCCCCTTACGCCACCATGGCTTTGCCCTGGCTGTGCCGGCCTCGCCTGTGGCCACCACTAAAATTCCTCTTCACTGCTCAAGACCAGCCTTCGCCGACCCCTGGCCTCTGTGCCTTCTCCCCCAGCTCCCTCTCTCTCTCCCTTCACCACGCTGAACCCCACCTCTCTCGTGGTCCCTCCACCGCACTGCTAGTATTTTATGGTCGTACTTTTCAAGTCTAACTTTCATGGGTCTCGTTGGAGTCTTGTGTCCTCACTCAGTATTGAGCTTCTCAAAGGCCAGGCCACATGTCATTTTTATTGCCACCTCCTTTTATGTCTTACACATAGTAGGTGCTTAAAATGTTTTACTTTTTAAAACATTCAACTTGCTTTTCTTCAGGGTTTCAGGCTCCAAGCCAGCAGATCAGGGCTTGAATCCTGACTCTCTCATTTCCTGGCTGTGTGTCCTTAAGGAAGTGAATCGGCCTCTCTGAGCCTCAATTACTTTATCTGGAAAATAAAGTTAATAAAACCTCCCTCCGAGAGTAACAGTGAGATATGTGTATGCAAAACACCCAGCACTAGCCTGAAGCCGACATGTTCTTATTAGTGTGACTCAGTTTTGTGTTTTCGGTCTCATTCAAACTTATCCAAGATCACCTGTGCAGTTTGGGGCAGTGCTGGGACTTGACCCCCCATCTCCTTCCAACTCCAATGGTCCTTGCTTCCCTCTGGTGAGCGAGGGTCACAGGCCACTTTTGCAGATTGGGAGAACAAGGTCCAGTGTTGGGCACCCAGGGTCACACAGCCCCGTGATGGAAGCAAAAGTCAGCCTCTTTGCCAGGTCCCCAGGTGGGTTTTCCAGGCCACCTATGACGGCCTCCACAGCCCCATTGAGACCCACCATCTAACCAGGGGCCTCTGCTCCTCCTGGTGGCCAAGGAATCAGCTAAGGGGGCCCCTACAAGCGGGATAGTCACTAAAGCAAACAGCCCCCACTTCTGCGGTGCAAGAAGCTGTACTAAGTGCTCACGGCGACCCTATTATCCCATCTTCTGGGGACGCTCACCCAGAATCCCAGGGTACAGGTCTTGCTAAAGGGCACAGCTAGCGCTGCTCCTGCCTGACCACCAGGGACAAGGGCTGTGTTGGAGGCCAGGCGCTCTCCAGGACCCAGGGTGCTTCCTGGGTCCCCGAGAACATCTGGGGGTGCCTCCCCAGCCCTGGCCCCACAAAGCCTGCTCAACTTCATCTCTGAGCCCCACCCTAACTCTTCCCAGCTTTGCCAGGGAGACTGGAAATTTCTGCTCAGCAGCTTCTCGGGTGATTTCCACACTGCTCGGCGGGGGGCGGGGGTGGGGTGGGGAGGAGGCGCCGGCTGCTCTGAATCCTCACGGCTCTGCCTTATGCTTGAGGGGAGCCGGGAGGGGAGGGGGCTCGCTAGGCCTCTGTGAGTCCCTCAGAAATAACAAAAACAATCAGCTCCAACAACAGTGACCCACATTGACTGCTTACTGTGCGGCAGGCCCCGTGCGAAGTCAAGACTGGCATGGCCTCACGGAACCTTCCAGCACACAGGCGAGGCTGGCACTGTTACTCACCCATCCCACAGCTGAATGAGAGAGGCTCAGAGTGGTGAAAGCAGCCACCCCAGGCTACATAGCGGGGAGCCAGGCACGTAGATCCAGGTCACTAACTGGCTGGGAGCAGGCGGGGCTGGACGGGCCAGGTGGTGGCTGAGGTCGAGGAAGCACTGGGGCCCCTACAGGAAACTGAGGTACGAAGAAGCAAACCATGGCCTGACCAGAAAACCTGCAGTCCAGTGGAAGGCATGTTTGGAACCAGGGTCTCTGTTAGCATCTAGGACTGTCCTCATGGGGTACACTGAGTCCCCCTGGAGACCTCAAGGAGTCTGGAAACTTCTCTCTACCGCTGGTCCTGGTAAGCCAATAATTCCAGACACGTCCCACTCCTGCCTGGCCCTGGGGCCGGGGTTGTCTGGCACTGCGCGTCAGTGGGCAGGCACGCTCACTGCCCTCCTGAGGCTCCTGGCATAGCGCCCCCGTCAAATTCAGCCAGTGGCTAAGGTGCCCCTGCTGTGCGCCTGGCTCTGAGCCCCCAGGGCTGTCACCAGGCCCAAAGGCACAACTTTCGGAGAGTAGGGGATGCAGGCAAAAAAAAAAAATGGAGTGGGGATCAGACACCCTGGGAAGCCAGCTGAGCAACCCGCAGCAGTAATGGCCCTCACGGGGCTCAGGTCCCCCACCGTTAAATGGGCACAGCGGTCTCTACCCTCCCAGGCAGTTGAGGTTTCAGTGAGCTCCTGAGGAGCAGCACAGGGGGACAAAGGGGCCCACCCTAGGCCTCGCTCCCCGCTGCCCCGCACCCCCACCTCCGGCGCTGTTCCCCTCCCCGGGCCCGGCCGCCCGCCGACGGCGATGCGTGC
>NW_006441061.1:4949555-4952691 GCF_000325575.1 Pteropus alecto | reverse complement strand
CTCACGGGGAACCCCCCGCACCCTGGGGGCGCAGAGGGCGCACGCAACACAGATCCATTATTTATGGTCGAGTCAATTATTCAGCTGCCGGGGAAAGAGCCGGGGGGCGGGTAAGGCTGGGGAGGGGGAGGCGGCTTCGGAGACCACCCGGCCGGAGGTCGCGGCTCTCCCGCAGGGCCTCGGGAGTCGGGAGGTGTCCCCACGCCGGGGTCCCGTTGTGAGAAAGCTGCCTCGGAGTGGGCTCCGGGCAGAGCGTGAGGAAACCTGCGGAAGCGGGAGAGAAGGCTCAGAAGGAGCTGGCTGGGGGCGGGGGGCGGGGGACGTGGGTAGAGCCTGGCCTGCGAATTCTTCATTCCCATCTTTCTTACGAGCCCACTTGGTGCCACTGAGCCCACAGAAGATGGATGGTGGCAGGAAAGGGTTAATTTAAGAGCAGGAATTTGGAGTTAGAGCTGGGTCTAAATCCTTGTTTGTATTACATTCCCCCCTGCTGTGTGCCCTTAGGCAACGGACTTGCCCTCTCTGAGCCTCCACTTCCTCCTCTGCAGGATGGAGAGGAATGGAGGACTTCAAGGAGGCGAGGATTCGATGAAATAGGGCACTTGGACAGGGCCTAGCACAGAACGGGGGTGGGAGGTGGATCCTCTCCCAATACCCTTCCCTCCCTCCCCACCCCCTTCAACTGTGGGTCCTGGTTAAGCAGCATCCTCCCATGGTTTCAGACACTTGAAGGTCATTTTCAAAGCCAAGTCAACTCCATGGCCTCTGCCCAGGGCCCTCATCTCTGGCTGGCTTCTCACCAGCCTGGCCCTCCAAAGGCTAGTGCTTAAGGCAGCCAGAGGGGTCTGCCCGAGGCTGGCTCTAATCTGCTTGCACCCCGCCCCCCTCCCTCCTCCCCAGCCTCTTCCTTATTTCGTGTCCTCCATTCTTCTTCCAGCCTGCTCCTCCTTACTTCCCATCTGGGCTAGAGAGGTTTGGAGCTCTGAGGTCTTGGGGACAGAGACTGTCGGAATAAGAGGGGGCTCAGCTCTCAGGAGGTCCTGGCAGTCCCCAGACGAACTTTGCCACTGTCCAGGGTGCCACTTTGTTCTTCCAAGGCTCAGAAGCTAAGGAGGCTTCTGATTCCAGACACAGGCTCGACAAGGGGTTCTTACCAAATCTTGCAACAGCTATATTAGGTGGGCCTGGGCAGATCCAAGTTTTGGGGGGCCCGAAGCTTTTACGGTCTTGAGGACCCTCATTAAGAAAAACGATGCAAAGTTATGAATGCACAGTTAAGCCCAGGGCCTTGCCAAGAGTCCTTGGGGCTAAAACTTTATTAGCTTCTTGGTAAATCACCTCTGCAGGTGGGTGACACAATAGTCATCCTTTTGCAGAGGTGGAAATAAAGCTTAGAACAGGGAAATCGCTGGCCTAAGGTTACACAGATAGAAAGGACAAAGCTGGGATTCAAGCCCAGCTCTTGCTCAATAGGCAGCACCATGAACTGCCTCAGTGCACATGTAACCTGACTGCCTCATCCGCTCCATGCCACATATCACCTGTCCCCATCACGAGTCCAGCCCAGGTCGGAGAGTAGGGGATGCAGGCAACCCAAGGCCAGCCTGTGCCCATCCCTCCCAAGGCCTTCATGTCCCAAGACGCCAGCCTAGGACACTTCCTGTCTTGTGACAACAGCCACACGGTACCAGGAGGAAGGTCTCTTCTAACCTTTTAATTCCCGCAGCTGTACCTGGTCATTCCAGAACTCAGGCTCCTCAACTCTCCCTATTAGGTGGTGAGCTCCTTGGGGGCAGGGGTGGTTCTGTCTTCTTTGGCATAGCATTCCAGCTCTCCACACAGGACAGGCACGGAGCAGTCAGCGCATTCAGCAGTAACATCTATCCCCAGCTTGGGGCCTGGGGTAAGTCAGGAGCAGGAGAGACATTGTTAAACTGCAGAATCCCGGGCCTCTCCAGATCCACTGAATCAGGCTCTCTGAGCAGAGGTCCTGGGACTCTGCATCTTATAACTCTCTCAGGTGCATCTCAAGCTCAGTAGAGTTTGAGACTCACTTAGCCAGGAGCCAGAAAGGGCCAGAACTGTGTCTGGACGAAGCCCCTCTCGCAAAGGGGATGCATCTCCTCTAATTCTGGCTGATATGACCAGTGTACCTAGCTCATCTTCCTGATGAGAGCTAATTGTTTCTAACATTGATTAAAGACCTACTATGTGCCTGGGACCCGATCTGAGGCCGTATTGCGAGAACAGCCAGAGATGAGCGCTGATACACCAGCCCGTTCGTGACTTGAGAAATCAAACACCCTTTAGTCACTACAGGGACCTCAAGCGAAGACGTGCAACAAAATCAGGCAACAGACCCCAAAGTAATCTAATCAAGCCGGCCTCTTCTTGCTATCTTTGCGCTCAGTTCCAAATGATGTGTTTGGTAGAGGGATTTGATGTGTTTGCTTCAGGCAAATCTTTGCCTTTTGTCTCCCCGCAGTTCTGCTACAAAGGAAAAGGAGCCAGGCCAGCAAGAGGAGAGACCAGGGCTATTGGTGGGCGGGGCGGGCGCTGCAGGCCGGCGTGGTTCCCTGGGCTGATCTGCAGGGCTGTGGCACGATGTTTTTCCTGAGTCAAATGCAGCCTAACTCTTCCCTCTTCCAGGAGGGTGATAAAAGGCATGGCAGAGATTTCAGGTGGGGAGGAGCTGATTTAGTGGCCACTGATCCTGGTGCCTGAGGGGTAGCCGAGACACAGGGGGTGGACTTGTTCTGGGAGGACCCAGAAGGCAGAACCAGGGGAGGCCACCCAGAGAGGTTGGTTTGGCCTTACAAGATAAACTATCTAATATTCAGGGCAGCCTTGTAGGTAGTGAGTGTCCCACGTGGGGAGATGTTCAAGGACGGGCAGTGTGTGTGCATGTGTGTGTGTGTGTGTGTGTGTGTGTGTGTGTACATATAGAGCCATGAGAGGATTGGCTTAGGCAACTTTGAGATATTTTTCAATGTCGAGACTCTGGAAATTTCCATTTCTAATTTCACTGGCCAGCCCAAGTGTGGCTGATGGGAAAAATTAACAGAGAGGAAAGGGAGCAGGTGAAGGGGCCCAGATGGGCAAACCACAGACCCCTCCGAGGTACCCAGGGGCCCTG
>NW_006441061.1:4941608-4948500 GCF_000325575.1 Pteropus alecto | reverse complement strand
CGGGCTTCGCCGCTGCCAAGTAACCATGGACGTCCCTCTTGGAGCCTCGGTGTCTCATGAGGATGCAGCCCAGTTACTCTAGCAGAACCCAAGGAGTTAGAGGAGAGAGGGGCTGATTTTCTTCGTGTTTCAGTCTAGGGGCCTCTGCTCAGGAGCCGGTCCAAGGCCCGGGCTCCTTGTGCCTTTCCCATCCCGTGGGAGATTGCTTCCAACCATAGGGTCAGAGATGGCCACCGCCTCCCCCTATCCATTCTTTCCCAGGTGTTTGGGGGGGACCAAGGAGGTAGAAATCGCAACTTCCTTTGAAGGGCAAGCTGAAAGGTAGGTAGATCACCTCTCTTGTGCCCCATTGGCTAGAACTAATCACATGACCACACTTAGCTGCAAGGGAGACTAGGAAATGTAGTATTTAGCCTGGCAATGGCGAGCCTTATTAAAACTCAGGAATGCGTGTTCAGTTCCTAAAGGGAAGATGGCAGAATGCATACTCGGCAATAGCCAGCAGCCTCTACCCTGTACAATTCAGGGATATGATTCGGGAAGGTGCTCAGCCCAGGGCCAGGTGCATGGCTGATGCTCAGGAAGTATGCGCTGTTATCATTGGTATCACAGGTAAGTCCTTTACACTTTCCGAAGGGTTACAGGGACCCACTGAGCCCTGGGACCGCTCTGACTGCTTGGTGGGGCCCTCTATCCACGTCCTGCATCCTCTAGGTGATGAGAAGCACCGAGACACAGCAGCCCCAGCCCAAACCCTCAGGGCCCACACCCCAGGCCATGGAGGATCTCGGCCTCGTCTCTCCCTTCAAAGAAAAATACAGGAAAACTGCCTTGTCTTTGGGGCTCGGGGCCCATAAGGAGAGAAGGGTGACATGGGGGCCTTGCGGCCCTGCCCACGGCTGCCTCCACAGAGCGTGGCGACCTCTGCCACCCTAGGGGAAGAGGTCGGGGTCCACCTAGCGGCACTCGGGCTCTCAAACGCTGGTCGGAGGACCTGGCAAGCGTCTTTGCTTCTCCTAATGCAGCACCAGCTGATTTGAGCTCAGAAATATTCCCTCCCTAAGTATTTCCTCTGGAATGGAAGTTCTTCCCAGCCCAAGGAGAACTGATGGGTGACACAGCAAGGAGGAACATGACCTCCAGTGGGCACCATGTCCCTGTGGGTCCCTCACCCCTAGCCGCTGAGCAGAAGGATCTCTTCTCCTGCAGATGCTGGATTCAGCGTCAGGAGCTGAGACCCCCACATCAGACAGATCCTGGCTCTGCCTCTTAGCAGCCGTGCGAGCTGATCTCTCCAATTACGCGGGGACAAGCAGGGCATCTGTATCTCCATTTATTGGAAATATTTATAAAATAATCCAGGTGAGGCGCTGTGGAGAGAAAGGCCTCCATGAACGGTGCCTGCTCAGATCGGGGTTATGACTATTATTCTCTTCCATTCGTTCCAGTCCCTGACTGTCTTCCACCTGTCCACACCTCCCTGCTAGTGACGCCTTCCAGCCTGCGGTCCGCACGCTGAGCCTTTTCTTAGGTCCCCAGTCTGGGCAGGTCCCCCGCCTCTGCTAGCTTTGCCCTCTAGCTTTTTATTTCCCAGCACTTTCCACGATGGATTCATTGTGGGGGTGGAGCAGTGCCCTACAGATCAGGAGTCCTGGGGCAGCAGGGACTGTGATCATCCCGTTCACCCAGCGCCTGGCACAGGGCACAGCGCAGTGAGGATTCTAGTAATTGCTTGTGAAAAGAACGAATGGATGAATCAATGGACGGAAGGGTGAGTGATAAGGCATTTTGCCATCAGCCCGAGAATGCGTATTTTAGAGCAGAGTTTACAAACTTGAAAAGACTCCGATTGGAATCTCACCTTTGTCGCCGAGTTGCTGGGTGACCAGAGGCAAGACTCTTCTTCCTGAGCCACAGTTTCCTCATCTGGACAATGAGGCTGGCAACACCTTCGTGGAGAATGGCGAGGCGTCACTGAGAGGATGGGGAAATGACGCAGAAACGCTGAGCACTCAGCTCATAGTCACTGCTCAGTAAGCGCCAGCTCTAGTAATGGCCATAGTGACGTTAACATCCTCCTTGAAACAGCAAGCAAGGTGTGCTCTGCACTTTTATGTCAAAATCCTCTGGACTGACCCACTCTTCTTGACTACTAGAAAGGCCAGGAATGGCTGATAAAAGCTTCTATTCATTCATTCATTCATTCATTCATGCACATGGTGAATCAGCACATATTTCCTGAGTGTCCTCTGGATGCCAGGCCTGAGGCTGGATGCTGGTGGTTGGGGGCAGAAAGGAGGGTCCTGTACCAAAGAGAAAACCATCAAGTTCATCCTCTGTGCAAAGGAAGTGGCTGAGACCCTCTGCCTGCATCCTGTCATCCCCCCGCCCCCCATGGCTGGTCCATCTGTGTCCTTTTCCTGTGCCTCTTTCATCCCGCCCGGGTGGAGGTTCTGTGCCCCCCACCCCACCTGCAGCCATTTCCTGCCCTTCTGTCATCTGCTTCCTTTGATCCCTTTGTCAAGAGACTCTTGGAAGCTTCTGAACCGTTGGCAACCCTGGCAACCTCCTCTGAGGGGCTGGGCCTGGCCTGCTGACCCTGAAGAGGCTGGGTCCAAAGTGGGCTTCTCTTGGGATGCTGCTCTGGGAGGCAGATGGCTTCTGGCCCCATTCATTCATTCACTCACTCACAGGTCCCACAAAGTAAACAAGATACTCAGTCTCTGCCCTGGGCACGAATCTGTTTACTCCTCGCTCTGCCCCTAAGAGGTGGGTCCAATTATCCTCCCCATTTCATAGATGAGAACACGGAGGCACCGAGAGATGGAGTTTGTCCCGAGCCCCACGGCTATGAACTTTGTTTGCCTGGCTTCAGCCCCCCGCACTGCTCTGTCCCTTGGTGAATGAATGGGGTTTGGGGGGGAGCTCTAGGCATCAGGACCCTGGACCCCCTCTGCTGCACCAAGTGGAGAATCTGCCTTTTCCCTGTTCTGGCCTCAGAGGATCTACCTGGGTGGCCAGGTGCTTTACGCTCCTCCTCCGGAGGGTGGGACACAGGAAGGAGAGCTGAGGCCTACCTTCAAGGGACGAGGGACGTCCTTCAGAGGACAGCTGTGCAGACACTGGGAGCCACCTGCCCTCTGCCACACGCCCCCTCCTGGGGCCCCTGGAGCCCTTCCGAAAGCAGAGGCGGCCGAACCATCCATCCATTCATCTGTCGTTCACTCACTCACTCACTCACTCATTGGGCAACAAAATACACAGGTGAGCAAGACAGGCCCCGTGTCTGTCCTCAGGGAGCTTCTTGAAGGGCAGCCAAAGACACACAGAGAATGAGTGAATGAGGTAGTTTGGGCTGAATAAGCGCTGTGAAGGCTGTGGTCATGAAGAGGAAGGCAGAGGAATGGGCTGGGGACCTCCCCGAGGAGGCGACACCTGAGCCGAGACCTGAAGAGTCCATAAGAAGGGTCCCCAGGAGGGCTGGGGAAAGTGGTTCCAAGTGTCCCAAGGGAACTGCAAAGGCCTGGAGGAGGGGCAGAGGTGAGGCTGCGTGAGAGGTCGCAGGGACGAGGGGAGGAGGGCGAGTGACCGGAGATGACCTCAGCAGGGGCTGGAGTGCAGTCAGGGTCGGGTGCCCTCTGGGTGCAATCTTTACAGACTCCCTGGGCCTCCCCGGGGCAACACCGAGGAGGAGGCTCAGGCAGAGGGGCAGATGGAGGCAGGAGGGTCCTGAGGAGATGGGTACGAGGCTAAAGATGGTGAGGCTGGACCGGGTGGGGATGGGGGTGGGGGTGGCTGTGGGAAGGGGGCGTCCCTTCCTCTTTGTTTTTTTTTTTGGAATAGTTTGAGGATATGTATTCATTCTTCTTTGAATTTTGGTAGAATTCACTTGTGAAGTCATCCGGTCTTGAACTCTGGCTTGTTGGGAATTTTTGAATACTTCTTCAATTCCATTGCTAATAATCGGTCTGTTTAGGTTTTCTATTTCTTCCTGCTTCAGTCTTGGTAGGTTGTATGCTTCTAGAAGTTTCAAGGGTGGGGTGGGAGGATTGCTGGGTCATGGGGCTGAATCAGGCCCTGCTCAGGCCTCCTGGCAGGGGAGGCTGGAGAAGGCTCCTGGAGTGACTGGCACAGCAAATCTAATGCCCCATCGACAGGGCTCCGGCACAGCCCCATGAAGATTTATCCTGGCCACAGACGGAGAAGGCGCTGCCCGCGGGCGATAATGACGATGATGAGGATGGCCGTGCTCTGTGCTGAGAGCTGCACCTGCTCGAGCTCGTTCTGTACCTTTGTGGTCTCCATCTTACGGATGAGGAAAGCGCAGCTCCATGGGGTAGAGTGACCCTCAGGAGGCTTGCGGTGACTCTCAGCAGGGCCTGCGAGATGTCACACGATGAGGCTTATCTGTGCTTCACTTGCTACCTCTCACTAGCCTCAGGGCCTTTGCACGTGCCCGGACCTGTTTTCCTCCCGTCGCTGCGAGATGTCACACGATGAGGCTTATCTGTGCTCCACTTGCTGCTACCTCTCACTAGCCTCAGGGCCTTTGCACATGCCCGGACCTGTTTTCCTCCCGTTGTAACCTTCAGGGTATGTATCTGTTGCCCCAGAGTATATAGCCATGAGGATGGAGTTAGGGCTTATTTCTCCCTTGTTTATTCATGAAGTGGCCAGGCCTGAAATGGAGCAGGGGCTCCCCTTCTCATTGAGAAGACGTGAGTGAGTGAGTGAGTGAGTGGGGGACAGCCTAAAACAGGGCACAAGGGGCAGGCAGGTCCCATGGTCCCCTTCTTTTCTGTCCCGGATGGGGTACCTGTGGTTCGCTCAGAATGGAGCTGAGCGATTAACATTATATCGTTGAATCCTCAGAACCAGCCTGTGAAGTTGCCCCAATCATTTTTATAAATGAGGCTTAGAGTAGTGAGGTGACCCACCCAGGGTTACTCGGCCAGTGAGTGGCAGAGCAGGAATTTTTTTCCATTTATTGAGGTATAACGCATATACAACAACTGCACCTATTTAAATCACACTATTTGATGAGTTTTGGCCTAGGTGTACACCCATAAAACCATCACTACCATCAAGACAGAGAACACAGCCACCATCCTTAAGAAGTTCTCTTGGGCCCCCTTGTGGGACCTTCTGGCCCCCAACATCCCCAGGAAACGACTGAGCTGCTTTGCCACTATAGGTTATTTTGCACTTTCTAGAATGTTCTAGAAACGCAATGGAACAGTATGCATTCTTTGTCGCCCGACTCCTCTCACTCAGCACCATGACCTTGACATTGCTGTGTTGTCCTATGAATTCGGCCGTGTTCCACTGCAGGGATGCACCACAACCTGCTGATGGACATTTGGGCTGTTTCCGGTTTTGCCTGTTACAAATACAGCTGCTGTGGACATCCCTGTAAAAATCTGTGTAGACCTGGGTGTCTATTTCTCTGGCATAAATGCCTGGGAGGGGAGAGGCTTGGTTCTACAGGAAGCGTATGCTCCACTTTTTAAAGCTGCTAAATGTTCTCCAAAGTGGTCACTTTACATTGCCACCAGCCGTGGAGGAGGGTCCCACAGGAGCATGGGGACTCCAAAGGAGGGATGGTGCCCAGGGCCTGCCGTCCCTCACTGCCAAGCCCCGACCTCAGAGCCTTGCTGCCTGGGTAGCTGGCAGGAGAAGGAGCCAACAGACGGCAAGGAGCTGGGTTGCAACCCCCGCCCCCCATCCCACCCACAAGGAGCAGGCGCCTCCTGAGCCAGCCTGCATCGCTGCCCCCTCCCCTCCCAGGTCTGGCTTCCTCTTTGAGCAGCGCTGCCTCTCCCAGGGGCCCGGCTGCTCTGGAGGGCAGGGCTGGCACGCAGTGGGCGTCACGCCAACGCCAGTGTGCCCAGGGAGCAGCCAGAGGCCCCTCTGTGGACCCTGTCTCTGGCTGTACTGGGGTCTCGCCTGGGGTCTCCAGTGAGAAAGGCGTAGGGGTGGAGAGGCTGGGGAGGAGCTGAGGGTTTCACTGGGCTCCTTAGCACGCTGGTGAGAGAGGTGAGTGTGTGTGTGCGTGTGTCTGTGTGAGTGTGAGAGCGTATGTGTGTCCCTTTGAGCTCAGACAGAAGGAGAAAGAAAGAAGCCATCAGAACCCGGGCAGAGGGGGAGAGAAGAGAGAACCAGAGAGAGAGAGGCGGCCCAGCCGAGGGGGGCGAACCTCCCCTTCCAGACCCCAGGGAGGTGGGCCGGAGGCGGGGAGGGGTGCGGGAGGGGAGCAGGAACTCTTCATTAAAAATGAACCCCCTGAGCCCGGCCCGCGGCGGCCGGGGAGCCCGGCTCTGTCGCAGGAGCACAGAGGCCCGCGCCGGCTCCAGCCGCCCGCGGCCGACCTCACGCGTCCTCAAAGCCAGCCTGTCCCACTTCCCCCGCCGGTTGCTACAGCAACTGAGCTCTGAGTAATCAGCTGCACGGTGACCTTTCTTCCCCCGGAGAGAGGGAGGCAGGGAGGGAGGGAGGGAGGAGAGAGGATGGAGGGAGGGGGAGAAAGGGAGGGGGAGAGGAGAGAAGATGGGGAGGAGGAGAGGATGGAGAGGGGGAGAACAGAGAGACGAGGAGGAGGAGACGATGGAAGAGGGGATGGAGAGAGGGGGAAGGATGGAGGTGGAGGGAGGAGGGGGAGGGGAGAGGGAGGGCGAGAAGGGAGGCTGAGCGGCCGGTCAAAGCTGTAAAAACACTGCAGCTGGGGTCTGGGGGCTTTGCGGGGAGGAGCTGGCAGGAAGCGGGAGAGAGGAGGGGCGCTGGCATCTCTGCTGGGGCGAGGGAGACGCTGCGGCACCGGGCGGGGGCGCTGCGGCGGGTACTGACCTGGACGGATCCCCGCCCAGTCACCCCTCCCCGCCCCTCCCCCAGTGCT
>NW_006441061.1:4914077-4941249 GCF_000325575.1 Pteropus alecto | reverse complement strand
GGCAGCCCCTGTTGGAGAGAGGGTGCTTGGAGCCTCTCACGCCCAGGTATTGTTTCGAAATTCTCTATAAACACCGGGGAGGATAATGAGAGATCCAGGTTGCTGGAGGAGCCTGGGGAAGGGGCAGATGGGAGACCAGGCCACAGAGGGCGCCCTGGGGAGCAGGGGCAGCACTGAGGGAGGGCAAGAAGCCTTCCAGGGTGCTATTCTGCCCTCCCACCCACGAGCTCCTCCCCAGCTCAGCAGCCCTGGACCAGCACCAGGCCCCTCAACCCATCCGGCCCTGGGGACCTACCAGCCTCCTGTTCAAGAGGCGAGCCACGCCCCCTCCCCAGTCACAGCCCCGCCCACTGAGTGGGGGAGGGACGACAGATGGTGGAGGTGCCGTTTTAACTGGAGTCTGCAGCAGTTGGGGAAGGGGAGGAGGGGACCCAGGACTGGAAGGGGTGAGACCTGGCACTGTTGCCACCCTCGGGGGGTGCCTTTGAGTCCCTTCTCTTTACCTGGCACCTCTCCCAAGCCCAGGTCACTCAGGTCTGAGGGGGCACCTGCATGGACAATCCTGTCACTGGGCTGCCCAACCCCCTGTGGACTCCGTGGACGCCCTTTGTGCCTCCAAGGTGTTGAGGGTCCCTGGGAGGTCAGGACAATGGGGGCAGTCACTCGGCTCCACTGCAGGAGAGTCCTGTGACTCCCTAGCTCACAGCCAGGATTCTACCGCTGACCAGACAGGCAGGGGGTGGTGGCCAGACTGAGGATCCCAGAGCCAGATTTCAGCTCCAGGCTGGGAGCTGAGTTCAGGAAGGGTCTGCATTTTGACCCTGGCTCCTCACCACCGTCAACTCCAGAACTTCTCTGGACCTCCAGCCGTGATGGGTGCCGGCCCCAGACAGCGAAGCACACAGCTAACTCTGAGGCTCTCGACGAAACCAAGATTCAGGAAGGGGAGGTCACTTTCCCAGGGTCACCCAGCTGGTCATGGGAAGTACTGCCAGGCCCTGGGTCATCCAGGGCAAGGTGCATGTGAAGCCACAAAGCGACCACACGGAGTTGGCATCAGAGCTGGCTGCCCTGTCTGTGAACCGGCCTGTACACCAGGTCTTAACTCCCTGGAGCCTCCCCGTTCCAGAAACATCCACGAACCCATTCCAGACCTTCACCCAAGGGACACTCATTCTACCGCAAGCCCCACGGGCAGTTACTGGGCTCGTGGCGGTGAAGATAGCAAGGGTGCTGTGCCTCCCCGAACCCGGCCTGGGCCCGCGCTGGGCTGAGCGTCCACATGTGTTTTGTCACAGAGCCGCCGACTGAGTACCCAGGGAGGTGGGTGCTGCTATTATCCCTGTTTTCAGATGGGAACGTGAGGCTCAGAGAGACCTGGTGGCTTGGCTCAGGTCACCACTGAGTGCCAGAGCTGGGATCAGGATCTACTTCTTGATTCCAGAGATGGCCTCTTAACCCCAGCCTGTATCAGCCAGGCTTGACCAGACTCCAGGGTGTGGGTGTCACCGTGTTGGACTAGGCCGCGAGCAGAATTCCTTTGGCCCCTATTAGAAAGTGTTGACGGAAACTACACAGAAGGTCCCGGTGGGTACAGGAAAGAGGAAGCTTGTCACAAGACAGTCACGTGGGCAGGGTGAGATTGGTCATTAGGATGGAGAGTCCGTGGTGTTAGGGGACAGTCACGGCCCAGGGATCTTTTCTGACTATTACCCCGTTAGACAGATAAAGGTGAGGGTCAAGAAAGCCAGAGGACCCACAGGGCTTTAGGGTCAGAACCGGGGCAAAGGCAAGATTCTCCGCCCCTCAATCACTGTGCTGTTTGCTGAATGCCAGCTTCCTCTACCCACCCACTCACCCCCATTCACCTATCCTTCCATTTATCTCTCATCCACCTACTCATCCACTGATCCATCCACCCAGCCACAATCCACCCATCCATCCACTCACTCACCTACCCACTCATCCATCCATCTTCCCATCTGTCTATCCATCGATCCATTCATCCGTCCATCCACATATTTGCTTATCCACCTGCACATCCACGAACCCATTCCTCTGTCCATCTTCCCATTTACAGTTCCGTCCACTCATCTATATTTGCTTATCCACCTGCACATCCACGAACCCATTCATCTGTCCATCTTCTAATTTACAGTTCCGTCCACTCATCTATCATCCATCCGTCCATCCACCCACCCACCCATCTACTTATCCATCCACTCGTCCAGTCAGCTAGCCATCACTCATCCAGCCACCACCCATCCTCCATTTACCTCTGACCCACCATCCATTCATCTATTTATTTTATTTTTACTCTCTAACTATTCTGAGTCTTGTTCCTCCACCTTTTAGTTCTGAAACATATGCTGATGTGAGCTGGGTGCTGATCGTGTCCTCTCTGTAGAAGTGTACCGACTCCCCACGCCCCAGTTCAGCGCCCCAGTTCCAAGCGATCCCCTTCAACACTGCGGCTCCGGTGTGAGAGGTTCAGGCTGCCCGTCCTCCCTCCGGCCTCCGCCGAGGTGGGAACCAGACTCTCGATGCTGTTTCTCCTTTTTCTCTTCTGGGTCACTTCACCTCCCCATTTGGGTATTTCAACCCCAAGAGAGGGGCCTTAAAAAAATGTGTGTAAAGATCAAACTGCACTGTGGAGGTCACTGCATAATAGTACTACTCTGCAAAGGATGTTGGTCACTAGGGGACTGGGGACTGTGCAATGGGCACTAGAGGCTGCCACGGTATGGACCAAGACCCATCAGATCAGGAACCAAGGACCAGTAGGACAGTCTGGACCGGGAACTGGGCAGCTTCTGCTCTGCCTCCAACCTGCTGTGTGACATCAGGCAATTGAGACCTGAGAATAATTGTCCTTGTGCTGAGGATCATAGGTTACACGGAAGCTGTGGAAGAGGCAGTGGCCCTTCCTTCACGTGATGGGAGTTCTTCGAAGGTGTTAGCAGGCCTCAGCCTTTGAGACATGCACTCTCTTTTACTAAAACCTTCTAGAAAGGTCCCTTGTTTCTGCTCGGATCGGCTAGCTATTCACTCATTCATTCAGCACCATCTCTGTACTAGGACCTGTATAAAACTCCGGGGATCTAGAAATCAATAAAGATATTTTCTGCCCTCAAGAAATGTGCTGACCCTTGGCTTGGAACAGTCACGTTGCGTGGGTGCTGGTTCCGGGGTAAACTCAGTCCTGGGGGATCTGAGGAGGAGCGTCAACCGTGCCTGGGCAGGGCAGGAGAGGAGGCGTCCCAGAGGAGGGGCACACTCAGGACCTGGGAGGACGAGGAGGCCGACGAGGAGAGGAGCCTTCAGGGCGGCAGGAATGGCACGTGCGAAGGCATCGGGGCAGAGGAGGCGGAAGAGAGGACGAAAACTGACCCCCTCGAGCGCCTCCTATGGATCCGGCACTGCACCCGATGTTCCCATCTCATTATCCCATGGATCCCCCCAACAACGGCCACGGCCACGGCCACGGCCACGGCCGGTGTCCATCCCCTTGCGCATTTCACAGATGATGAAGCCGAGGCCGGAAAGGACCCACGAGCTAGAACTGGGACACCTATCGGCCTGACACCAGAGTATGGTGCATTTATTCATCTCCCCTCACTCTGAGCATCTCCCCCTCAAGGCGGGGGGGGGGTGGAGGGAGAGGGCATCCCCATCAGCGGTACCCTCTTTCAGGCAGCTTAGTAGGCTCGTGCATTCACCCCTCTTCTAGCCTTGGGGGTGCAGCAGTGACAGGAAAGACCCCTCCCTGCTTTCCTAGGGCTCCCAGCTTGGGGGAGGCTACGCGGATACACCTCAACTCCCGGCCAAGTCTCACTTCATCCGGGCTTAAAAATAAACCCAGGTGCTGTCCAGGCCCACAGAGTTGGGGCCACAGGCTCCCAGAGCCCGGGCTGGGGAGGCAGCAGGCAGAACTGTCAGCTCTGAACAAGCTCCTCTCATCAGCATGGGGCCCCAGCCTTCCTGCTTAAAGATCGCCTCAGGCGCTCTCTTAAAGATGCTAACGTTGCAGCTGACATTTGGGAGATCCTGGCAGGCGATCAAACCCAAGCTGAAAATCGGAGCTGCTGGGCGGGGGGTGGGCACCAGGCAGCAGGGACCAGGCTGGTCGGGGCCGAGGGCAACAGGACTTGGGCAGCTGTCCCTGGCTGGGGCTGTGCTTCCAGCTTCAGCCCAGCCCGGCCCCACTGGGTGTCTGGCTCTCTGCTGGAAGGACACAGGGAGAAGGAGGATGCGGAAGGCAAGGAAGGGAGAGGGAGGAGAAGGGACATGGAGACCCCCAAATCTCTCAGTTCATCCTCAAGCTCCAGGTCATTGTTTATAATCAGAGCGATCGGCAGAAATCATCCACAGGGCGAAGAGTTATGGAAAAGAGGTAAGATGGGAGAAGGTGCCCGGTGCCAGTGCCATCTCTGGCTGCAGTGCCCAGAGCTGGGATCCTCCCAGGGGACGGCGGAGCGTGCTCTGAGGAAGCCGAGGGGTCGGAGGGAAGAGCCGGGAGAGAAAGATTCCCACTCCACCTCTGCCTCGGACCCTCTGGGCCTTCACCAAGTTCAGCGTGCTAGAGCCAACCGTGTCTCCTTCCCCTTCCTTTATATCCAGTTTCCTTTCCACCTGCCCACCCTGCGTCCACTCACCCACCCGCCACCCGTTCCGCTATCCAATCTACCCTACTTCCGCCTAACCCATTCCCCCTCTCTCTGCCATCTATCCAGCCATCCATCTATCTAGTTAACCAATCATCTTCTTCATCCATCCATCCATCCATCCATCTACGCAGTCATCTATCCCGCCATCCGTTCCCCCACCCCCCATCCATTCATCCATTTCTCCATCCTACATACGTCACCCATTCACCCACTCATCCAAATGTCCATCCATTTCCTCTGCATCCATCCAAAGAATATTTCTTCAGCATAGGAGAAGCAGACCTATGCCCTCTTTTAGGGGACCGGGAAAGGCTTCTAGGAGGAAGATCACCTAAGTAGAAACATGAAGAATGGATAGAAGGAATCTAGGGGTCCACTACAATGTGGAAGGAAGAACGTTCTCCAAAGAGATGGGAAGCAAGAGACAAAGCCCTCTTAGGGAACGTCAGGCAGCATTCTGGTTGTAGCGTAAGGGAGAGTAGCTTACCAGAGAGCCAGGTAGAGGCCAGCTCAGACTGGACTGGGCAATAGGGCCAGGGTACTAAGCTGGGACAACTTGCCTGGCATGAAGCCAAGCATACGGGATTGTGGGAAGGGAAGTGAATGATACAGAAGGTCAAGTCTTGGTCCTGCAGCTATATACGGCTGACCCCACTCCCCCTCCCCGCTCCAGACAGGCCAAGTCCGGTTCCTGCGGCCCTCCCACTCACCACTCTGTCCTCTCAATTCCCACTGTGCTTGTCTCAACCTTATAGGCCTTAATGATATGTATGAATTCTAGCTTCTCTGGGTCAGGGCCGTGCCTTATCCTTCTTGGTGTCCTGTCCATGGTCGTTGGCCAAAGCTCAAAAAATATCCAGGCGATAAAAAATATGTATCCTTCCCCCCAAATCCTCCCCTTCTTCGTCTTGGGGACCCCTCCCATACACCCAGTCGCCCTGCCCTGGGTAGTATCCGTATCCCCTTCCTCTCTCCCCAGTGCCTCCCTCACGTCCAAACGCCCAGACCTGTCAGTTCTACCTCTGACATATCTTGAATCTGTCACTTTTCTCCACCTGCTCAGCCACCAACCTGGCTCAGAGTAGCGGCCTCCGAGCTTGCTCTCCATCCGGGCCATGTGTACGGTGCAATCAGCGACATCTTTCTAAAATATAAACTTGACGTCTCTATCCTCCCGCTTAAAGCTTTCATGGCTTCCCACTGCCCTCTGGACTATGTCCTAAAATCCTTGTTGTTATCTATAAGACCTTTCCCAAGTTGGCCAATGTTGACCTCTATGGGCTCCAGGTTCATTCCTCTAAGATAAGAGATCCATCAAGTATATTGCCGTCCATGGTTGGTCTCCAAAGCCTACTATGGTCCTGGTCGCAGCCACAGAACTGGCCAAAAGCCGAGAAACATCCTGAATCTGCAACTTCCTGCTCGTCCCCACACTTGACTCCACCTAGGCCCCACATTCTGTCCCACTAAACCAAGGAGCAGTCCTATGTTCTCAATACCTGGCTGGCCCTCAAGGAAAATATTTCCAAGAACTACAAGAATATTAGAGTTTACCCGGGACCGTCCCTGCCCAGATCGGACCATTTCCATTTGTTATTTGTGCCTTAAACCAGAGCCAACTGCTTGGCCTCTTCTCTGCCTACGAAACATTTTTACTGATTTTTACAGCTACGAAAATGTTCTTCCTGTCTTCACATTCACAGGAAAGGGAGAGCCCTGGCCCTGACTCAGAATTGGATTCTAGCTGGAGGCGTCCTCTCTGTGGCAGGCTCCAGAGAAAGGGTTTATCTGTTTGTTCTTTGACCTTGAGCGGGAAATGAGGCAGCCAGAAAGAGAGACAGGAGTTGGGAGGGGAGCGAGGAGGAAGGCTGGAGCTGTGGCCCCAGGACCCTGTGCTCTGCCCAGAGGGACCAGCCAGGTGACTGGAAAGGAGGAGAGAGGGAGGAGACAGGGTATGCTGCCTGCATAGCTTGTCCTCGGAGTCCCCGAGGAACGGGACGCAAGCTGCTGCTCCTGATCTTGGTCCTCCGAGGTCCCTGGATTTTTGCACTGCCTGCCTGTCCCTACCCTTGGTTCCCCTGGAAACTGAACAGACCAGGTATTCAGAGAGCTGGAAGGAGACATCTGCTGCCTAGGTAGAAACCAAATTCCCATCCACATGGGGGCCAACTGTGGCAGTTACAGACGCAGTGCTAGATGGAGGGACTCGGTCCCGGCGCCTGGCCTGGCCCATGATGAGCCTGCAAACGCAGGATGGTGGCGCCTACAGGGGCAAGACATGAAGAAATAGATAAAGAAAAGGAGCCCTTCTCAGCAAGGGTCTTCTTCTTCCGCCTTCCCCCTCTCGGTGTGTGACCGAAATTTAACTCAGACATTTATTGAGCACCTTCTGTTTGCCGTGTCTTTCTCTCAATGACCCAACCATCTTTTCTCCAATCGTAGTGGACGCAAACTTAGCACAGGGACTGTCTGTTGCCTCCCAAATAACCTCATTCATTTATTACGAAAATAAAACATGCTTCTTGTAGATATTGTAGAAAATACAGAGAAGCTCAATGAAGAAGATAAAGCCATTTCACGCCATCACTTGAAGGTGATGGCTTGGACATCCGGGTTGAATCGCTCTTGGTCCTCTACATGCAGCATTTTCTCTGAGTCTTGCACGCAGTGGACATGTCAGACGACTCGGTGTCTGATCGTTTATCTGCCGATTCATTACCCAAAAGTATCCGTGCAACCCTCAGGACGCAACCATTTAGTGGTGCTCTAAATTCTCTGGGGTGCGAAGAGGGATACAGAAGCTCAAGCCAACATCAGTATAACCCAAATAAAAGCTCAGGTTCCACATGGTTCTCTCGACCCTGAGTGACTTGATAGGCCAGAAGTCAAAAGCAATTTAAATGAGTTTTCCGAACTTACGGGTCTCCCAGAGAACCTCAGAGAAGTCTAATTCACACCCCGAAGCAATTGTTCTCACCAGCTCGTTTTTCCGTCTCCCCAGTCCTCTTCACAGAAGCTCTGGATTTTTGCACGTGCCCAAATTCCCGGTCTACGGCGCTTTTCTGTGACCCTCTCTTCTCTCCCAGAGACCTGCCCTGAACTACTCTCAGTGGCCAAACCCTTCTCCGCCCTTCTTCCAGGGAGACTGAGTGGTCAAAAGTCCAGTTTCTGGGTCCAAATCCTGGCCTCCTCCCTCACGAGCCGTGCGGCCTTTGACCAGTCGCTTGACCCGTGCCACCCGCAGGGTGGTCTGCAAACTGGCGCCAGTCCACGCACTGTGTGCCGCACAGTAAGAGAAGCCTAGAGCTCGAGATTAAGTAGAAACGTTCGTTTCACTCTGGCATCTTCCTCCATCCGACCGTGACTGTGTATATGGCAAACGTGTAATTCCCGACAGCTTGGAAATGGTTTCCTAAAAGTTCCTTCAGCACAGAGAGTTTGAGAAGCACAGACTTAACCTACTCTGTGCCTCGGTTTCCTCGTCAGTGAAATGGGAATAATGTTGGCCCCTAACCTCATCAGGTTCAGGGCGGATAAATGAGTTCCTGCGTGGAAGCGCGTCTCGGGACAGTGGCTGGCGTTACAATTTCTCATTAAATGTCAATGTCACTATTTTGCATTAAAAACGCCACATTCTCCTCTTAGGGCAAGAGCGGATGAGTTGGGGTGGGGAGTGGACCCAGGGGAGGGCACCCTGCTCCGCTTTCCCATTTCTATGAGTTTTAGTCAATCCTTGAGATTGAGACACCCCCATGACCACATCCAGAAACTTACAGTTTCCCAAAGGAACCACTGGACGTTTTTCACCTCACAAATGTCTGAAGATCACTTACAGGGTGAGAGGCAGACGGGCCCGCTGGGCAGGAACTTGGGAGTGAGACAGTCCTGGGTTCAAAGCTTGGCTCTGCTACTTGTGAACCGAGTGACCTTGGGCAAGTCACTTATCCTCTCTGAGCCACCTGAGCTCCCAACCCATGGTGGGGCCCTGGCAGATGATCCCCAGGGACCTGCAGGGAGTGTGACTGCAGGGTGCTCGCTGAGCCTGTGTGAATGTGAAGCTTGCGGCGACCTACCAGGTCCCTACCCTCGGTGAATTCTCATGGACTAAGGAAGAATACACGGTGACGTGCGAAGCCAAACTTTCTGGCTATTACTTCTAAAAAAGTGAATGAATTTAAGGGCTGTGAATATTTGAAAATAGACGGATGTCATAAAAATATAAAGGTCTCGAGACGAGTAGAAGTCTTAGCAGTTGGACTGTGCCGTGTGGACCAGGAGAGCTTGTCTAGTGCGGAGGGAAAAGCCCAAGCATGTGGCACAACGATGGCTCTGACAGCTTCCCCCCCATGGCCTGCTGTCACGTCTTCTGAGTCACTGGCTGAAGCAAGTCACGTGGCCAAGCCTGACATGGTGGTGGGGGGAGTACCCCTCCGCGCGAGGCGGTGGCAGTGGGACGGGCATGGATAATCCTCTCGTTGGGAAGACGGTGAATAACTGGGAACAGTGACCAATCCACCGTCTTGGCCAATGTTCTCTCCATTCTCTGGCACTGGTGTGGGGGATCAAAGATGGTTGCAGACTCTCTGTCATCCTCCCATCAAGACATAGGTGGTATTTTCCCCCCTCTCCTGAATCTGAGCTGGTCCCAGGAGTGGCCGCGAATGACAGAGTGGAGCCGGCGTGATGCTCTGTAGCTTCTGAGCTCTGAGGCATAGGCGGTCACCCTTCCCGAGGTGACCCTCTTGGAAATCGTCACCATGTAAAAACCTACCGTGCTGTGAGGAAGCATGAGAGAGCCACATGGAAAGAGGGGCCAGTGGAGGAGCGCTGAGGTGTGTCAGGCATAGAAAGCAAGCCTTCTAGAACCTTCCATCCAAGCCTGCAGCTAAACGCAATGAAATGAGTGACACCGGCCCACGCTTCTCTTGATATGGAGCTCTATAATGGGGAGAACATATTCTGGCCCCACACACAGTTATAGACTGAGTTGGGTCCCCCCCAAATTTGTATGGTGAAGTCCTATCTTCCAGCACTTCAGAATGTAAGTGTATTTAGAGAGAGGTCTTACAAGAGGTCATCAAGTGAAATGACACCATTAAGGTGGGCCCTAATCCCGTGTGACTGGCGTCCTTAAAAGAAGAGAGACGCGTAGACACCTGCGTGCCCACACAGAGCAGGGGCCATGTGAGGACACAGTGAGGGGGCAGCTGTCTGCAAGCCGAGGACAGGGGCCGCCGACGAAACCAACCCCACCGACACCTTGATCTTGGACTTCCAGCCTCCAGACCTGTCATTTATGCCACGTGGTCTGCGGTGGCATTTTGTGGGACAGGAAGAGGATGACGCCCTTTAGAAGGGAGAGGGATGGGAACAGGTTGCGGTCACCATGCACGGCAGTTCTGAGTCTTCCCAGATGGACATTGAAGAGCGGGGCCACCTACTCCGCTCTTCAGTTAGCCCCCGCTGTGCTTCCTCAGAACTGTCCCCGGTGCTCTGTTCTCGGTGGCCCTTCAGTTGTTCTCTGGGAGGACTTCCTTTTCCATCACCTCCTTGGGGCCTGAGCAGCTCTCTCTGTCTGCTTTTGCCTGTTGGGGGCCAGATGTGCCTCTAAGTCGTGACTGGTCACGGCCTCTTTTGGTCCAGGCTGGCAGCTCTTTTGACAGTTCGAGCTCGTTCAGAACTTCCTTATCTTTTTATCTTTGTTTTCACTCAGCTCCTTATGCTAAAGACACAGCGACATTTCGTAGACACATCTCTCTAGATGAACAGGCACCTGAGCTGACAGGTTTTAACAAAGGGTGTGAGGTCCACACCCTGATGTGATCTGTACCCAGAGGCTGAGTCTTACCTGACTTTATCACATAGAGCATCTCTTAGTTGTAGTATCTTTTCCTTAGGTCTCGAATATTCTTTATTGACTGTTTGTGGATCACCCATTTCGAAGAGTCTCTACAGAAAGTTTAAAATTCACAATTAGACTTCTCAAATAATACATTTCTGGGGACACATAGTTAAATTTAAAATTCATATCTGCTCCAAGATCGTATCACGTATTCCAAACGCCAATGTGTCAGAAGTGTTGCTAAAATGTCGTTTGTAACTCGGATTTTGCAGAATCAACTAACTGCCAGAGGGACAGGGAGTGTGTCTGTTTTGCCCACTTGTCATGCAAAGAGCAGGCTGCTCCAGTAATGGCCCTTGGTTCTCCCTCTGGATTGTCTGGAAGACAAACTACTGGGGGGTGTGAGGAGGTATCAGACCTTTCGCCACTGGTCCTGGCGTGTTTGTGCCCAAGCTCAGCCTCCCCCGGGCTGGGTGGCCTCCTCTCAGTGGAGCCAATGTCCCATGGGCTTTGCGTCCCACGGGCTCCTGGCTTTCGGTCACTGGGCTGTAGTCTTGCAACATTTGGGCTGGGTGGCCTCCTCTCAGTGGAGCCAATGTCCTATGGGCTTTGCGTCTCACGGGCTTTGTGTCCCACGGGCTCCTGGCTTTAGGTCACTGGGCTGTAGTCTTGCAACATTGCTCTTTCATTGGATAGAGATGAGAAATATTTGCATTTTTCAGCTGTGCAAATCCAAAATTTCTGGATTTTCTTTCCCTTTCATCCCCGCTTGCAAACAGGCTAATTCCCTCTGGCTCCCGCATCCTCTCTGTAGTGTTTTGTGAAACGCGATGTATCAGTTTGCTGGGGCTGTTGTAACAAAGTCTGACAGAAATTTATTGTTTCATAGTTCTGGAAACTAGAAGTCCGAAATGCAGGCGTCAGCAGGTTGGTTCCTTCTGAAGGAAGATGCTGTTCCAGGCCTCTCTCCTTGCCTTGCAGGTGGCCGTCTTCGTCCTGCGTCTTCGCATGGCCTTGCTTCTGTGCCCGTTTGTGTGTAAATCTCCTCTTCCTATAAGGACACCAGTCATATTGGATTAGGGCCACCCTGATGACCTCGTTTTATCTTAATCGCCTCTTTAAGGATCCCATCTCCAAATAGTAACATTCTGAGGTCCTGGGAGTTAGGGCTTCAATGTATGAATTGGGGGGTGGGGCATGATTCAGTCCCAAACATGCAGTGAATAGCCACCAAGACATGCTAGACGTTGCTGTTTCTCAAGCTCTAGGCCACCACAAGTGCATGGAGTGTCAGCTTTGCAAGTTACTGTAGGCGAGAATCTTCGCAAATGTTTCCCACTGGATAACAGGAGTCACCGACTTTCCTGCCTTCAACCATAGTTTCCTTGTCACCCGGTACCTGCTTCTGGAGCCAATGCTACATATTTGTTGTAGCCACTACTGCTAAGTACCAATTTCTGTATTGGTCGGACTTTGCTCAGTTATGCTGCATAACAAACATCCCCTAAATGTCATGAGATTGCCGTAGCTCAGGTTTATTTTCATTCAGATTTAATGTTGGCTGGAGTTTGCTTGCCCCTCTGCCCCACCGCTCTGCTTCACATGCCATCTTCATTCTGGGATCCAGGCTGAATGTTCAGCCTCTATCTAGAATGTGGCAATCACAGAGAAAAAGGCCAGAGAGATGGATAGCTTTTAAATCTTCTGCTGGGCACTGTTGGAAGAGCCTGTTGCTTAGGGAGTCCACACCCCACCTTTCAGCTCAGCTCTGCCTCAGCCCACCTGTCCTGTGATTCCAGAAATTCTGCCGGAGCTGGGCAGGGCTGATGGAGGGCCAGGGGGATTATGTACATAAACACAACTCTCCTTGGAGGACAGACAGAGACAGAGTCCGCTCCATCCCAGGAGCCCTGTGGTATGTCAGTCTGTGCCGATCACCCACTCGCTGGGCAAAAGCAAGTGCCTTCTGCTGCAAGTGCCTCTGGGAGTGAGCACTTTCTGGTCGGTTCATTTGTTTGTTTTGTTTTACTCGTTTGGGGTAGGGAAGGAGAAACAAACAATTTTTCCACATGATTACTATTTTTGTTTTACAGATGGGGAAACCGAGGCCCAGAGAGTTTAAAGCGACTTCCCATCACCAGTGGTGATGGAACCGGGACCCAAATCCAGCTGGGACGGTGACAGTGAGGCCTGAACACGAGGCCCATGTGGACTTTCATTCAAGCAGGTCGTGAGGTGAGTCGTAGAGAACGGGGTCTTCTCTGCTCCCCAGGGTGGTGCTGGGGCCTTCCCAGGCCACCCAGGTCAGCAGGCATGTCCTTCAGTGACAGTGATTCTCTGGCAGAGGGACATAGTCCAGGGGCCCGAGAGAATGGGAAAGAATGTCTGGCAGGAAGCAGACGGCTATGAGCAGAGGATGGTGTGAGGACACCCTGACATACACAGGACACACATTCACACACCTGACACTGCACATAACACACCAAAAAAAACCACACACCACAGACACCACAGTCACGACTACTGCACACACCACATACTGTCTTCACGCCCCCCGCCCCCGACTACACATCACGCACACGCACCACAGGCTATTTCTTGGTTTCGACACCCAACTCAGAGAAAGCTTAATTTTACTTCAGATTTTTGAAAATGTCATTATTAGGAATAATAATAGAAATAATAGCGATGATGAGCCTTCATGGAGACGTCGTGTCAGGAAACTTGCTGAAGGCTTTGCGTGGACTCCCTCACCGAGTCCCTAAGAGCATCCTGTGAAGTAAGTGCCACTGTGGTCCCCGTTTTCATGATTGGGAAACTGAAGCTCTGAGGATTTGGAGCTTGGAACCAGTGGAGCTGTCTGTCACTGTCACAGGTCAGCCTGACTCTAAATGCCACACTGTGAAAGTTGCCTTCGATGCACTAACAGCACTAACAATTGAAAGCCCTACCTTGCTGCAGATGGAGCTCTGGGCTCCCCGCCCCCCTCTTCCTGGCTCCGTCTGTGGACATGAGGTTTGGGGTTCCCCTCTGGTTTGCAGTAGCAGTTTGGAGGGGGGAAGGAGGCAGGTGACTGGGGACCACGGAGGGGGCAGGAGGGCAAGAGGAGGGAGCTGGCTACTGACGCCCCCTCTTTCGCCTTGGGAACACAGACCGCGCCCACGTCCTCAGGGAAGGGAGGCGGGGTGGGACCAGACAGCCCTGAGGCCTCAATGTCCCTGGGCCCCCAGGTGGCCAGGTGAGGGCCGCCCCTGAGGGAATGAGGGCTGGACCCTGGGAGTCTGGTTTCTTGCCCCTGGTTCCCACACCAGCCCTGGTCTTCGCAGAGCCCCAAGCAGCCTCTCCCTGTGGAAAGGGATGGAGCCTCCCACAGCCGCCCACCTGCTGCCCGGGCAGCGGCCCCTCGGATGCCAGGAACAGTGCCTGCCCGTTATCCGATCCTCCCTTGGGGATCAGATAACCGCATGCAGGTACGAGCACACGAGGGAGAACAACACAGCCGTGAAGAGGAACGAAAGAAGGAAGTCTCCTTGGAAAGGACACCATCTTGTCTAAAAGAAAAAAGGTCGCCAAACCGGGCATCCGGCATTGCCCAACTCATAAAAAAGAAGTGTTTATACGCGCTTGTAGCGACAGAAAAAGCTGGAAGACATCACGTTTGTAAGCTCATCGTTGCTGATTATTTGGGGAGTAGAATTGTGAGGTGTTGGGAGGGAGGTAATTTCACTATTTTTTACAACCTTCTGTACTGTAATTTAAAAAAAAGGGGGGGTCGGGGGTGGGGCATCTTGAATTTCTGCAAAAAATACCAGAACTTACTTCTGAGCCTCATTTTGGGCAAAAGTGGGTGGTTTCCTCTAAGGGCCTGGGGCTCTTTTCCTCTCCCGCTTCCATCTCATCTTCCCCAGCAGGGACGCCCCTCGCCCCGGGGTGAGTAGGGGTTCGAGATGGACTGCAGGGTTCTGGCCAAGAAGCCTGGAGTCTGTGGGATGGGTGGGCACATAATCACAGTGATGAAAGTAACACAATGACAAGCACTCATTGCTCTGCCAGGGGCATCGCATGCCTGAACTCACTGAACCCCGACAATGGATTTGGGGAGCAGACCCGGCCTCACCCCGGGGTGTCCATGCCCCAGCCTCAGAGGCTCTTCAGGGACAGAATCATCCAGCCACGGAGCCCAAGTCTTTCCCCCAAGAAGCGCTAGAGACACCATGGAAGCAGAGTAGGTGAGGGGGACACAAGACAGATGCTGCCGACGGTGACGGCGACCGTGACAGAGACAACTCACACTCCCAGTGCAGTGCACGTGTTGATTTGGTCCTCAAAGGAGGTCCTGCGAGCTCCATCTGAAGGTCAGAGAGAGAACAGTGGCCAAGGTCACCGTGTTGGAAAGTGGCAAGGCCAGAATTTGAGCCCCGGTCCTTCTGATTGCAAAGACTGCCTAGCCCAACACCAGGCCCAGCGTCCAGTGCCGATCAGAGCCCCTTGTCCTTGGCGCCTGCACAGAACATGTGCTTGATGCATATAAAGACCCCGTCCTTATCCTGGTTCTGCCAGCGTGTGACCTTGGCCATGTCATTCTTGTTTTCTAGGCCTCGTTTCCCTATCTGTGCAGTTCTGGGGGTGTCCTAGCTCCCTGTGCAACTCCAACATCCTAGACTTCCACTGTGGAAGCCAGGAAGGACTGATGGGCCCCCCGAAGCTGGAGCAAACTTGGGGAACAAGGCTCTTTTGGGGACGACCGAGGAGAGCCCTGCAGACAGCGCCCAGAATCCTCGATCCCGTAGCTCTGGTCAAGTCTGGCTCCCACCTCTATCCATCTGCCACCCCAAGCCCCGCTGGACCAGACTCGGGCCCCCAGCCCGCCATAATCACACAGACGCCCTTGCTTCTGGCTGGGGCAGCCCCCACCGCAGCCAGGGCCCAAAGCGCCTGGAAAAATCTTTCTCTGGCACTCCTTCCCCGACACCCGGCCCCAGCTCCCCGCGAGGTGAGCAGAGAGCGAGGGGGAGCGGAGAGAGCAGAGGGAGCCGGCAGGCGCGAGAGGGAGAAAAATGCAAATGGTTTTTATCCTCCTTTCTTTTAAATGCTGAAACCAGCCTTGACAGCCTCTGAAAATAAATGGCACTGACTCGCTGGGATTTCAAATTCCGTGATTAAGGGCTGAAGCAAATACTGTTTCCCTCTCTCCCTCCCTCCCTCCGCCCCCGCCCTCCCTCCGTGGGCTGATAGAGCGGCGCGCGGGGCCGGGGACAGCTTTTTGCGAGCCTGCCAGGAGCTCTGATACGCAGCCTCCCGCCGCCGCCAGCGCTTCTGCTCCGGCTCGCGGGCTGTTTATCAGGAGCGCTCACGCCGCAGCCGAGAAAGCGGCTTTAAATCCCCTCTAGAGCCTCAGCGGCCCCCCTCCTCGCGCCTGCACGCCACACATACGCATGCACACATCCACGATGCACACACGCAAATGCACACATGCACACACGCAAGCACACGCGCACGCGAACCACGCGTGCACGTATGCACGGAGGCACAGGCACGCGCGTACACGTGCACACCGCACACACACACGCACATGTGCCCACACGTACGCCTCGCCCAGCTGGATCTCTGCCTGCTCTTCAACCAAGGTTGGGATGAGAGGAAGAGGAGGAAAAGGAAGAAATGCAGAGGAACGGGGAGGAGCCAGGAGGAGAGAGGCCTCCCCTGGGTTCAGTTTGCGGGGGCTGCCTTCCCCAGTCTCCTCTCTCCTGAGCTGCTGCTAACTGCTCCCCCAAACCCCCTGGGCAGCTCTGTGGCTTTGATCTTCCTCCTCCCTGCTCAGATTCTGCTGGCATGGCTGTGGCCCATCGCTGGGGGTCCTGGCTGCCCAGGGGTGAGGCCAGCTCTGGGTTGCACTTTCTCGGGGTTTGGTTTCCCTGGAAAACGAGGGGTTGGCACAAGACATGCCTCAATGTGGCCAGCAATGCTGTGCATCCACTGGGCGCCAGGCTGGGGGGTGGGACAGCACCCTAGACCGCACCCTGTTACAGGTCCGAAATCTGGAGGAGCCCGCTCCCCGTTACAGGTCTGAAAGTTGGAGCTGCAGCTCCGCAGGCATCACAGTTGGAAAGAGGAACAGCAGGTCTGGCCAGGGGACAGAGAACCCTCCCCTGAATCTGCAAGGACCACCTCTGAGTGATTCCCCCGGCCGCCTGGCTGTCCGGCTCACTCTGAAGTCTAGACACTGCTGATGGATGGCGATAACAGGTGAGCTCAGGTGCAGGCTGGAGAGGGCTCCACTCCCCACGGTGGTCATTCATGGGGTGCTGTGAACTGCCGTGAGGTGTGAAGCCAGGCCTCCCTCGGGGGGGCCTGCTGGCTGTGTTACACCAGCTCCCCTTCCTGTGCCACCTCTGGGGGCCACCTACCTAGAGCTCGTGGACGCGTGGCAACACAGGGGCAGGGAAGAGGAGACCAGAGAAGGCTTCTGGTCTCCAGTGGGGCTCTGCCCAGGTGGACCACCCCTACCCTCGGTCCCCCCCGCACACCTCGAAGCCTGCGCCCCACCAGGAGAGGCCTCCACCAGGAGACAGGTGGGGTAAGCGAGGGTTTACGGGGAGCAGCAGGGACAGGAAGACACTGATCCCGCTTGCTGAGCTCAGTTCCATACCCCACAAACATGCTTCATGGAGCCCTCTCTGCAAACAGACCCATTTTACAGATGGGGACAAGCCGAGGCCTAGAAAGGGGAAGTGACTTGCCCAAGGTCTCCTGGCTGGGAAAAGGCAGAAAATCTGCTCGACCCCACATTCACCTCATTCTGCCCCGTGAGGCAGAGACATTACAGAATCCCTGTCTGTTCTTTATGAGCAAAATTATTAGGCTGAACTGTACGAAAGTGCTGACATTTGGCCATTTGGACTATACAATCCTCCAAAATCGTGCAGCTCAACTTGAGAGCAGCGCTCGTCCTATGTCAGGTCGGTTCCGGGTCTAGAGGGCTTTTTGGAGCGACGCCAAGTGCCGACTGGGCCTTGCTGTCCTTCCTTCATCGATAGATGCTCCGTGGGCCCCACAAGGACCTGGTCCCGCTGGAGGTGGGAGCTTCAGGAAGGGGTGGCCTTCCTGGAACCCAGAGAGGTGACATTCCCAAAGCGACATGGTAGGGTGGTTTCAGACTCACCTGGAGCCCCTCTCTTACATCTTCCGCCATAGAAGCTGAGACTTTGGGGGCCGGGTCGCCAGATTTAACAAATAAAAATACAAGACACCCAGTTAAATTTGTATTTTAAATAAATGATGAATAACATTTTAGTTTAAGTATATCCCATCCAAATACTTAAAGTAAAAAAAGTATTCTCTATTAATTTTTTAAAAAATTTATCGTTATTTATGCCTACAGCACCTGATCTTCCTAGGTGGTCTCCCATCCAAGTACTAACCAGGCCCGACTCTGCTTAGCTCCCAAGATCAGACATTGGGCTTGTTCAGGATGGTATGGCCATAGACCATGGACTGTGGCTCCACTGAGGTGTGAATCCAGGACCTTCTGCATATAAAGCAGATGTGCTAAGCACTGCACTATGGAACCACATCCTCACTGCTCATTTGAAACTCACGGAAAACCGGCTGTCCTGTATTCTATCTGGCAACTCTGTCTGGGAGCCTTCCTCTAAAACAGGCTTTGAAATTGGGCCCTCTTCGATCCAGAAACCCAACAACAAGCAGGAACAACGCCGGTATTTCTGAAATTGAGACTGATCTGGATCGATGAAGAGGCCTGGGATTTCAGGCTGCTTACAGAACTGGGTGCTGGGAGCCACGGTCAGTCATAAGATCTCGGGGTTCCACACAGACTGAAAGGGGGATGAGATGTATTTAAAGCTGAGACTTTGCAGAAAACCACCTGTGCAAAGACCCCTTCCAACCGCTTTCCCTCTGGCTTTCCTCTATCGGAGTCCAGAAAATTAAAATATTCAACGTTTCAGCTTCCCTTGCAGCTAGGGGTGGGCATATGACCCAGTTCTGGCCAAGGAGATGAAGGCGGAGGAGCCTGGGGAAGGTTTCCCTTCTTGAATTAAAAGGCAAAGATTTCAAGGAAGATATGCTTCATCCTGCCTCCCTTCTTCCTGCCTGGAATGTAGATGTGATGGCCAGAGGTGGAGCAGCCACTTTATGGCCATTAGATTTCATAAGTTCCCCGTTAGGGACCATTGCCAGGTCCTCGGCTCTGGCAAAACTGCCCCACGTCTTATGGCACAAGAGACAGTGTGAAGTCTTCAAATGCTCCTTTTGGGGAACAATGTTCATTTGAAGATCATGTCCTTCATACCTTTTGCATTTTGAAGTGTGATTTACTTCATGAAATGGAGTGATAGTTGATGATGGGATTTTTTTAATGTGTATATGTTTTTGTTTTGTTTTGTTAGTTCTCATTAACACCCTTCCCTAGCAAAATTAAAAATTGGCATCGTCCTATCCGTCCCCCAAATTTTCTTTGGAAATGGTATTGGTCTTTTCAACCCAAAAGCTTAGGGAATGTGCCTGAGAATCCCTCAGCTCCAAACACAGAGAGGAGGGGCGGGCTCTGCCAGGGGCCGGCAGCAGGGGGGCAGGGAGGGAGGATGGCGCAGGGGCCGATGTTCCTGGTTCCTGCACTTCGGGCCCTAGGGGCCTGGCACTGGGAGGATGTTCCCGGCCTGCTCTGCGCCTCCTGCTGCCCCCTCCCCACCCTGCAGGGGCCTCCCCAGAGGAGCGGGAACAGCTCGTTCTGTTCCCCAGGAAGGTACACACAAGCACGCTGTGTTCCAGAGGGCAGAGAGGGCGTGTTGCGGCTCGGGCCAGTGGACCGTGTGTACACCTGTTCCAAGGCCCAGCGGCTTGGCAGCTCCCATCCAGGGACAGCCACACTCATCCCAGCAAACCCCCGAGGTGGCCAGGGATGGCGGGAACTCGTGAGAGAGTCCAGGCCTCCCCAGGGGCCCTGCGAAAGGCAAAAGAGAGCCTGCTGACCCAACCGTGAGGAGTGAGAGGACCCAGGAGAGATCAGCGGGTTGGGGGACTGCTCAGCCAGGAGGATAAAAGACAACGCCATGCGACACTCACAGCTCTGTAAACCCCGCAGCTCCCACAGCTCTGCCCTAATGAGAAGCAGGAGGAACTGTGGCAGGCAGGGAAGGGAGATGCTGGGAGGTGGAAAGCCCGGTCTCCATGCCCTGCCACCCTGGGGACCATCCCGCCCCACACAGACCCTCAGAGAGCGTTTCCAAGCGGCCAAGAGCAACCGGAATTCCTGGGCTGCGTTTGGGGCTCACTTGACTGGTGCAGGCTGATCTGAGCCCAAGGATTAGACCCGCATGGGACACACACAGCCACACCTGCAGGCTGTGTTCATGGGATCAAGCATCATGCCCCGAAGGTCCCGTAGCTGTTACAGCAAGACCCGCACACCCCATTCCAGCCCCCCAGCTGGGGAACAGCACAGGGCGCCTGGTTCTCTTCTTAGGGGCAAGGCCTGACTTCTTCAACGGCAAGGTCGTCCAGGGCTGGGTGTCACGGCCACCTCGTTAAATGCGTCTGCTTCTTCCAGCCTCCTCCTCCCCACAACCCCAGCCCCAGCTCCAGGCCCAGCCTGCTTTTAACATGGCAGTGAAGAGTGTCAGCTATAGGTCTGGCTGGCATCAAACAGTGCAGAGTTCAAACCCTGGCTGAGCCGAAAACTGCCTGGCTGGGTGACCTTGAGCAACTAACCTGTCCTCTCTGAGCTTCAGCTTCCTTTCTGTGATGGGGAAGATGGAAGTCCACTTGCAACACCTGCCATGAGGGTTAACGTCACTGCCGAGAAAAGGCTCTGGTTTGCCAGTTAGAGAAATGGCCTGATTCCTTCCAGAAGTTTCCAACATTTCTGGGCTCCTGGGAGATGCCTCTGCATCTCACCGTTCAGGGAAGCATAGGCTCCACTTGCAGTAGAGAGGATTTATCTTATTTTTAAAGAAGTGGAGGCCACTTAGCAATCAGAATCCTCCTGGTCAGAGCGCAGCCATCCTAGGAAGGGGTGTTAATCAAGGCGCCTCAAGGACATGCAAATCAGGAGAAAGCGCAAGTGATTAGGGTGTGGAGGGGCTCGAGGTCCAGGCTTTGTCCCCGGCTGAGAAGAGAACAAGAGGCCTGGCTGGGGGGCGACAGCCGAGGGGTCCGGGACAAGGGACTGTGAGTGACAACCATGCAGAGGTGGCTGCAGGGGCTGATGACGGAGCAGACGTGGTACCCCTGCTGGCTTCCCCGCTCCCCTGCAGCTCCGGGACCCTCCGCCTGGCCTGGACAGGCCCCCGCTTCCCAATGATCAGAGAACAGCAACTCGGGAGAGACAGGCCTGGGGCAGGGAATATGGCGTCGGCAACGTAGCAGCGTCTACAACGTGATCGATGTCCCCTCCCCGCGTCGACCCAGGGGTTCCACATCTGCAGACCTGACCTGAGGATGCACGGACGCGTGGCAGTGTGGGCGCGAGGATGCCATCTCGGGGACATGCACAAGAACGAAAAACGAATCAAACAGCGTCCAACAAGGGGGGTGTTCGAGCCGATTATGGGATGTGCTTACGATGAATTTCCTTGTCCCCCTGAAAAATGATGACTTAAACGTGGGAAGAGGCATAACGTAGTGTTCGGTGAAGGGACAAAAGCAAGTTGCAAAACGCTGGGCAGTAAAGCCCATCTTTAGACCCCCCACCCCAAAAAAAGGATATATCTAGAAATATCTGAAATGTCGACAGCAGTTATTGTAGAGGGGGTAGATTTCAGGGGATTGTTATTTCTTCTTTCGTATTAATTTTTGTGATGATGAGCATATATTATATTTATAATCAATAAAGCTATTTTTAATTCCCTTTTTAAGAAAACTGCTCTGGTGCTTGACCTCACATCTCCCCCAATCCCTTTAATGTGAAATAAAATATTCCAGTGGACAATGAGAGTGACAGTCACCAGCCCCCTCCGAGGTCAGATCAACGAGCCCTCTTTCTACCACCCAAAGAACAGGCAGGTCAGGGACTGGGGTCACTGTCAGACACTCATCCAGCCACATGCTGTGTTTGGATGATGCAGAAAAAAAAAAAAGGGCTACACAGCAATTGGCCTGTACGGGGTAAAGATACGGGTCCTGTGTAAGTCCACGTCGCTTCTCCTTGGCCCCTGGGCCGGAGGCACTCGGGACTCAGAGCTGTTCCTTTAAGATGGCGCATATTGTACATATTAGGTACGTATACGTGGACCCCTCAGTCACACACATGAACATCCAGCAATGAAATGTACACGTGTTCGCACGAAGGAGGAGAAATAAAACTATCGGCAGCTTCCCACGGAGCTGAGGTCAGGTTTTGCCTCCGAATGCATCTGCCACCATCTTGCAGAAGAACTTCGGGTTTCCGACGTTTTATTAATTTCGGAATTCCAGTCAGAAACGAGCGTCAGATCAGGGCTGGAGCTCGGGCTCCTTGGTTTGGCGTGTCCTGCTGGTGCCCCTGGCCTCACGGGCGAGCGGCCTGCACTGTCTTTTGTGGCCCTGTTTTGGTTTAATGTTTTGTTGTCACCATCTTGAAATTTTAAATACATTCTGGACAAGGGGCCCCTATGTTCCTTTTGCATAGGATGCTGCAAATCATGTGGCTGGTCCCACCAGCTTCCAGAACAAGGCCTGGCCCAAGGCAGTTGCTCCAGAAGTGCTGGTTGAATGAATGAATGAATGAATGAATGAATGTCATCCCTGTCCCACCCTGCTTTGCCCCTCCCTGCTTCCCACCAGCGTGGAGAACCAACCCTCATTGGGGTCTTGAATGGCTGGACAGTTTGGTACCCATGCAGATTCTTGGGGCTCCAGGAACCTCGTTCAAAATCTCAGGGCAGCATGTGAGTTTCTAACTGGCACCCTAAGTGTTCCAAACACCCAAGACATTGAGAACCAGCCGTGTGGTTGTTCTGAGGGCGACCTTGCCTCTCTCCCTTCTTTTCTAGCTGTGCAGTCTTAGGCAGGTTGCCAGACCTCTCTGAGCTTCCTAAAACAGGCAAGTGGTCAACCCTCTCCTTATGTCCTGCTAGGCCGATTGTCTGGAACTAAGCCCCTCCCGGCCAGTTATCGGGGAGCTCCCTGGGGGCAGGCAGTCTTGTCTACTGAGCATCCCGAGCACCCGGCCTGTAGGGACCAGGAAAGACGACAGGAAAGGAGGAAGATTCCCCGACCTCACGGGGCTGTGTGAGGGTGAGCGAGGGCAGGCGGGGCAGGCGGGGGGCTTCATCGGCATAGTCTGGGCACACAGTAGTTGCCACATAAGCGGAGCTATCGTTATTGATCTCACACCCTCCTCCTGGGACTGTGGCAGCAGGTGAGCCCGGCTAGGGGCTGGAAGCTTGCAAGCTGGAGGCAGCGGCAGGAAGGGAGGAAGGCAGGGGCCGGGAGGATGGAGTCCAGGCACGTCCTGATACCAATTAAGGCAGCTCTGGCGCAGGGGGGCCTCGGACGGCATTTATCAGCCTGCCTGGGAGGGGCCGGCAAGCTGTCCTCTGGCTGACGGATTAGACAGCGGACAATTAGGTTTCAGGCTCGCTCTTGCTTTCTCTCTCTCTCTCTCTCTCTCTCTCTCTCTCTCTCTCTCTCTCTCTCTCTCTCAGACACACACACACACACACACACACAGCACTTTCTCCATCAGTCTTCGAGGCCCATCAACAGAACCCAGCTGGATCCCTGCCCAGCCCCCAGAGGTAGAGACAAAACAGACACAGAGTCTCCACCATGAGGGAGTAAGGAATGTCCCTCAGAATAACCAGGGACCCCACCCCCCGACCCCGACACACACACCCAGACCTACCCACATGAGGACCACGGCTCAAGACCCCACGGTCTGTACCTCGAGCATCACTTCCAACTGGCTCAGGGGTGGGGGATTCTCGAGAACCCCATGTGTAGGAGATGGGAGTGGCAATGGTGCTTTTTAGAGCTGAGTGGGGGATGAGCCTCTGCCACCCGGGCTCCCCCTTCCTCCCCGGGACACAGCCTCTCCCCACCCATGACCGGAGCCTTTGATCCATGGGTCCCAGTGCAAAGAATGTGTCATAAGCAAGGACAGGAACTTTGAAAGGCTTCACAAACCAGAAGGAAAAATCTTCAAGATTCTGAAACGTTTATGCCGGCACCCTGCCATGAGTTGGGACCACCCGAAGGGAAGGCT
Organism: Pteropus alecto; assembly: GCF_000325575.1. Lineage (NCBI taxonomy): Eukaryota > Metazoa > Chordata > Mammalia > Chiroptera > Pteropodidae > Pteropus > Pteropus alecto. The sequence goes on along the minus strand of NW_006441061.1, from coordinate 4,917,536 downwards.
GACCCAAATCCTTCTCAGGGAAAGGCAGAACCGGCTGGGACTCTGCCTATAGCTGCAGGCCACATCCCTGCCCTGGTCTAATAATGTCCCCACCTCTCCCCTGGGACTTGGATGCTGGAACCACCAGTGGCAGGACCTTCCCACGCAGATTGTCTCAGGCACCTGACACTCGACAAGCTCCAACCTGAGCTCGTCTATGCTCCTGGGCTCTCCATGCCAGCAAATAGCATCGTTGTCACCTCGAGGCCCAGTCCAGAAATCTGGGTTTGGCTTCATCTCTCCACCGGCCTCACCCTTCACAGCCATAATCATCGACCCTGTCCCACCTCCCGGCCAGCTCTCAAACCCACCTCTTCTTAGTCCCAAGGCCACCGCCCCAACCCAAGCCATCACCTCTCGCCTGGATTCTCTGCCAGGCCCAGTCTTTGGTCCTTCCTCTTCCAGTCTGATCCACCCGAGGAGAATCATCTAGAATGCTTTCCGTCACGCAGTCCCCTGCTTCAAGAAGCCTCCTGGTCCCCCATAACCCTCAGGAGGAGTCCCGGCCTGGTCCCCCACCTCCCTATTTCACTGGTTCGTTCACTCTGTACCCTCCGTGGTGATCTTGTTGACGTCTTTGGTTACTTGGTTGGTGGTTGCTCCTCCCCACCTTTCCCACTGGAATGTGATTCTGGGGGGCGGGGGGGAGGAGGGGAGTTCTCTTTTGTTTATCCTCTGGGCACCTGTCACTTGGCGGAGACTCTAGGTGTCTGTGGGGCAAGTGAGGACATATGGTCCACCCTCTGCCCACCCGTGAGGGCCACACTCAACTTCCGGCTGTTTCCTGAAGACCACTGGCCTCGCTCTCCACCCCTGGGCCTGGAGCACCCCTGGAACTCCTCACCTCCCTTCAGCCACCGGCTCCCTCCCCCACTTCCAGCCTCGGCGTGGATGTCACTCTTCCCGAGGGCTCCTGATCTGACTCTCTAGCTGACACAATCCCTTCCCCTGGGTTGGTCCCAGCCCTGATGGCCTCTGAGTCCAGGGGCCAGATCATTTGTCTGCCTCCCCCACCCCATTTGGGCTTCCTGGGGGCTGTCTCTTTCACAGTGCCTGACACACAGTAGGTGCTCAATAAATGTTTGTCTCACAACTGAATGAGCCCAGAACACCCTGTCTGTCCCCAGCAGAGCCTCTGCCATCCGCTGGCCTGGTCTGTCCTCTGCCTGGGGCTCTGAGGGCCCTGGGACCAGAGTGAATATGACCAGGCACCAGGCTGAGTGACATGGACAGAAAGTGCTCTGGGGACACCTATAACTGCAGACTCTGCCCGGCAAAGGGGACAAAGGCTTCTGGGATGACTGGGCTTTGAAGGGCAGGAGGATAGGTTTGAGAGGAAAAGAAGAGATTACCTTTATCAATGAAAAATTTGCATACCAGACACCGTGCTGGGCTGGTCCGCGGGTTGGCCTGTTCGTTCCTGGTTACAACCTTTTAAATAAATACTTTTACCCCCTTTCTTCAGATGAAGGGCAGCCGAAGAGACAAAGCCACTGCCCGGGAGCACACAGCCATGTGGCAGATCCAAATTCAAACCCAGGTGTGGCTGGTTCCGGGGGCCATGTCCTCGCTATATCTAGGGTGCCAGAGACCACCGCACTACCGTCCGTCACGCCACCATCTGCCGCGTCAGCATCTGGCGGGGAGGTAACCCTGTGAGCAAAGGCATGGGGGCTGGGAGAACCCCGCGAGGGGAGGCAGAAAATACTCAGGAAGGCTGTGAGAACAAACGCCCCACCCAGGAGTCAGCAGTGAAAGCCTGAGGGGGGGTAGGCGAGGTCAGTCACTGTCCTCCCTGGGCTTCAGCTTCCTTGTCTGTAAAATGGGGACATAATGGCACCTATGTCATACTGAGGATAAATACCTCTGAAGGGCTTAGAACAGTACCTGGCACAGAGAAAGCGCTGTATGAAAGGTTTTAACTAAATAAATGGAAAACGTGGTGGGTTCGAGTCCAGGTGGAACAGCCCCAGGGTGTCTGGGTGGATCAATTCCGTGGGTCCCGGCCCAGCAGGAAGCATGGGGTGATGTGCTGGGGTGGGGTGGGGCAGGGGGCGTGGCCTCATTTTCTCCAGCCAGTGGCTGAGGCAGATCCTTGGGGAGCCCTGGACTGCTCGGTGGGGTCACCAGACCCCAGGGCAGCTCCCCTGGCCTGGTCCTTGGAGGCTGAACTGCTGAGGCCCTTCTGGACCCCTTCTGGATCCAGGCTGGGAGGGGGAAGAACTGCCCTTCTCCCTTTCACCAAACGGGCACGTGGGCACACGGGCTCCCGGTCAGACCGCAGGGGGACGAGAGGAAGTGAGACGGTCCCCTGAGGATGGGCGAGTCCACCATCAGGACCCACCACAGTCGGTTACAGTATAAAGTCATGAAGACATCCCGAAGCCCCAGTTCTTGACTAGGTGTCACAGGGTGGGTCATTTTCCAGTTCCGACTCCATTATCGCTCACTCAGTCATTCACTCAGCAAACACATAATGGGCACCGACCAAGCGCTAGGCCGGGCCTGGTTCCAGGGAATAAAGCTGGGCACACGGACGCGGTATCTGCTCAGGAGACTGACGGTCAGGTGACACGCTGAACGGGCTCATTGTCATTGCCATAGAGACACGGAAGAAGTGCGCAGAGACGGACCAGGCCCCTGAGCTCACCCAGAAGTCAGGGCAGCCTCCCCTGGGTGGCCACGTTTAACCTGCCCTGAAGGATGATGGGGCTACCTGTGAGGCTGGGCAAACACTGCACCTCTCCGAGCCTCCATTTGCTCCTCTGTAAAATGGAAACTCATCAGAGCTGGGGCACCACCCAGGCTGGGGGACCCTCAGTGAGTCCGTCAGATCGAAGCAAGGGAACTTGGTCCTTTGCGAAACTGGTATTGATTTACCTCGTTAATTTCTCAAATGCGGAGGGGCATCGTTAAGGCCAGGGGCACGATCATAACCTCGGGATCAGTGATCTATACGCAGGACCCCAACAGACCAAGGTCAAAGGCAGAATTCGAGGCTGTTGGATCCCCGAGAGGCCTATGGCCCAGCCACCTGGCTCTCCGTGCGTCCCTTGGCCCAGAGCCCTCTCTCCCACTGGCTCCTGACTTTGCCCACAGGTGGGCAGGTCCCTCGCCTCTGTCCCTCTCACCTCTCTGGCCCTCGCTAGGGTCCCTCCCGCTCCCTGATGGGAGGAATCGCAGCCAGGAAGGCCAGAGCTCCACAGTGCCCGGAAGTCCCCTCTTAGACTGGAGGTGTCGTTCTGGCTCGATCACCCCCACACACAACCCCAACCCCAAATATGGAGCCTCCACAAAGCCCCTTATTAAGAAATTGGTCAATCTCCCGCTAATTAAAATAAATTCTATGCCACATTAAAGGCCAATTAATTTTCGGAGCTGCCAGGGAAACAGCATCTGGAAAATGTGCACCCCCAGCCC
>NW_006441061.1:4908674-4914027 GCF_000325575.1 Pteropus alecto | reverse complement strand
CATGCCGTGCGGAGGAGCCGGATTCCAGTGGGGGGGAATCGCTCAGCCCAGGAGCTCCAGACTCCCCCTTTCCCCAGGACTGAGAGCAGGTCTCCCAGACCAAGCCCGCAGCCAAGGGCTAGCCCTTTCTCCAAAAAGGAGAAAAAGATGGGGCTCTGGAAGGCCGTGATCACCAGGCCCTGCACCCTTAGGTTATCTCCCCCGGGGAGAAGTACCATTATTCCCATTTTGCAGATGAGCGAGCTGAGGCCCACAGCCACCAAGTCCCTCCCTTGAGGTCACAGCTTCTAGGGGCAAATCAGGATGTAAGCCAGGTCCCCCCCCCGCCCCCCAACTCCACCCAGATTGACCTGCAGCGGTTCCTTTTACATCAGTGAGGGTTTTTTTCATTACATAAAAAAGGGCAGGAATGGCCACGTCTGCATAAAAACAAATTTCATCAGTTGCGTTGTTGAAGGTGAGGTTTACCTGCTGCCTAACTCTGAGAAAGCTCCTGTTTACTGAGAGTTTGGGACGTGCTGGGGGTCCTGCTAGGCCCAGGTCAGTAGTCATCTCACTGAATCCTCACTAGCGTGTGAGGCTCAGAGAGGTTAGGTAACATGACGAAGGCCACACAGCCTGCCCACGTCTTAGCCATGGCAATCTCCCGTCTCTAAGGCCCAAGTTTTTCCGTTTCCTCAAGGTGAAATCCAAGGTCTACGGGTCTTCTCCTCTCCCGGCAGGGCAGGGAGCTGTAGAAAAGAACACTGGGTTCACTGTGTGACCTCGGTCACAGCCCCTTTCCCTCTCTGGGCCCCAGCTTTCTCATCTGCCAGATGGGAGGGCGGAACTCAGCACGTCCCTGGACTCCGTTCACCTCGGGCATCCTGCAGGGGCCTCTGGTTTGGTGCGGGTGGTCAGGAGCTGAGCACCCAGTCATTCCCCTGCCAGGACAGGGAGAGCTGCCTGCCTTGAAGTGAGCAGCGGGGCGAGGCCTGGTGACCAGACAGGGACACAGTGAGAGTGGTGAGAACACGGGCCCAGCCGGGCTGGCCGCACGACAGGTGGGCTGACCCCACACTACTGACGGCTCACGGGGCAGAGAGAGGGGTGTCCTCCTCTCTCGCCCCAGCAGCTCCTGTAGGGCCTGGGAACCTGTTGCCCACCCACCCCCTGCGCTCCCTTCCCCACCCCATCCCTGAGATCGGTCGCTCTGCCCAGGCCAGGTGTGCAAGGCGGTGGAGGCATGCAGGGGAGGGCCCGTGAGGGCAGGCTGTGGGGGGCCCCTCCCACCCTCTGTGGGGCCCCCAGGCCTCCCCCTCACGCCGGGCTCTAACTTGAAGGCTCCAGCTTTTCACAGAACCTGTGGGCATCATCGGAGAAACGCTGAGGCCTCCAGAAGGGGTGAGGCGGGGTCTGCTGTCCTCTGCTGTGCCGCTCGCTGCTTGGGGATGGATGGCTTCGATCAGTCAGCTCACTCTAAGGAGCACCCACTGTGTGACAGGCATGGCACTGGGCACCGAGGACGAGAAAATGAAGCAGCCACGCCTCTCATTCGTGCCTAAGTCACACTGACGAAGGTGAATCAGAGGGAGGTAAACATGGACGCCACCCCAGGACAACTGCCACTTGGCTGTGTGTGCACAGAACTCTGGATGCACAGAGGGATGCCACGCGACCTGCCCAAGGTCACCCAGAGAGCTTGGCTGAGGTGCGTCAGCAGAGCCCAGCGTCACGGCCCCCAAGATGCCGTCTTCTCTGCTGGCGTCCTGTGCACACAGAGTTGTGGTTTAGTTAGTGTCCTTTTTAGAATATTGAAGTGATGGAGGGAGGGACCCTGGGTGACCAACGTAAGGTTTGGTTCAAGATGGGTGCTCAATAAATACTGGATGAAAGGAAGGAAGGGAATGAGACCGATGAATGAATGGATGGGGAGAAGGATGGAGAGAATGAGAGGGAGAAAAGATGGGTGGGTGGGTGGATGGATGGATGGATGGATGGATGGATGGATGGATGGATGGAAGGAAGGAAGGTTGGGTGGGTGGGTGGACGGTTTGATGAAAGGAAGAAAGAACGGGTGGACGGAGTGAGCGATGGGTGACTGTCCACTACACCAGGAGGCATCTCGTGACTCAGGCGTGGAGCGGGAGGGGATCGACTGACTCTGACGCGTGAGCAGGCAGCTCACCTCACGGCCCCTCCCCTCTCCCTGCATTTTCATTAGGACACATCTGCTGCACCTGGCCCCTTGGCCCCTGCCCCGGGAAGATACAGACGCCTCTGCCAGCTTTATTAAGGACCTGTTAGCCCAGTGTCTGGCAGGCCTGGGTTACAGAAGCAGCGCTGGGCAGGGCTAACAATGCTGTCACTGCAGACCTTGGTAGAGCCCCAGAGGGGTTCCAGTGGGGAGGGCCGGGAACCTAGGGTTACCGGGAGGGCTTCAGAGTTGCTCTGGCCTGCCTGCTTTCATCTCAGTTCCTTTGCTAATTGTCTGTGTGGCCTTGGGCAACTCACATCCCTCTCTGAGTCACAGCTTCCTCGCCTGTAAAATGCAGCAGCAATGTACTCAGTTTGAGGATTCGCTGAGCTAATGCATCATACCACCCAGCACGGAGTGAGCACCTGATGTCACCAGGAACATCCGAGGACCCTCTGGGAGCCAGGCAGGGCAGAGCTCTCACACACATCGGCCACCCGGTCCTTGTGGAACAGGCAGGTGTTGTGACCATCGCAGATTTACAGATGAGGAAACTGAGGGTAACAGGGAGATTAAGTGCTTGACCAAAGCCACAGGGCCAAGAAGCGACAGGGCCAGGATTCAAATATAGGCAGTGGACGCCACAACTAGGCTATGTCGTGCCTGGCTGCAGAATGGGAACAAAGCCTGGGGGGGGGGCGGGGCTGATGGGTCCCCTCTCCCACTAGCGCCTGGCGGTGACAGCTCGGCAGAGCAGAGGGGGAGCTGGGACAATATCGGAGATTTACGGCTTCCAGTGCCATTAACTGAATCATCTGGATGCCACGCGTCCACCTGGGTGTACCGGGACCCTGACCCTTCAGTATAAACAGCACGGAGGGACAAGGAGCGTGGGAGAACTGTCCTGAGCTGCCAGGTTGGTCGCAGGGACTGCATGGGGCCCGCCGGCTCTCCTTGAGCCCCCCACTACCCCTGAGGGTGTCTTTCCCGCTGCAGAGCTACGTCTGTCCCAGTCTCAGAAGAATCCAGAGTGGTCGAACCCCAGGGTGTAAATGCAGAGGAAGGGCTGTGGTCAGCATCACGACAAAGGGCAGAGGACTAGCAGGGAGGGTGGGGGTGGCAGTAATACAAACAAGATGGTGGGGGCATGACAATCCTGTACCTGACCACCCTTGCCACGTGATCCCCAGCAAGAGGCTTCGCCTCTCTGAGGCTCTGTCCTCCCGTCTATGAAATTGGGGTCATGGTACTAACTTCTTGGGGTTGTTTTGAAAGCTAAATTAGACAAGCGAATGCACTGAACTCAGTGTGGTGCCTGGCACGAAATCAGTGCACCATGAGTGGCTGTCATTAGCGCCCCACTCATCAGATAGGAAGACTGAGGCCCAAAAGAGGTGAGCGACTTGCCTTGGGCTGTACAGTGGGCTGGTGGCAGTCCCTGCCGAAGATGGCCCTGCCTTGGGACACAGCCACACCCAGAGCCTCAGGGCCCTCCGGGGCGGGGGAAGCCTGGGTCACACTAGGGAGAGTGGTCAATGCCTTGCGGCTCCAATAACTGCCACCATGTTCTGAGCACCTACTCCGTGACAGGCACCTCGCTAAGAGCTTTTATGCATCATTCCGCAGAGCCACAACGACTTGAGAGGTGGGCACTGTGCTGTCCTTATCATCCAGATGCGCCAGAGGGGGGTTCAGTACCGGAACTATGCGGATCTGAAGCCCTGGTCTCCCCGCAGGCTACCGCCCTCTGGACAGAGGTGGGGCTCGTTTATTGTAACAGCTGTTCCCAGCCACCCCCTCCCCCTCCCAGAGAGGGGTAACTATGATGCCGCCTCCTCCATGGTAGACCTGAAGTCTTCCAGGCATCAGACTTCCCCTCGAGGGCTGAGGTGTCTCTTCCACACGTTTCCACATGTCGCAGGGGAGGGAAGAGGGAGGAAGGACAGTCACCCAAAGCCCACCCTCTTTCCTTAGCTCTGTGGAGGCTGAGCGGCCGGAACCCTTCAGCCTGCACAAGGCCACACTGGGGCCCAGGCTGGTTGGTGGTTGGGGGGTAGTTTTGAATGGCACTCCCCCTTCCTCTCACACACACTCCCGTTATTCCCATCTGGTTCAGCCTGGACGCTGAAAGTCTAAGTCCTCCGGACAACAAACAAAAGCATCTCGTTTCCATTCTAGAAAACCCCAGAGACAAGGTTGCTGGGCTTTGCTTTCTCTCTTGGCCAGTATGGTCAAGGCAGGAGCTGGGGAATGGCAGCTGTCCTGCCCAAGGGAGAGAGGTTCCCGAAGTCCTAGTCCTGGGACCTCTCTGGGGCCATATCCCAAGGAGGCCCCTCTGCCTGCCAGGGGCAGTGCCAGATGGGGTGGCTCTGGCTCAGGGCCCCTGCCCCAGCCCACAGGCCCCATGACCTGTCCGCCTGAGACTTTCTGGCCTGTCTATCTGAGGTGACCCTTCCCCTCTCCCCACAGAAGCCCAGACCTCTGACCCCTATTAAAAACAAACCAAGCAAGATCTGGAGAGGAAAAAAATCCTCCACAAACAGCTTCAGAGATGATCGTGTCCCTCTCCAAAACACACACACGCACACACACGCCTCAGACGTGCAAGGCTGCAGCCAGGCTTCCACATAAACAAGTTGTTGAAGGGTGACTTTTATGAGACATTTAGGCTTCCTTCAACTTTTTTTCTTCGGGGGTAGGAGGCGGACTGTTTCATAGTTTTCTGGTGAACAGGAAGTGGAGAGGGAGGCCGGGTTTGGCAGGACTTCATCTTTCTCTGTGCTCTGTGTTGGTTAGAATCTGGGAAAGGGGGTATGGGGAGAAAGGGACCAGAAAACATAGGCAGGCGGGCGCGGGGCGGGGGGTGTGCGGAGGAACCCTTGGGCGTGGGCGAAGTCCCCCCAGCCCCCTGGGGAGGTCAGGCTCAGAGCTGCAGGCAGCCAAGGTGAGCCTGGGGCCTGGTTAGACCGTCTCGGGCCGGGCCTCCAGGAGGGCAGGGCCGGGCGCCCGCGTGCCCTCGGCGTCCCGGACGCGGCCCAGCGCCTGGCGCTCAGAAAACATTGGGGACCGCTGGCTGATGAGTCCCTGCCCCCTCGACTCCCTGCCTTCAGTGCCTGGAAACCAGCGAATCCGCCAGGAACAAAGGCGGGGCTGCTTTCCAAAGGCAAACAACCAACA
>NW_006441061.1:4898698-4908292 GCF_000325575.1 Pteropus alecto | reverse complement strand
TCACGCGCCGTGCTCCCGGCTCCCCCTGGGTCCTCCTCCTCTGGTACCCCGGTCCCACGCAGCGCGCCCCAGTGCCGCGTCCTTCCCCCACTCCCCGCGCTGCCGCCGCTGCCCGCGGCCCGGGAGGGAGGGAGGGAGATTGATGGGGGACGCTTATTAAAAAACATTGTAACCGTTTCCGTTTTTATTACGTTGACAAGGGAGCGTTATTTACTGTTATTGTTTGCCGAGCGAGCCGCGCCGGAGCGCGGGCGTCCTCCGGGGGTTTGGGGGGGCTCACCTTTAGGGCAGTCCCCAGGAAGTCGCGGGTGGGGGCGGGGGGCTTCGCAAGGACCGGGGCCAGGGCGGAGAGCTGGATGCCCAGCCGACCCTGCATCCTGGGGTCCTGCTCCTCGCCCCTTCCCGCAGCCCGCTCGGCCAACCCCCTCGGCGGGGCGTGTTTGCGCGGGGAGAGACTGCAGATGCCGGTGAGTCGTGTTTTAGGAGAAAGGCAACAAAAAATAAAAAAGGAACAGATGACTTCATTCTCGGGAAGGCTCCGTCCTACGTGGACCAATTTCCTGGAGACTGTGGTGGAACAGCCCCACTGCCGTTGGAAGCACTTTAAACCAGATAAAGACCAGAACATTCTCAGCCTTGCCTAAACCAGGCAAGGGCAGCCTGGCAGTATGTGAGCCCTGGGTGCGCAGGGAGGAGGGTCAAATTCCTCCTCCCTCGCTGAGGCTTGGCTCCAGGAGAGAGTGGGCGACTGCCCCAAGGTCACACAGCCAGTTTTTACCCTGCTCAAACACCTGCAGGGTCAAAACCAGCGGAGGCCGGTGAGCAAGAGCCTGTAGCTGGACGAGGAACCTTGGAAGAGGGGGAGGCTCAGCTGGAGCACGGTCGCGGGAGATTAACTCGGCAGGTCTAAGAGCTGGCTGGCCTGGCTCCCGCTCGCCCCGCCGGAGCCCTCAGCTGGGGGGCTTGTGGGAGGGGTGTCCGGGGATCAGATGGGCCTGAAGGATGCCCCGCCCCAACCCCCTGCTGGGATGTTAATCTCACCCTGCTAATTACAGTTTGCAGTGCGGACCTTAATTCGGCTCCCCACTCTTGAACCTTATTAGCTGAAATGCAAACTATTGCTGCTCCGGACAGAGAAGCCAGAGGAAAAAGGATTCTGGAGTTCACACTATAAAAAGGTTTTTTAAAAAACTTATAAACAAACATTCCTGATGAACAGACCAGGTTTGGGAAACTGAACTTTCAGAGCCCCGCCGCCCCCACCCCCCCAACCCACCAACACACACACACACACGCACACACACACACACACACACACACACACGCCTGTTCTGTGTTTTTTTTCCTCCCTTTTCAAGGGCACCAGGCTTGGGGTTTGGTCACCGAGCCCCTTTCCAGTCTCTTCGCCTTCGATTATCAATGACGGCTTTCCAGCCCCCAGAATCGTCTCTCCAGACTTTCTGGAGTCTAGTGGATGGGCCAGTTCCCGGCTCAGGCTTGAGTCTGGGGCGTCAGCAAGATAAAGTTAGCTTCGTGGGCTCTGCTGCCAGCGCCCACCAGCGCTCAGCTGCGGAGGCCTCCCTATGCATGAACCAACAGTCTTGGGCTCCAAGAAAAGAGAGTGCCCTTCCCCCACACCCCTCCCTAGCCCTTTGCTTCCAGATCTGATACCGGAAGGCAGAGGGAAAGTGAGGAGGCCGGCAGCGCCCTCCACTCCTCTCTCACCAGGACTCACCCTATGGGCTGGCCTTACAAGCAAAACTCAGCTACTGGCGGCAGGTTAAAGGACTTTAGCTACTATGAAAGTCATGTCCCTGGGCAGTGTTTGAACAGGACAGAGATGACAGATAACACCCCACACGGATAACACCCCATATCACAGAACTCCAGAGCTGGGAGGAACCTTGGAGATTATCCACACCAACCACTCCCGCTTCCCCATTATACAGATGGGCAAGCCAAGGCCCAGAGAGAGAAGAGACCTGACTGAGATCTGTCACCGGTTAGTGGCAGAACCCAGACCAGGCCCCAGGCACCTTGCCTCCCATTGGGAGCCTCATTGCCCGCTCCGATTCTTCAGTGGAATTATCTGTATGAGCAGAAGTTCAGAAGCTGAGGGGTGGGGACAGGAAGGGGACTGTGGTGACTGAGGCGGGAGGCACTGAAGTCAGACTGCCTGGATTCGTTCAAATCCTTACTTCTAAGTGACAAGTGAATTCTTCTCTCCCAGCCTCAAATGTCTTGTGTTAAGTGGGGAATAATAACAGTACCCGCCCTAAATTTGTCTTTATAAAGAAGATGGTGCAGAAAAGACAACTGGACAAATGTATGGTACATGCTAGCACTTAACTAATGGTGGCAATGACACCGATGCTGGTGGTGATGCTGGTTGTCACAGTGTATTTAATGGTGGCTTCCCCCCGCCCCCGCTCCCCACCGCCCAAATGTCTACATCTTAACCCCCCGGAACCTGTGAACGCAACCTTATTTGGAAAAAGGGTCCCTGTGGATGTAAAGTTAAGGATAATGACATGAGATCATCCCAGATTACCCAGGCGGGGGGACTCAGCGCCATCACAAGTGTCCTCATAGGAGGCAGACGAGAAGACAGGAACACAGAAGAGAAGGCCCTGTGCAGAGGGAGGCCTCGCGGGAGTGATGCAGCCACAAGCCAAGGAGCGCCGGGGGCTGCCGGAACCTGGGAAAGGCAGGGAAAGATCTTTTCCCAGGATCTGGGGAGGGGAAGACACCCTGATGTTGGCCTCCAGGCCTCTGAGAGAATCATCTCGTTTTAAGCCACCAGGTTTGTGGTGATTTGTAATGTAGCCACGTGAAACTAATTCAGTGGGGAATCTGTCTTTGCCGCTGGGGTGACGGTAATGGTGGTGGTGTAGGTGATGACCATTGTCGTGATAATGGTGGTGGTGACGCTTACAATGTCTGTATGAGTTCCCTGGGGCTGCCTAACAAAGTACCTGCAAACGGAGTGGCTTAAAACAACAGACTATTGTCTAGGTGTTCTGGAGGCCGGATATCCCAGATAGGGTGTCAGCAGGGCCATGCTCCATCCGCAGGCGCTCGGGAAGGAACCGGTCCAGGCCTCTGTCTTGGCGTCCGGCAGCTCAGACGTCCCTGGGTTTGTAGATGTAGCGCTCAGATCCTCCATCTTCAGGTTGTCTTCCCTCCAGGTGTATCTGCCTCTCTGTCTACCTTCCCCCTTTTTTAAGGACACCAGTCCTGTTGGATTAGGGCCACCCCGATGGCCTCATCTTACCTTGATGAGCTCTGTAAAGACCCTATTTCCAGTAAGGTCACATTCTTGGGTACCTGGGATTAAGGCTTCAGCAAATCTTTGTGGTGTGGCGACACATTTCACCCCGTAACAGTGATGATGATGGAGATGATGGCAGTGACAGGAGTGATGGAGGTGACAGTGGAGATGATGCTGATGACAAAGATGAGAGTGACAGAGATAGTGATGGTAATAGGCTCAGCCCTGGACGCTCACACTCTGCACGAGCTGGGTAGGCAGCAGTGGTCAGTTGACAATGCCCTCTGGAGGCCGGGGATCTGTGCTCGACGGGAAAGAGCCGGGTGGGAGTCCCCAGCTGCACAAGCAGAGAAATGAGAAAGATGGTCCCAGGACATCAAAGACGGTCCCAGTTAGTGCCATGGGGAGAGCCAGACACCCTTCCGGAAGCTCTGCCATTTGCCAGCTGTGAGTCCTCAAGCAAACCCTTTCACCTCTTGGCCTCGATGTTGGGCCTGATGCCATAGACCTGCTCAGGGTGCCGAGAGTCCGGGGTGTCCAGCTGCTGAAGTAGGAGCCCAGCTGCCTCAGGCCAGGGGAGACCGTAGCAGGGTGAGTGACCAAGGAAGGCGGGGACAGGTGTGCGTGTAAGCACGCTCTGGCTGGCCCCCTGTGCACCTGCCTCTTCCCTCTCATGTGCCAGAGCTGCTTATTTTTATACACACAGTGCTGTCTCCCGGCCCTTCCCAGGAGCCATAGGCCTCCCTGAGGGCAGGGACCATGTCTGCTCATCTGCGAGGCCCCTCGGAGCCTGGCCTGGCCCTCTGCCGTGCGGATTGAACACGGATTGTTTTAAAGAACATCGAGTCCCTTCTGTCCCTTCCCATCTGGGCACAATGGAGATAAGACAAGGCGGGGGTGGCCACGTGTTTCTGAGCGTGATCTTTGTCCACCGGACCCCGGGCCCCTTCAGGAAGATGTGTGATAAGCTGGGAGGAACACCAGAGTCAGCCCGGCCTCGCCTTTCTTCTGGAGCCCTTAGTGCAGGCCGCCTGGGCCCTGGCCCCAGAAAGCCCACTGGTCTCCGGCAGAAGACGGGCAGGGCGAGGCCACTGGTTTCTTCTCATTAGACACAATTACATTAACTCCCGCCTCACCCTATCTTTTTCCAGCTCTCACAGAGCAAGGCTAATAATCTCGCTCATTCATTCATTTGTCCAGTCGTAGCAATCAGTGGGCACATGCTCTGCCAGGCACTGTCCTACGTGCCAGGAGGCAGCGGCTTCACATTCTAGGGAAGAGAGAGACAAAGAACAGAGAACCCGCCCATACCAGGATCCAGGGAACGAGACGAGTGCGTGGGTCCAATGACTTCCTCACCGAGAATAGGCTGAGGGGCCGGGCCGGCGTTTGGAAAGGGAGGTCACCGAGGCGAGGAAGTTGGGGGTTGTGGTGAGCCCCGTGGAGGAGAGGTCCAGGGCAGGGGGAACAGCAAGCGCAAAGGCCCTGAGGTGCCCCGAGGAGAGGGGGCAGCGCATGCAGTCCTTGTCGGGGTGTGCCTGAGGCCAACGGAGAGGGGAGGGCAAGAGCGAGCCAAGGGCTGGTTTGCATGGTCACAGGATCTTTGCTTTCTGAGTGGGGCCCAGACTGGAGCAGCCACAAGGGAGCTGGGAGAGCAGTCAGGAGCTGCTGGAGTCCAGGCAAAAGATGGTGGTGGCCGGGTCAGGGACAGCAGCAGTGGGGGGGATCGAAATGGCTGGATTTGGGGTGTACTTTAAGTAGAGCCATCAGGATTTGCCAAAGGATCGGATGTGGGCGTGGAAGGAGGAAACACGTCGAGCATGACTGCAGTGCCGTGAGTGGTAGGAGATGCCATTTCCTGAGACGGAGAAGGACCACAGGAGTGGGGGTGGGGTGAGGGCTCAGAGCTGGCAGTTAGACACGACGTGTCCAAAAAGCCTCTTCGATACTCACGTACCATGGATCTCGAGCTATCCGATACTGCCATTTAGATTGCACGCCTATGCCGATATAACCACGCTGCGAAGTAGACGCTACCATTATCCCCATTTTACAGATGAGGAAACTGAGGCCCGGAGAGGCAGAGTGAGACCCGATGAGGATACAAACCCAGGTAGTCTAATTCCAAAGCTCATCCTCTTGACCGTCCGGTCGCCCATTCATTTGTTCGTTCATCCGTTCCTTCACTGCTGTGTGCACGGTAGGTGTGCCACGCCTCGCTCCGAGTGCTGCCAACGCAGAGACGCCATCGTGCTAGGCTGTGCAGGCGCCGGGGAGGCAGTGCTGGGCCAGGCCCAACCTGCACGCAGCTGCCGTTCTCAGGAGGAGACAGGCAGGTGGTGAGCAAGGAGAAACGACAAGATGCTCAGGGACTGCTTGGAGCGCTCTGGGAGGTGCGGCGGCAAGACGGGGCGCACGCCGCAGAGCGGTCGGCGAGCCTCGGAGGAGCACCCCTTCCCAGAAGCAGCCAAGCTAAGGGGAATGGCATCCCAGCACGGGGCACAGGAAATGCAGGGGATCTTTGGGACAGTGCGGGTGTCGGGGAGAGCTGGATGCCAGCACCAGGACGAGGCCGGGGGGCGGGGGGCTGAGTGCCCACAGAAACCAGACAGAGAGAGCGAGCAAGCAGAGCCAGAGGCAAGTAAAATGGGGACATTAACCAAAGCAGGGAGCGAGGGGCCCTGGCCTCACAAGGCAAGCGGTCCTAGGGCTCCAAGGAGGACATCGAGGCAGCCCTGGCCACCAAACCAGAAACAAGTGCGTGCAGGCCGTGACCTCAGTGGAAAGCAGGCAGGGGAGGGGGAGGGGTGGGGGGCTGCGGTCCAGGCCCAGACCCAGCCCTTCCCCATTCCTGTCCTGTAAGTTCCAGTGCTGACTGGAACCCAGGGCCGACTCCACAGCTGGGCCCTAAACCAGGCTGCGCCACCCCAGGCTGGGCCGCCTGTGGCTTACGAGGAGACCTGGGGCAGAGTAGCATCCACCCTCTGGCACCGCTGAGTCCGCTCATCCGGAAATAGCCCGACTGAGCCCTGCGAGTCATTCATTCACTCGCTCATTCACTCACCAACAACTATTAGTCAATCGAGCCTCAACGCACACTACTCTGTATCGGGAGGCAGCGGGGAACATGACTGAGTCCCTCCATCAAGGAGCTCAAGATGAGAAACGAATGTAAAGTCAGGTAGAGGGAGGTGCAGGTGATGGGGAGGAAGGAGGCCTGGCCAGCCGGAGGGAGACGGGTTAAGGGGGAAGCTGGAATGGTAACTCCGGCTTTGGGGACCAAGCCCCACAGGATGCTCCTTTAGTCCTGGCGTCCTCCTGGCCCAGCCCCTCCCCTTGGGCAGGCTCCTGGTGAAGGGAGAGACTGCTGCTGGTCTCCAGAACCTTCTTCCCCGACCCGCTCCCCGCAACGCTGGGCCCTGCGTCTGAGCCCCACCCCTCTTTTCCTTGGTCAGCTGCCAATCTGGGGCAAAGCCAGGCCTGCGAGCAGAGCAACCTCCCAATGCCCAGGGGCCTGTGTCACAGCAGGGGAGGGCTGGCAGCACAGTCCCCCGCCGTGGGGGCAGGCGCAGCTCCTTCAGGCCCCACACCCCATCTACTGCCTGGGCACACAAAGGGTTGAGGAGGGGGCCAGAGCCCCTGAGCCCCCAGCCTCAGAGACTGAACACTTCGTGTGGGCTGCTCCCATGTAAACCCTCGACGCTCTCTGGGCTAAGAGTGTTTCTAGATGATCTCAGTGCAGCCGCGCCCGTGAGGGTCAAACTATCACTAGCCCCATTTGACGGAGGAGGAAACCGAGGCAGTGTGGGTCCAATGACTTGTTGAGGTGGTAGAGCCAGGACCCCAGCCCAGGGCCACTGACACGAAGCCGGTGTTGGCAGAATGGCAAAGAAATGGGGAGTCAGGCGAACGCTGTCATAGCAGCCTGTAATAGCCGCGGGTCCCCGGGCTCGGGGTGGGCCACGCGTCCTACCTGGAGGGCCCCACGGGGACTTGACCGCAGTCCCCAGGGAGAGCAGTGCATGAACCCCGTGTTACAGGTGAAGAAGCCGAGGCCTCGGGGAAGCGCTCGGTCACTCCCGAGGTTGCAAAGTAGTGAGGGGGGAGAGATTCGAATCTGGGACTGCGGGGCCCAGGCTCCCACATGTCTAGGAGAACGGGAGGGAGAGTTAGCGGAACGGGGGGCCTGAGAAGCCTGATGCGCAGATCCTCAGCGCAGGCCTCCCGGCATCCACGTGGTGCTCTGTAGACCAGGGCACGGAGGGTCAGGCCCCTCCGAGGCCTCCCCAGTGGGCACTCAGGCAGACCTGATGGGCTAGCCTGGCTACTGCCACCTCACATCACTGCACTGTCACCATCTTTGCTGCCCCAGCCTGGACCAACCCGTTTGCCCTCTGCTGCTGGCTCTCTGCAGTAGGGTGACCTCTGAGGGGACACTCTGGGGACCCCATCCTTTCAGAAGCTTTGGCCTCGTCAGGGGTATTCCTTGCCCCACAGTTTCAGAAAAGGCCACTGCCAAGCCACCGAAGCCCAGGATGCCAGCCCAGCCTGGCCTTAGCTTAGGCTGAGCCAGGAGGTGCCTCCAGGGATAGGGACAGAGGGAAATGCCATGGGGTCCCCTCCCACTGCCTCCTCCTGGGGCCAGCCCGCACCACCATCACTGCTGCTGGGCCGATGGGCAGGAGTCTGTGTGTGTGACTTTGCGTGTCACCGTCTGTCTGTGTGTGTCTCCATGTGTCTATGTGTGTGTGTGTGCGTGCGTGTGTGTCTATGTGTGTGTGTGTGTGCGTGTTGGGGCAGAAACAGCAGGATGGGAGGGGGACGGAGTGAGGTCCGGGCAGAGGGCTGCGGTGGCCGAGAGACATGACCAGGGAAATACAGAGCGAGAAGGAGAAAGCTTGCAGTACAGCTGGGGGAAAGGGTCTCAGAGAAGGGGCGACAACAGAAAAGAGGGGGGCACCAGTGAGGGGCCGGCCTGCAGCAGGATCACGAAAGCAGAGCCCCGAAGAGTTGGAGGCCGAGAGGAAAGGGGAAGGAGGGGGAGGGAGGAGCTGGGGAGCCTGGGGGGGGTCTTTGATGGGCAATGAGGACAAAGCCGGAGCCTTCTCCATATAACATCCTGAGATACCCTGAGCCAGCCCTGCAGAGAAGCCTGGGGAGAGGTGGGGAGGCAAAAGGGGGAGCCCCCTGCCCCCGCCTCATCCACCGTGATGGGGGAGAGGCCTGGTGTGAGGTTATCAGCCAGGGAGAGCGTGGAGGATCCCCCAGGGCCCCAAGCTTCCTGCCCTCGAGCCCCCAAACTGCTCTGCTCCCCGTACCAGCCTGAGCTGTGTGACCTTGGACAACCGCTTTGCCTCTCTGGGCCTTCGGCCCGTGAAAGGAGAGCTGAGCTCAAGGAGGGGGCAGGTGCTCAGCGGACGCAAGGTCTGAGGCAGCAGAGGTCAGACCCAGACAGGCCTGGATGCCGCTCAGGCTGGTGGGTGTCTGTGCCCAAGGTGCTTGGCCTCCTGAGCCTGGTGCCTCCTCTATCGTGAGGGACGGTAGAACAGGGTCTGCAGTGCACAGTTGCCGTGACGGAGAAACGTGGAAGCGGTGAAGAGCTGGGGACAATGGGTTGCTTATTTTAACTGGTTATTCTCAAAGGCAAGGTCAGGTTTGTGCCAAAGTGAAGGGAAAGGGAGGCGTGTTGAGAACCTCCATGGACCCAGGCCGTCTGGGTAGGGAGGACTCTGCGGCCCAGACCCACCAGGAGGAGCAGGGCTGTCCTGGGGGCTCCTGCCCGGGGCAGCAGGCATGTCACTAGGGCCAGGCTGGACCCCAGGGAGTCCCGGAATGGCACGGGCATCCGGCGGGCCCATCTAGAAGCTGACCTTGGAGACCCGGGCTCCAGGAACGCCTAAGCCCCAGGGTCCCTTCACCATTCCCCTATCCTGTGGCCGGGAGGAGCCTGCCAAGCGCAGAGGGAAATCGGGCGGGGGAAGGAGGCTGGGGTCTGGCTCTAACTGCGGGGGTTTCCATTCCCTACAGGCAGGAAGGAGGGGTGTGGGGAGAGGAGAGGAGAGGGTGGGTGGACAGCAAGGCAGGAAAGAGAGAGCGGGAGGGAGGAGAGAGAGGGACCAGGAAAGGGAGGCAGGGAAGGAGAGGAACAAACGGAGAGCGACTGAAACCTTGCGAGAAGCAGCCCAAGGAAAAGAGGAAACGAGAGAGGAGGGAGGGAAGAGCTCGAGAGGCTGCGGGAGCCCAGCGTGCAGTGGGCAGGCGCCCCAGCCTCCGTGTCTTCCAGAGACAAAGGCCCAGGGGCTCCGGGTGGGGGCGGGGGAGCA
>NW_006441061.1:4898089-4898661 GCF_000325575.1 Pteropus alecto | reverse complement strand
AGCCCCGAAGCCTGGCCGAGGCCTGGGCTCCAAACCTGGCCCCATCCAGCTGAGGCTCTGACCCGTGGGAGAGGGAGCGAGCTCCCAACTTAAGAGGGAGAAAGTCTGCCAGCTGCCCTTGGGGCTGTCACAACAGATAAAACCTCATCCAGGCTTCACCAGGAGCGCCCCTGCACACTAATGCACAGCGCGAGCTAAAAATACTGGCTTGAGCAGGGAGGTGGGTGACAGAGGGAGGAGGGACGGGAGGAGGGTGGGAGGAGGACGGAGAGGAGGTTGGGGAGAGAAGAGGAGGAGGAGGAGGAGGAGGGAGGAGGAGGGAGGGGAGCAGGGCTGCAGGACCGGCTCAGGCGGCCCCCGGCTTTCCAGAGCGTCCTAATGACCCAGATGTGCAGCTGCAGAGAGATGGGTGCTTTGGGAACTGCAAATCACCGGCCTTTGGCGGCCCCTCCCTTGGCCAGGACGAGGTGGGGAGGAGAGAGCTGGAGAGAGCGAAGGGGAGAGGCAGAGAGGAGAGAGAACGGGGAAGGGGAATGCAGGAGAGCAGAGCTCTGAAGGGCGGCGGGGAGGGG
>NW_006441061.1:4896155-4897972 GCF_000325575.1 Pteropus alecto | reverse complement strand
GGGAGCCGGAGGGCAGGAGCAGGTGCAGGGGGCAGGGGCAGGTCTCCGCCCCATCCCCTGGCCCTGGGTGTCGGGGAGTTTGTCTGGGGGTGTCTTGGTTGAGCAGCTGGGCCTGTTCCGGTTAGCACCCCCGTCCTTGGTCGGATCATTGGAAGAATGGGCCCAGGCTGGGGTGTGGCTCCTTGGGGAGGCCTGCTGATGGTGTCACCAGGGCCAACCCGGCCCCCGCTCAGCCTGACACCCTGGCTAGTTTAACACTCCAGGGACTGTGTTTTCCCGTTGCACAGATTCGCTCATTCCGCACCTTCTCTGGGCCGGAGGCCGGGGGCACAGGGGACAACAAGACAGAAAAGTGCCTGCCCCACGTGGACAAAGCTGTCCTTAGACCAATAAACACGAGGCATCGAGGGGTCGGGGGAGAAGTCCAGGGTAATGGTGGGGGAGGGGTTCGTGAAGGCCTGTCCCAGGAGACCACGTGGAACCTAAAACCTGAGTGGTAAGGAGCCACTGAAGTCCAGAGGCGTGTCCCCAATAGGGAACCTGAGGCTGTGAGACAGTCCGGAGTGGTAAATAGCGGAGCAAAGGTCAAACCCAGGCCAGGCTGATCCCCGCAGCCCCTGAGTCAGTGTTAGCCAGGGCTGGGTGGACTGCTGGGGTGGCAGGGGTGGCCGCGGGGGTTGGGAGGCCAGCGCTATGGCTCCTTGGCTCCTGAACAGTCTGGGGGCCCCCTAGTTCCAGCAGGTGGGGAGGAGACCCGCAGGGCTGTCCCTGTTGAGTGGGCAGATACGCCAGCATCTGGGACAGACACGGCCAGGCCTGGCGTGGCCGGTGATGCTGGGAAAGCCACCTCACCGCTCTGCGAAGAAGGGCCTCTTTCGCTCACGGAGCTCTTCCATTCTGAGCTAGGACCGTCTACGGCCTCACGGGGGCAGGACCGCAAGGTGGACGGGGGCGCTGGGGCAGACTGCGACCTGAGCCCCCGGCACTGTCCCTGGCAGAGGCTCAGGCCTGTCCCTCGACCTCTGTGTGCCCCCGTCCTATAACCTCGAAAATGGGGCTCCGGTGAGGTCTTGCCGAGACACCTCATCTACAGAGCCTGGTGCCGGCCCAGGGCAAACGTACACCTGGGTCCCAGCTCAAAAGCCCTGGCCCTGGAGATGCCCCCCGACTCCCCGTTACTCCCCACTGCCTCGTTTCTCCACAGCACTTACAATCCAAGGAGAGGCAGTGGCTTCCAGCCCCGCTACGCTGTTTATCAGCTAAGGCAGTGACTTAGCCGTCTGTGCCTCAGTTTCCCATGCTCGAAAGGGGCCGGTGGTGACGGTACCTGCCTCATGGGGCTGTCGTAGGGGAGCGGGAGGTAACGCTGCCAGCCGTCGGAGCCTGGCACACGGGTCTTGCGGATCGGCCCGGGCTGTGGCATGTTCCTCCTCCGCAGCCGTCTTGTGCCTGTCGCGTCTCCCCCACTGGGCGACCCCAGGTCTCCCGGAGCAGGGCCCCCGGCCCCTCGCGCTCCTGCTACATCGGGTGCTGGTGGAGGCTGCTGAGTCAATGCTGCCTCGAGCTTCTCCCGCAGCCTCACGATGCCTCTTTGGTATTTCTCCAAATCCTCTTCGCCGACAGAGAACACAGTTCAAACCCCACACGGGGATAAAGCAGAAGAATGCGCCATGCTCTCTGGCCGCTCCCGCTTGCCCAACGTGTCACCTGCCCGAGCGCCCTTCCCGTTCATCTCTGCACCTTGCAGGTCCCCCCGCGCCCCCCCCCCGTGGCTGCCCTTCCTGGGCTTCCCACCCCACCCCCCCGACCACCCTACG
>NW_006441061.1:4884860-4896122 GCF_000325575.1 Pteropus alecto | reverse complement strand
CAATGACCATGACCACCTGCCGCGGGGGTCTCCTCATACGCAAAACAGAGAGCAGGGGTGTGACCCCCAAGAGGAACAGGAAGGAGGGGGAGGGAGATCTGAGAGAGACCGGAAGTGAATTTCACCGGAGAGTCGGAAACTGGACTTGTTGTATTTAGATTTTGTATATACATATATTTGGCCTTTTCTTATATTTCCTTATGTTTCATGTTACTGTCTTGCTAACCACTTAATGCAGCCCCCAGTTCTTAGGGTTTCCCACCTTCTTTGTCTCCCTGGGCTGCCTGGCTCCCTCCTGCAGTGCCCAGCTGTGTGTGCGTGCGTGCGTGTGTGTGTGTGTGCGCGTGTGTGAGTGTGTGTGTGTGAGTGTGAGAGAGAGAAAGAGAGACAGAGAGACAGAGAGAGAGATTGGGACTGGGGAGTCAGGGGAGCAGGCGCTTCCTCTGGGGGCTGAGGGGGAAGGAGACATAATCCCCCCAGCTGAGCAGGGCCGGACTAGTGCCCAGTCCCCAGCACCCAGGGCCCAGCGGATCGTGCCAAGGTGACGCGGGCTGGCAGGGCTGGGTGGCTGTTTGTTTGATTTCCCCCTACTTCCAAACTAGTTGAAATTACACACCAAGCATCGATTTAATTAAGTTTTCCGGTGTGTGGCATAATTAGTAAGACACACGACTGGAACTGGGTGGGCGGTCTCATCTCTGCTTTTGCCTGTTAGAAATCTCAGCCCTCAGGCTACAAAATATGGCAAGTTGTGATGTGGGGGATGGAGGAGAGAGGGCCAGCCAGCCGGAGATGCCACCTTGCTGGCTCCACGGGCTTCTGCCTCCATGTGAGGGGAGCTAGGCAGTCGGCCCTCCTTACGAGGAACCTGCCAGACACTTGGTGCCAGAAACCAGCCCAGATGAAGCTCAGAAAGTCCGTCACCCTCCTGGGACCCCAGAATCGGGCCTCACGGATTAGAGAGGGGCTTCGTTCTCACTGTCGGACCAGTGGTTTATCCATAAGTGTGTATTTCCAGGACACGGTCACCCAAGGCCCATTTGCCTCGGGGGTCTGCCCAGCCTCTTGCCACTGTCTAATCACAGATGACAGTCCCTAGTACACCTGGGCAAACTGAGGTCCAGAGAAATGGGGGTGAGGGGGCAGGTCCTAGTTACTGCCTGAGCGAGGGAGAGCCTGTTGGAACCTCGTCTAAAAGCACCTCACGTGGCTCCCGCCTCGGGGAGCCCCTCTCCCCTGCATGAACACCGGCCTCTTCCTCACCTCGCTCCTGGCTTTCCTCCTCCTCAGCCTTGATGCCCGTGAGGGCTGGGCCTGGCCCTCCTCCCTTCCACTGAACACTCCATGACCCTGTGCTGAGCCCCAGTGACACAGATCCCAGGCCACAGCCCCGATTCATCGGCCTCCTCTTCCTTCCCCTCCTTCTTGTGCCCATGGGGCCCCTTCTCTGTCCATCCCAAGAGGCCCTGGGTCAGGGCTGACCACCTTGCCCAGTGGACTCTGTGCCCCCAAGGGCAGCCCCAGCATTTCTTGACTCACCACCGTGTCTCCAAGGCCAAGTTCAGGACCGGGATGAAACATGTATTAGGCACTTACTGTGTGTCAGGCCCTGTCCTAAAAGCTTCTCACGAATGAGCCCCTAGCTTTGCTGCCCTTTCCACCAACCCCTCCCTCCACTCTCCCGTCTGAGTAAACTGAGGCTCAGAGAGATTACGAAACTTGTCCAGGGGACACGCGGTTAAAGAGAATCCCTGAGATTTCGGTCCCAGCGCCTGTCACCATGGCGCACAGGCCTAACCGCTGTGGAAACCGCCTGTCCACCGTCCTGCAGCCAAGGTCTCCGTCTCCCACCCAGACTCCTCTCCAGCCTTCCATCGCCCTCCCGTCCATCTCGCCGCTCATCCTCCCGTCTACGCCCCTTGTCCACCCCCATCTGTTCCCATCATCCTTCCACCCTCCCAGGTCCCAGCGCCTGTCACCATGGCGCACAGGCCTAACCGCTGTGGAAACCGCCTGTCCACCGTCCTGCAGCCAAGGTCTCCGTCTCCCTCCCAGACTCCTCTCCAGCCTTGCATCGCCCTCCCGTCCATCTTGCCGCTCATCCTCCCGTCTACGCCCCTTGTCCACCCCCATCTGTTCCCATCATCCTTCCGCCCTCCCATGCCCTGCCCCAAGCCTCGGCTCAGGCTTTGTCATGCGTCCAAGGCTTCACCTGGGGTGTCCCCTCAGCCAGGCAGGCCCGTTCTCTCCCTCACTGGCCTGGCCACTCACACCTGTGTGGAGCTGTCCCTGACCGCGTCCCTTTCCCCCCTCTGCATTTGGCCTCTCCCTGCCCTGCCAACTCCTCTGCCCCCGGAGGGCACCTCAGTCTCCTCGATGCCCATCACCGTGCCAGCCCCAGACCTGGAGCAGGGCCACCTTGGGGGCACACACAGTGGGATGTGCCTTGGAGGGGCACAACTAATTTTAACAACAGCCTTAGGAAAAAGACAGATCTGTCCTGTTTTCCCCTCCTTGGGGGGAGAAATGTGTGTGCGCACACGTGCATGTATGCGCATGTGATTCAGAGCACTGAATGTCAGAAAGCCGTGACTCGGGTGTCACCGGGCCACGTTTTCAGCAGTCCCCCGTGCCGACTCCTGGCGGCCAGGGCCCTGTGTCTGCTCAGACATCCAGACGTTGGTTACGTCCTCACCTGCCAGCCCCAGAGCCCAGGAATGTGTCAGTGATCTGTGACCCACCTTGGGAAGCAGCTGAGCAGAAAAGGGAGAGGAAGAAGAGCCTGGTCGCTGGTGAGCCGGGCGCCCTCGAGCTGGTTCATGACCCCCGTGGCCCTCAGTTGCCTCCCCTGTCATCTTGGTGGACAGGCCGCCAAGAGGAGGAGGCCAGACAAGGAGGGAGAGCTCTGGGCACACTGCTGGTGCCCCAGGCCTGTGCGTCCCCTCCTCTCCAGAGACGGGCTGACTCGCCCAGCCCAGACCAGCTGACAAGCCAGACAAATGAGGGCATGTGGCCCAATTCGCTCTCCACAGACTTGCCTTGAAGTTTGGGGCCCTTACGGGGGTCCGAAGCATTTGGAAACTCTCCCCGGCCCCCCACCCCACTCTCGTTTTCCCTTCCAAGGCAGGATCTGGTCTCTTGAAATTCTGCACACTAATAAAATTGTAACTAATTTACATCCGAGATGGGGAGTGAGTGGCAGCGGTTGTCATGGAGACCATCTCCAGGGCCCTGGCTGTCTCTGCCTCTCCGTGCAGCCGAGAGATCAAGAGATGCTCACTCCAGCTCTGCAGCTGGGCCCACTCCTCATGCCTCCCCGGCACCCTGCCCTTCTCCCCACTGGGCAGGCCCCTAGGGGAAGGGATGAGGGCCGGCACCCTTGAACACACTTGAGAGTACGCGGACCGATCTCCCTGGCTGGGCTGAGCATTCATCTTCATCCCGGCTTCTCTCGCTCAGTGAGACCCGGTGGCTTTCTTCACTTCAGATAGAGGCCCCAAGAGGAACACGAGGCCTTTCTCTCTAAGCACAGTCAACGACAACACTCAGAGTGGGGACAGTTTCCAGGGATAGGGCAGAGCCGCAGAGCGCTGAGTTACCCACAAGCCGGTCCTCCTGGGGTCCACTCTGAGAGAGAGGTCCCATCCTGGGCCCCCAAGTGTTCAAAGATGATGAGATGCCCGCCCTGGTCTCAGAGAGCTTGCCCGCCATCAAGAAAGATGTCAAAATATCTAAGCCATGTTCTATGCCATGCACTCTGCTAAGCCTCTCACATGCATGGCACACCTAAACGTCAGTACAGCGTATAATGTTTTAATCCCTGTATGATCAATAATGAAAAGGTCTCAGAGAGGTGGGCGGGCAACACTCAAGTACATACCCCTGGTAAGCACAGGGGCCAGAGGCAAAATCAAGTCTCCTGATTCTAAAACCATCATGGTAAAGATGATAAACTGCCTCAAGGGAAGCAACTGAACAAAATAACTATAACAAAGCAGGGTACATGCAACCAGAGATTAGGACCTCAGGAATCATAGAATCTAAGTAGGGTTTTGAGGGATGAATAGGAGTTCCCCAGAGGGATAAGTGAACGAAGGGTATTCCAGGCGGAGGGAACGTTTACTAAGGCACAGAGGGGAGAACCTGCCTGGTGCTTCAAAAATGATAAGCCTGATGCTGCAGGGTAATTTGGAGAAGGGACAGAGTCAGCAGGAGCCCAAGAGGGAGCCGGGCCCTGAGGGTCTTCGCTCACTGAGTGAAGCTTATGCTGCAGCTTCTCATCCTGCAGATGAGAAAATAAAGAGCTGAGGTCCAAGCAGGCCCGGCCTTGGCTTTCGTGGGACCTAGAGCAAGTGTACAAATGCGGGTCCATGTACATTTACAAGGACATTTACACTAGACGTTTACAAGTTAGCGATCTGACTAGAAAGCTGCTAACTGAAAACTGCCCTATCCGCCTTCTTTGACAAACACACCCTCGCAATGCTCTCGAAGGTCAGGTTCACGTTTATATCCTTGTGGCCGCAGAGTTTGGAGCCAGAAAGTGAGAATGCGGGCGGAGCTGGGCCCTGGGCCTCTCCCCCCAGCCCCGAGAGGGGACTTGTGAAATGCAGGTTCCTGGGCCCCACTCTAGACCCAGAAAATCTTACTCTTGATATGGCTACCTCTTAACAGGTGTCCCCATGTGATGATTGTACATAAAAAGCTGGAGACGCCCCTGCTAAAGGGAGCGGAGTCTCTGAGTGGGGTGGGGGGGACACAATCTGATTTGTGTTCTAGGAAGATGTGTCCAGCTACTGGGCAAGAGCGGGAGAAAGAGGAGAGGGGGAGGGGCGGGGAGGCCTGACAGGGGCCATGTCCAGGTGGGAGAGGTCAGAGGCTGGGGCCAGGGCAGGGACAGTGACCGTTGCCAGCGGAGACCGTGTTTGAGATTGAGAGCCTGGAATGGACAGGCCCCGTGCTGAGGAGCCTGGGAGGTGAGCAAGGACTCAGGGTGGCTCCTTGGGGATCGTAGAGTCTAATGGGGCTGCAGGAGGCCTGGGCAGACTTCATTAGGCAAGAGCCCGCTCCCCTCTCCCTGACCCCTGCGTCCCCTGGCCAGCCCTTCACTGTCACCCTGAGGGTCAACTCAAGGCCATCACGGGGAGAAAGAATGAAAAGCTGGCCTCTCTTCCCTCCCCCCGCCCCCACTCCAGGAGCTTTAGCCCTGCAGTGGAGGAGGCTAGAGTGAGCTACAAGGAGCAGCAGGCCACCAGCAGGACGAGGTGGGCATGGCCCCGGTGGGGTTGAGGAAGGCTTCCTGCTCCAGTAGGGTTTGCCGCAGCAGGCCACCAGCAGGACGAGGTGGGCATGGCCTGGGTGGGGTTGAGGCCCCGGGGCGTGGAAAAGAGGAAGGCTTCCTGCTCCAGTAGGGTTTGCTTCCATCCTGAGAGCATTGGGCCTTCTTGCTTTCCGTACCCGGCTACCGTGCTCCGGAAAACATCTTGCAAATAAAAAGAAGAGCCGTGAAAACAACAGAAGCAACTCTTCTCATTGTCCAAGCATTTAGGACATGCCAGGCACTCAGTCACACAGCAAGAAAGTGACAGAGGTGGGTCTGCTGGACCTCAAGCCATGGGCCGGAAGCCAGTCTTCTCTGTGCCAAGCAGAGAGGGGATTAAGACCCAGCCCCTGCCCTCAGGGTGCTCACCATCTCTTTGGGGCTGAGACTGCTCTAGATGCATCTTTGGGGACATCTAGAAGGCTCTAGAGGGTCCACGCATCTCTAGAAGGCTATGTTGCCAACCGCCAGCTTTGCAGACCATATGGGACTAGATTGCGTTTATCAGCAGCAGGAAGCGGGAGAGCTTGTAGGAGCTGCTGGGGAAGGCATGACTTGAGCTGAATGCTGACATAGCAGCCATTTGAACACGTGAGAAGCAGAGGGGGTTACGCTAAGCGGGCGGTTACAGTCTGGACAAAGGCGTGGGGATGTGGTAGGGGCAAGGAGAAGGCCCGTAGGCTGAAATGACCAGTCACAGGAGGCAGGGACCCCGAGGGCAGGGCCAAGGAAGGACACGTATCAGCCCAGGCCTGCCGTGTGCCCTCATGCTTACGTACTAACAGGAGGTCATAGTAATGGGCCATAGAGGCATCCACTGTCACAGGCCTGAGACGGTTCCCCATTGTTGGAGATGGGGTTGGTGAGTTCCCAAGATCAAGAGCCATCCACGTGGAGGTGTCAGCATGAGGGGGACTAAGCTGAGGCTCTCGGGAGAATGGAGGCCTCTGATCTCCCAGAATCCTGGGAGAAAAAATCCCGTGCAACATACCCGCCCTGACCCAGGGCACATAACCAGGTGGCAACAATGTAGATGCAGACACTGGCTTGGCCCCACTGTCCCTTGCCTGCCTCTAGCAGAGGTGGACACCCTGTGTTCCAACCTTGCTCCCAGATTTACTGTGTGACTTTAAGCAGGTTTCTTAACCCCTCTGAGCTCAATTTCCTTACCCATAGAATGGGCGCAAAAACACCAACCTCGAAAAGTGTATTGATTTGTTTTAGAATCAGATGATACGGTACAAAGAAAGCATTTAGCGGAGTACTTGGTGCAGAGTTCACGTCTGATAAATATCGGCTCCATCACTCCCAATTTCAAACCCCAGACAGAAGGTTCTCACTTGACTTACGCTTTGTGTGGCATAACTGTCACTATTCTATGTCATCCAACAGTGAAAGCATTTAGCGGAGTACTTGGTGCAGAGTTCACATCTGATAAATAGCGGCTCCCACACTCCCAATCTCAAACCCCAGACAGGTGAGGTATGGACACAGAAGGTTCTCACTCGACTTATGCTTTGTGTGGCATAACTCTCACTATTCTGTGTCATCCAACAGCGGAGCCAGGCTGAGAATCTCCTGTGACATAGATGTGGTTACTGGTGAGCTTTATCTTTCACATTGAAATCTATTCCGTAGTGAGTTAGCTTTTGTATAAGAGATGAGGTTCATTTTTTTAACAAAATGAATGTCCAATTCTTCTAACATCATTTGTTGAAAAAACTATCCTTTATCCATTGAATAGTACATAATCTTGACCTCCCTCATTTTCCTGGTCTTACTACTTGATCCTTTGTGCCTTCCATTCATTCATTTAATAAATACTGAGGGATCAGTGGACATCCGTAGGCGAGAGAGAGAGAGAGAGAGAGAGAGAGAAACTTGACCCTTACCTCACACCATATACAAAAAAACCAACTCACAATAGGTCATGGACCTAACTGTAAAATTCTAACAAAACTTTTAGAAAACATGAGGATAAAATCTTTGGGACTTGGGGTTAGGTAAAGAGTTTTTAATGTGACAACAAAGCACAATTCATAAAAGAAAAAATTGATACATTTTACTTCAACGACTCTCTGCAAGTGAAACGGTGAAGGGGATGAAAAGACAAGACACAGATCGAGAGAAAATATTTGCAGATCACACATTTGACAAAGGACTTGTATCCAGAACTATAGCAAAACATCAAAACTCAACAGTTTTTAAAAATCCAGTTTAAAAATGGGCAAAAGACTTGTGTGGACGCTTCATCGGAGAAGACACACGGATGACAAAGCAGCACATGAAAAGAGACTCAACATTCTTAGCCATCGGGGATGTGAAAATCAAGAGCACGATGAGCTACAGCTCCACGCCCGCGAGGATGGTTAAAATAAAAATATTGACACCACCAAGTGCTGACGAGTGTGCGGAGCAACCGGAAGCCTTGCCATGGCTGATGAGAATGAAAAAAGGGTACAGTTGCTCTGGAGAACAGTTTGGAAGGTTCTTAAAAAGTTAATCTTACTCTTGCTATACGATGCATTCATTCTACTCCAAGGCGTACATCCCAGAAAAATAAAAAACCTAGGTCCACGCAAAGCCGTGTGTGCCCGTAGACACAGAGGCATGAATGTTCCCAGCAGCTTTATTTGTACTAGCCCCAAACTGTCCTTCACCGGATGAATGGACAAACAAACCGGTCCATCCATCCCATGGACTATTACTCAGCAATAAAAAGAAGCAAACTATATCTCTGCGCACGGCTCGGATGGAGCTCAAGGCCATTATGTTAAGTGAAAAAGGTCAGTCTCAAATGATCACATACTGCATGGTTCCATTTTCTAAAAGACAGAATTATAGCCACGGGGAACAGATCAGCGGCTGTCGGGTTAGGGCAAGGGGAGGATGCGACTACATAAGGACAGCACTAGGGGATTTGGGGGGCGGGTGACAGAACTATTTTGTATCCTGCTTGCAGTGGTGGTCACACATATTTATACACATAATAAAATTCATTGAACTGGACTCCAAAAAGAAGTCAATGAAAATGCAATTTAACAAAAAGACCATGTAGGGCCTCGGGTTCTCGGACAGCTCCTTCCAGCAACGCTCGCAGGCCACACCTCTCCCCTGTAGCTCCTTTGACTGGATTAGAAAAGGGTACCACCGCCCCCGTGGAATGCAGCCTGTGCCAGGGCCCACAGCCTGGCAAGCAGAGGGCTGGCCGAGCTGCAGCTCCATCTGCCCCCTGAGTGGCTCCTTTGTGCAGTGAACAACCTACACAAACGTCCATGTGGGCCCCGGAACCCCCATTTTTCTTCTCAGCTTCTGTTCTCCCATCAAGGATGGAGCTTTGGCAAGCCGTCCCCAGGGAGTGGGGGTGGGAGGCGGGCTGTGCATTAGCCCGGACTGGCCAGGCTGGGGCCTCTTACTAATGGCTGTGAATGCACTTAGTGCTGAGGCTGCAGGCCGGTGCTTTGGGGGCCTGCTGCTTAATGGCTCGACTGCCAGGGAGAAAAGAAGGATGGCTGGTTAGCCAGACACATAGCCAGGCTCAGATGGAAAGCGGGGGGTAGCGGGGGACTCACCCCAGCCTGGAATCCCCCCTCCCTCAGCCCGGTGAGGTATGAGCAGGTGCAGGCAGGACGACCTTGCCAGAGAGATCAGCCGCACCTGAGCTTGGTCCCAAGCTGGGCTGGCCCCACAGCGTGCCTTCTTCGGTCATTGACGGTGGAGGTGTCACTCCGCCGGGTGAGCGGGTTTCAGGTGGGCTCAGCCACCGCTGCTCTGTCCCAGGAAGCTAAGGGTGATGATCCATATTCCAGCTATTACATCCTGGCACTCGCTGATGCCGGCCCGGTGCTGAGGCACACCAAGGTGGCAGTGATAACAAAGGCAGTAAGAGCCATACGAATGACAAGCCTTGTTTACTGGGTGCATGTGATGGCCGGGCCTTGGTCCTCCTAATAACCCCGAGGCTGGCCTGGTGCTGCCCTCCCTTCAAGGTGAGTTAACTGTCTACAAAGTGGGACCTTCGACAGAGATAAGATGGACTTAGCTTTTTCATACGTAATAAAATAAAATACAATAAAACCCCTAACTCTCCCTGCAAGCCTTTCTTCAAGATCGGTTCAGGCCCCGCCTCCCCCAGGAAGTTTACGCTGAATCCCCTCCAGGCTAGGTCAGAACACCTCTGAGAAACAGGGTTCCTCACTCTTCCTTGGGTGGGGACCCTCTTCCTCTTCCAAGAATGAGCTGGTTTTGCCTTCTCTGATAGAGCAGTATGTGAGGATAATAACATCTGGGACCCCAGCGGCCATCACTACTTCCCGAACTGGACCCAGCTGGCACCACGAGGAGGACAGAGAGCGTGCCAGAAAATCAGTGCTAGCATTTCTAACTTGAGCAAACAAGTTGGCTATGAGTCTGTGGCTTGAAGAACAGGGTGGATGGCAGCGTCAATAATAAAGGAGGAGCGAACTGCGAGGAAAGATGGTGGTTTTGACCTGGGCGTGGGCTAGCTCCTTGGAGCTCCCACATGGGGGCTTTCAGGGGCTGGTGCTCAGGAGGGAGAAACTGGGGTGAAGGTGAGTCAAGGAGTGGGAGACAGGTAGCAGGGCTGAGGAGAGTCACACACCACAGCCCATGACCAAGGCCTTTCTCATCAGTGAAGTAGATGATGCTTCCTCCCCCAATATACTCTCCTCTGGAGCTGTCACAGCGCCTCAAGTACCCCCACTGTTGGAACTGATGATCGAGGCCGGATTTGAGTGGCGGAACCCATCAAGCCACACATTTCTAGGAAGCGGCCTTTCAGCCACCTCCCATTAGCACAGGACATCTCAGATCCAGATGACAAGCTGATTCCTCAAGCCCGAGTCCGTGCTCCCAGGGTAGGTGTGACTTCCCGCTACAACATGCTTTCATCTGAGGCTCTTCGCTGCTTAGAATGACATCCCACCCGCAATCTGTTTCCTCCTCCGAGGGCCCTGAGATGTAGGCCAAGCAGCCTCTGCCTCCATTTAGGCTCAGAGAGGCCAAGCGACACAGTGAGGCAGAATTTGCCGGAATCTGAACCCAGCTCTCCTGTCTCCAGACCTGGTCCCCTTACTATTGTCTCTGCTTGTCCTCACGGCAGGCGTTGGACCAAGGAATTGTTTGGGGCGAAGGTCAGCCAATGAGGCCTTGCGAAGACCTGGGCAGGGACTAGGGAGATGGGGGGAAAGGTGAAGAGGCTGCTTGAAGGAGGGAGGGAGGGATCCCAAGCAAGGGAAGCTTCTGCCCAGTCCCCACAACTGCCCTGGACTCGCCACGTGTCCTAAGTGCCCACTCTTGGGCTCTGCGTTGGTCATCACCTCGAATCCTCAAACATCCTATTATGAGCCCATTTTACAGGCAAGGAAATGGAGGTTCAGAGAGGTTAGGTAATTTGCCTAAGGTCACAAAGCTAGTGAGGAATGGAGATCTCTGGCCCGTTGGAGCCCAAAGCCAGCGCCAAGGCCCCCAGGTGGGACCGAGGTACAGGGTGCACTGAAAGAACTGTATGTTGGCCAGCAGGCTGGGGTCAGAGGGCAAGCGGAAGAGGTCCTTCGCAGGCCCCTCCAAATCCTACTTTCTCAAGCCAAACGCTCCAACCTCCACAGGATGTGGCTTCCTGCTCAGCGGAGCGAGGCTCCATCCATCCTGGCCTCGGTTTCCTGTTTGGAGGGGAGGGGTCACGGCGGGGTCTCTGGAGCTAGGAGAAGTAGCAGCAGCTTCGGGAGCGAGTTGTTGCTTTTTAAAGACCCTGAAAGTGAGAGAAGGCGGTGCGGGCAGACCGGGGGTGGGGGTGGGTGGGGGACGGATGCCTGTCCCCGGATGTAGCGACAAGAACAGGCACCGGGAGACCCACCTCTCCTGGCAACGAAGGCTGGGGTGGAGCTGGGGCCAAACGAACGAGCGGCCGGGCTGGGCTCCCA
>NW_006441061.1:4871013-4884442 GCF_000325575.1 Pteropus alecto | reverse complement strand
CTCCACGCCCTTCAGCGACAGGACGGCCCGCTTCCCTGGTTTTTGCCCGCCTTCGCCTCTCCAGGCCCGGCGGGCGCTCTGGACGCCTACCAGGCCGAACTCCGGGGCCCTGGCGCCTGGCCAGGTCGTGCAGCTGGGCCTGGGCTTTAATCTAGCGCCCTAAGGGCCCTGGGCGCGTGAGAACTTTTGCCCCCGTCCCTCCTTTTCCCTCCCACCGGACTGCACGAGCCCTCCCTTCCCAGCGGCTCCCAGGAGCAGCGCCAACCCTGCAGTGGTCCTTGCTCAAGTGGCCTTAGCAAGAACTCGGCTCCAAGAGAAGGAACTTCCAAGTGACAGCCTTGGGAGGCCAAGGGCTACTTGGCTGATGAGAACAGCTCTGGGGCAGCGGCGCTGGGCCCTCGGAAGACCCCTCCCCCAATCCTTTCCTTTCCAGAACCAGCTTTTCCAGCTCGGCAGCAGCATAGTCAGGTTTCAGGCGGGTGTGGATTGTTTTCAACCCCTGGGGCTTGGGTGGGAAGCGTAAAGACGGGGAAGCTGGTTGCCCACATAGTTAGTGTTCAGCAGCCCCCCTCTTTGGAGGCACCCCAGGGACCCTCACAGCTGAAGTAAACACAGAAACCAAGCCCCATCTTAACAAACAAAAAAAAGCACTTGATGCTGGGGCACTCAAGTGAGGGTTTCCGGACGGATCCCAGGGAGAAGCTATGAACTAGTACTGCAAGGGTTGGCTGGTGCTCTTGGTGGGCGGCAAACAGCACGAAAGGGTCTTGGGACAGAGAAGGGCGTGGCTTCTTCCCGGGGTGAGCAAACTGGTGGGAGAGTTGCGAGACGCATCTCAGACTTTGTTTTAGCTGGGGAGGTCCCCGACTCTGTCCCACAGGGTGACCCCCACCTGCAGAGAGAAACACCTGATCCCAGCGCCCTCAGAGCTCACGGCCAGACGGGAGACAGAGGGGTGGATGATTAAAATATGGTGGGGCCAGAGCTAGGGAAGAAGCCTGGGCCAGGGAGGCAAGCCAGAGAAGGTGACATGGGGACCGAGAAGGAGCTCCCCGTACAGGCGGGGGTGTGGGTCAGCTGGGCAGGCTCAGGAGGCTGCAGATCCCGGAGGCCCCGGACTCGGTAGAAAGCTGGAGATGCCGTTAAAATAAAGGTGAGGTTCCCTCAGAGCCTTGGGCCGCCCTTCACTCTAAAGATGGAGAAACTGGGGACCTGAGAAGTGGACCGAGGTCACCCAGCTGGCTGGAGTTGGGGCTGGGCCCGGGCACCCAGTCAGTAATAAGCCGACGGGACTGTGAGGACTCTTCAGTGTCCCCTGCCTTCCATTATGGTGAGAAAGACAAGAGTTTAGTAGACAAAAATGTGAGCGTAATTTGAGCTGTTGCTAAGTGGTATGATTGTGAGTGACTGGGGGCTACTGAGAGAGGACGATTAACAAGGGCCTCTCTGAGCAGGGGACAGAGTACTGGCCAGGCCGCAGGAATGGCCTGT
This sequence comes from Pteropus alecto, assembly GCF_000325575.1. Lineage (NCBI taxonomy): Eukaryota > Metazoa > Chordata > Mammalia > Chiroptera > Pteropodidae > Pteropus > Pteropus alecto. The sequence continues at coordinate 4,882,951 of NW_006441061.1, read as the reverse complement.
GCAAAGGCCCTGGGGCAGGAACATACCTGGTGTGAGAGAGGAGCAGAGACGCAGCCTGAGGGGCTGGAGCAAAGGGTGTGGGGCGGGCCTGCAGCCTTTGGAGAGGAGTTTGGGCTGGATCTCAGGCGAGTGCCTCCTGTGTGATGGGTGTGGAGAGGGCAGCGACAGCTGTTGTGGGTGGTGGGAGAATCCATGCCCTGACCACAGTGGGCCAGAGAAGAAGCTCCAGGGTGAGGAGTGGGCTCAACATCTCTGTCCCCCTGACTCCTTCGGCCACAGCATTTTCTAGGAGCCCCACGACCAGGAGGGAGGGTTACAGCCATCCCCCCGCAAGCAGGGCGCTGCTTCCGCTCGCTTTCCCAGTGACTCCTAAACCCTGTGGTGTGTCCTCTGGATCTCCCTGGTTTGCTGCTGCCGGAGGAGCGTCATCACCATCCTCACTGTTGGAAGCATCGTGGTGGGTAATATTTTTTGCTCACTTGCTATATGCCAGGTGCGGGGCCCGGCCGTTTATGTGTGGCTACGAACTCAGTGCCCATTCCACAGATGAGAAGACCAAGCTAGGCAAAGGCATCCAGCTTAGAGTGCATGCTTGATGTGCTCAGAGTAGGATTCGAGCTCAGAGAAATGTCCTGCTGGCGAAGCCAGGAGGGTGGGGCCAGACTCGAAGGATGCAAAAAAGCGAAAAGGTAGCTTGTGGGCAGGTCAAGGAGAAAGAGCAAATGTGAGAGAAAGATACATCGAGTCCTCCAACCTTGTGCAAGAAGTAGTGTGCATGGCTGGCACAGGTGTGCACACACGTGCATGTACACAGGTTAATACACACATGTACACACTGGCATATAAAAATGCATGCACGCATGCAGCGCCCAAGTCCATGCACACACGTAAGCACTGTATGCATTGCGCAGACATACACACCACCATGTACTCATGCATTTGTGCACACATGCGCATGAATGCGCCACACGCACCTGTGCGCACACGTGTGCACACATAAGTACACCTCAGTGCACGTGCACACGGACACAAATACAGTAATGCTCAAAGAACTTCAAAACACATCATCCGCACATTCCTCTCCTTAGCAGTTCTCATGGTTCATTCATTCATGCAACAAACATATGTTGAGCCCTTTTTGGTGCCCGGCCAGGGGGTGGGCACTGCACACGCAGCCAAGAGGACCCGCAGTCCCCGCTCGACTTCCTGGGAGCTCACAGCCTGGGCTGAGAGAAGACAGACAGTAAACAGTGGACTAAAATCTTTAAGGACATTTGTCACTGAGGCCCTGGAGGAGCTGTGGGGATCTGGAGAGCTGGTCTGGGGGGCCTTCCCAGAGAAGGTGTGTTTCCACGAGTGAGGGGACCGAGGTCTGGTCAAATGACAATCAGATCAGGAAGGAAGAGGCTAATGTGATGGATAGTAGAGGCTCAGACAGGCCTGAAGGTCATGGGTGCGGTGTCTGCCGACCCAGCCAGCCAGATCTCGGGCCCAGGAGTGCCCACCCACTGACTCCCCCTCCCCATTGTGAGTTCCCGAGGGTGGGGTCTCCTCTCTGTGCCCCTCCTCCCAGCCTGCAGCATAAGTGAATGCCTAGTCCCTTAAACAGGATTCTGGTCTGCAGTCGGGGAAGGAAGGGAGAGCTTGGGAGGGGCCACAGGCGATGCCCTGTGTCTCCCCTTCTCCTCTGCCCCCTCCCCCCTTCTCCCTCTTTCTTCTCCCCGTTTTCCCCTCCTCCTTCACCTACTCTCTCATCCCTTCTCCCCCTCTCTCCCTCCTTCCTGTTATCCTTCCTTCTTCCTTCCCTCCCTCCCTTCCCCCTTCTCCTTCAGCTCACACACAGCCCTCAGTACCCCTATCTGGGCGATGGGTGGGTGGGTGCCAGCAGTGTCCTCACAGAGCTGTGAGGTGAGGTGATGGGAGACTGCTTCACAGAGGGGGTTTGGGCCACTCCCCATTCCTCCAGGCAAGATGGGGGAGGATGAGGAGCCTTGTGCCCGGCATGTGGCAACAGCATCCCCCACCCTGCACCTCTTATGTCCCCAATCTCACCCCACACACGGGCTCCCCCATGTATGCCCTCACACCACACCCACGCTCCCCGTTCCACACATACACATCCATTCCACACCTACCCTCTACCACACCACAGACCACACACACACACACACACACACACACGCACGCACGCGCGCGCGACCACTTGGCAGCCCAGCCAGTCTCACCCACCCCACAGCTGACCTCCCCCTCAGTCCAGGGCAGGGCAGCGACAAGCAGAGTGCCCCGTGGACCCCCCCCCCCGACCCTGGCTATAGGGCTCTGCTCATTGATCCAAAGATGCTCTTTCCTTTGCCTCAGGCACTTCTCTGAAGGATGGAAAAATCGATGCGCAGAAGAGCGGGCGCAGGGAAGGTACAGACAGCGCTGGGAGGAGAGCAAGGGCAGGGGAGTCAGGCGCGTGGCGGGGGCGGGGTGGCCGGCTCCACCCCCCAGAGCAAACTCCGCGTGGGCGTGGGCAGCACAGGCCCGTGAAGTGGTTTTGGTGTTTCTGTATTACGATTACAAAAGCGCGTTCCTCGTAGACGAGGAAAATCACCGCATCCAGTTCCAGAGGCAACCTCGCCATCAGCGAGCATAGCAAATCCTTCCAGCCTGTTTTCTCTGCGCGGTGAATGCACTTTTTAGTTTTGCAAAATGAGGACGAGCTCGACTGCTTTATTCATCTAACAGTCTGTCACCAACATCCTCCTGTCCTTCCCTGGTGCGACATCACTGTACCTGAGTTGGGGGAGGGGGGCGTGCACGGCACAGGGCTTGGGGTCAGACTCCTGGCCCCTTGGCTGTGTGACCTCGGGCAGGTGGCCCACACACTCTCTGGGCCGGCCCATCCTCCGGTGCCTGCCTTACAGCCCCGTGGTGAGAATGACCCCAGAACAGAAGCAGAGCGCGTTCATCCCAGGCGGAGCCCGTCGTAAGCATTCCTTCAACTGCGGGGACGCTATTCTCTGTCTTTGTCATTGTCCCGGGAAACCAGCATTATTTAGCCAAGCCTCGGTTATTGAACATGGAGGTTTTTTCCTTCGTTTCCCTGAAAGAAGGCTTCAATGAACATCCTTGAAATCTCTGCCAAGTGCTCAACCATTCATTTTGAGTAATTTCTGGGAGGAAAGTCATGCGTGCTAGAGAAGGTGCTCACGTTTTCTACATACTGCCTGACCGCCCTCTGGAAGTGTTCTGATGACATGAGTCTCCTCGGGGCTGCGTAACACGGCACCCCAAACTTGGTGGCTTCAAATAACAGAATTATATTCTTTCACAGTCCTGGAGGCTAGAAATGCAAAACCAGGGTGCGGCAGGGCCGTGCTCCCCCGACGATGCCAGGTTAGGATCCTTCCTGCGTTTTCCAGCTTCCGTTGGCTGCCCACGTTCCTCGATCCTTGACGCCATCACTCCGTTCTCCGCCCCTGTGGTCACCGTGTCTCCTTCTCTGTCTGTCTTCCGCCCTGTGCGTCTCTTACAAGGATACTATCCTGTACTCCAGGATGACCTCCTCAGCTCAAGATTTTTAATTTAATTATATTGCCAGAGACCCTCTTTCCAAATAAGGTCGGATTCACTGGTTCTGAGAATTAGGACATGGCTCTGTCTTCTGAGGATTCACCCTACAACACATTCCTACGGAGAAAGGAGGGCGATGTAGAATCCCTTTTCCCTCGCCGCACAGGATACTCTCATCTTTTAAAAAAAATGTTTAGCCAAGTTATTCGGGTAAAAAGGACATCTCGTTTTAATGTGCATTTCTTTTTCTGTTCGAGGAATTTATTTCCATATGCTTCGCAGTCATTCGTATTTCTTATTTTCTTACCGATTCGTGTCCTTTGCCCAATTCCCTATTAGGTATTATCTTCTCGAGGAGCGAGAGCTCTTTGTAGATGAAGGATGTTGACCTTTTATGATATCTTGTAAATATCTTCCTAATCGCACACTTGCTTTTTAGATTTTTTTCATATTTCTTTAACACACATAACTTTTCAACTCTTTCGTACTCAAAGCCTCGAGAGGAATTTACCACCAGCTGAATAATTAAACAGGCTTTTCCCGCTCACATTATTTTTCATCTAGCCTCTTACTGTTTCACTTTTATGCTTAAGTGTTTGTTCCGTCTGCAATTTATTTTAGTTACGGTGTATTTTAAGGCTAATTACCTCCTTTCCAGTAATCGAGCAGTTGTCTTAATATCATTGAATCAATAGTCCATATTTTCCCTACTGATTTTAAATGATTCCTTTATAATCTATTTAATTCGACTCCAGTAACCTAGCAGACCGAGCTAATGGTGACACTCCACCCCCGCCCCCATCCTGCTGAGGGATGTCAAGAAAATTTAAGAAAAACAAAAATACTCAGTCTTAAAAAAAAAGAACAGGAAACTCCCAGATGCCGGAGGTTGGGAGGAGAAAACAAGAACCAGAAGCTTTTCCATAACGGAGGACCCAACAAGAGGGCAAAGTCGTCAGTGAGGAGGCCCTCACAGGATGAAATGATCTACCACAGGAAGAGGATTCAACCACCAAGAAACTAAGCTAATAGCACAGTCCAGAAGAGACTGTAAAACAAATGTACTTTAAGTTATTAAAAGATAAAAAAAAAGAAACCATAAGAAAAAATTTAAAAACACCATGTAAAAATTTTAAAACACCATGAAAAAAGAAGCAGCAGATTTGTAGAAAAATGAAGATCTTCTCAAAAATGAAAAACGCAGTCATTGAAATTCAGATTTCATTGAGTGGGTTGAATATCACATTAGACACAGCTGAAGAAATATTCATGAACTGGAAGATAGAACTGAGGAAGTTACCTAGAATGCAGCCTGCAAAGAGAAAGAAATAGAATGAAAGTAGAAACAAATAAAATTCAGTGAAAAAGTCCAAACATAGGTCTTAGAGAAGACCTGGAAGGAGGTAGATTATGAAGAGAGTGGAGGAGAGATCATATTCAACATGGTAATGTCTTAGAATATTCTAAAATATTCAAAACAACACTTAGTATTATTATTATCCGCATTTTAAAGACGGGGAAATCAAGGTACAGAAAGTTCGAATAATTTTTATTCTTTCGTGTTACTTAAGTAATTTTTGTTACAATAATGGTGCCTAAAGAATCACTTTGCATAATCGTACCCTTTTGTGATATGATTTTGCTGCTTCTCCCTTCAAGAGGACACGAAGGAGGAGCTGAGTCTATTTCCCTGACCTTGAGTCTGGATTGGCCTTGACACTTGCTTTGACCAATGGAATACAGCAGAGACATTGTTGTGTGGCTTTCAAAACCAGGCCTTAAGAAGCCTTGTAGCCTCCACTTTTGCAATCTTAGATCATGTCCACCATCGTGTCAAGAAGCCCACCGTAGGCTTCCGGTGGAAAGGAACCAAGGTGACCCACCTGACAGCCAGCACCAACTGCCAGGCTTTTGAGTGAGGCTATCCCTGAGCCCTCCACCCCAGCTAAACCCCAGGTGAGAGCAGCCACGTGAGTGACCCTAGGCAAGACCAGCAGAAGAACTGCCCAGCTGAGCTCAGCCCACAGAGCAGAACCATGAGCAGTAGCTAACTGGGCACGAAACGACACAGTGATTAATGGCAGGGCCAGGACCTCAGAACATACACCTTAACCACGATGCCACAATAAAACCCACGGGCAGCAACGAAGGCCAAAAGCAGTGCAATCATAATATCCTCAGGATGATGAAAGAAAATGCCTGACCACCTCAGCTGTCTTTCAGCTAAATCATCTTTCAAGAGCGAGAGCAAAATAAAGACATTTCAGAAGAAGTCTGAGAAGCTGTACTACTCATAGAGCTTTGCGGAAAAACTGACATAGGGATGCCTAAGAAAGAAGGAAATCAAGCTCCGTGTCAAGGATGCAATGAACAATGACCAAAGATATTAAAACATGAGTAAAATCCAAGGGAGAGTTGGCTATAAAAATCAATAATAATAATGACACGTATAGGATCAAAACGATATGGACTAAGATACTAGACAATCCTACATGGTGATTGGAAGATACGATGGGACTTAGATCACCCTATGACCTTTTACTGTCTAGGAGGAGGTTGGAGAATATTTATTTACATTGTATTAAGTCAGTTATGCACGATCAAAATTTAAGGGTAACTTCTAATAGGCAGAAATGGAATACATAACTTTTAAACCAATAGAGGAAAAGAGAAATAAGAACCCACAATCAGACCAATAGAAACCAAAAAGAACAGGAAGGAGGGAAGAAAAGCTTGATTGATTTTTTGTGTTTTTATTTTTGCAGACCTCTCCTATTATTTAATAGTTTTTTATTTGTTGCCCTTGGGTTTTTAATTAAACCATGATATTATCCACACACAAAGATAATATCTCTCTTTTTTAGTTGTTGTTCTTTAATTTATGTTTCTCATCTTATTGCATGACCTAGAACTCTCAGACCATGTAAAATTATAGAGAGAGGCATACTAAGCATCTTTGCCTTAATCTAGACATTGCTGAGAAAACTTTCAGTATGTCACATTAAATATGATGTTGGCACTGGCTTGACATAAATATTCTTTGTCATTGAATTAGTCAGAATAAGCTAGATTATGCTGCAGTAACAAAAAAAAAAAGTCACAATCTCTTGGCTTGAGAGAGGTTTATTTCTTATTCACATGAATTCAGCTATGGGTCCAGCAACTCTCTCTCAATTACAGTTGTGATTGGCCCAGCATGGCACCTCCACGTCACCAAACGCTCCCATGCTTATTGAGGCAAGAGAAATAGAATTGAAGAGTTTAGAGCCATGAAGTGCTTCTACTAGAAATGGCAGACTTTACTTTGACTTGAGTTGAAGTTATGTCACATGCCTGGAAAGAGATCTGGAAAGATTGGCAGGCATTGCAGATGTCACCATAACCATATTAAGGAAATATCCTTCTGTTATTCATTTTAGACTTGGGACCCTGGAAGACCTTAAAAGTTAACTCAAAAAGTCCTTGGGCCTTAGCTGTCTGATGAGAACAGGGAAGAAGGGATTTATGGGCCCCGATGGCCTCTCTCTCCATCAGAGCCAGGCTATGTGTTTCCCTCCTTCATTCCTTGAGGTCTCTGAATCCTTACGAGGAATCTCCTCCCTTTCCTGAGCTCTTTCGAGTAGATTTCTGTTTCTTGTGGCTCAAAGAGTCTCAACCAGAATAATTTGCCTGTGCTTTATTTAGGATTTTTATCACATTTCTAAGCAAGACAGGTGTGTAGTCTTGTGCTACCTGCCAACTCTTTGTTTTTGGGTTATGCTACATTCTTAAGATAGTTGGGGAAGTTTTCCATCTTTCCTGTGTCCTGAAACAGAATATTTGAAAATATTTGAATATTTGCCAGTAAAAGTATCAGGACCAAACGCTTCTCTAGGTGCTATCTCTCCCCCTACCTTTTCAATTTACTCTATAGTAATAGGTTTTTTGGTTTTCTTCTACTTGTTGAATTGGTTTTGGTTATATGTGTTTTCCTATAAAAATATCTGTTTATTCATATTTTCAAATTTATTATCATAAGGCTTTACTTAATATAATTTAATTTAAAAAATTTTATTCCTATTTTTGTGTATTCATTTCTCTCTATTTATTATCTTTGGATCTGCTAGAAGTTTACCTAATTTATTAGACTTTCCAAAACACGAAGTCATACATTTATCTTCTATTTCTATTGTTTTCTCTTCTCTAATTTATTAAATTCTGTTTTTTGTCTTCATTGACTTCCAACCCTTCTTATTTAAGAAACTCACACATGAGCTACGAATTTTCCTCCTTGTAACATTTTAACCACCTTCCCATATGTTTAGATGTGTGATATTTGCAGCGTTATTTTTTTTTTAAATAGTTTGTCATATAGGTTTTACTTAGAGCTTTTTACCAAGTGGTTTTTACTTTTCAAATGGTCGGCTTTTTCATTTAAACTTTTATAATTTCTAGCTTAATTGCACTGTGATCGAAGAATGAGGCTTTCACTATATCTGCTTTGGGGATTATATTGAATTTTTCTTTATGGCCTAGTATATGATCAATTTTCATAAATGTTTGATGGGCTCTGGCAAAGAAACGAGAATCTTTTATTTGTGGGGAACAAAGTTCAATTATTAAATCAACCTTATTAATGATATGATTCTGATCCTACACTCACATGGGGAGCGCACTATTTAAATATGTCAAAGACAGAAGTGGTTAAGTCTCTTTCAGTGTTTTTTTTGTTTGTTTTGTTTTGTTTTTGTCCTTCTATGTCTGTCTAAGTTGTCACTTCCCCTGATTGGGTCTAATGCTGTGTAGGACATAAAAGATCGTGACCATCAAATCTTTATCAGACTTGTCCTCTTTATCAATAAAAATGACCTTCTGCCCCATCTCATAATTTTTGCCTGTGGTTCTTTCTCTAAGTATTATTACCTCTCCTTTCATTTGACATGAATTGCCTCGTGTAACTTTGGCCAATCTTTTATTTTTCACCTTTTCGCGTAACTGGGTTGTAAATTTATTTCTAGTGAGCGTCACGGAGTTGGAGTTCCATCTTAGTTTTCGTTTTATCCCATCTGAGAGTCTTTGGTATTTTACTAAGAAAACATCATACATTTACATTCATTATTAACATTGACCCGAAGGACACCTCATTTCCATGAGAAAGCTGGGCTCAGTCTTCTGTTTATCTTCATAGCTGCTTCCTTTTGTCTTACAGACTCTGAATTTTCGCTTTCGTCTTCTCCAGACTTTGGTTAGTAGATATTTCATTTCTAACTGCACTAGAAGTTACCTTAACAATGAAAAAGTCTCATAAGTAGCTGCCTGATCGTCTGAGTAGATGCAGAAACAAGGCTTCCTGAGCCCCTTCTGCCTTTCGGGTCCCATCTGCCTTTCGATCCATGTTGCTGTGACTTAAAACTTTAGGTCACACAGTTAGATCATTGTTTTTCTGTTATGTGATTTGTCATTTAAGAGTAATTTTTAACATGCGTATTCAGTCTGGACATGATATTTACACTAATTCTTTAGGCTCGCTGTCTTTTTAACTGGTTCGAGGGCTAATACCCCGGCTTTCTAAGCCCTGCGGGTATCATGCTTGAACACCCAGCTGATCGGAGCATACCTTCCACTAATAAATGCCTCAGTCTTTCCCCAGAACCGTAAATATGTGTCCCTTATCACTTAGCACCCCGTACGACACAATCGAAACCAACCTGGGTTTGTTCTTTTACAAGAAAGTTGCTTTTCTTCCTGGAGGCACAGACTGTTGTCATTATTTGGATATTTCACGCTGTTTTCCAGAACAAGTCTCTGTAGAAGTCTCTGTTCGTTTTCCCCAGAATGCACCGTACCTTCCCAATCTATATATTTGGATCTTTTCGTTTCCCTTGTAGACACGAGCGAGTTTTCATTCATTATATTCCGAGTTATCTCTTATTCTGACCTTTTCTCCAAGAATCTCAATATGCATTTGTTGCGTCCTGATCGCCATCATTTTCTCACGCTCTGTTTTCATCTCTTGGTTTCTGTCCCGCCTTTTAGAAAGTGTCTCAAGGTTGGCCTCCCTCATCGCTAACTGTAGTTTCTGCATTACCCTTTCTGCTTTCTGCTGCCTCCAGCGTGGATTCCAATTCTGCTACTATGTTTCTTTCCTTGCCACCCTTCCTCACCCTGTCTTAATTTCCTAGGGCTGCTGTACAAATTACCACAACCGGAGGGGCTTAAAGCAGCAGAAATGTATTCTCTTAGAAATCTGGAGGCGAGAAGTCTGAAATCCAGGTGTTGGCTAGGTTGGTCCTTCTGGTGGCTCTGAGAGTGCATCTGCTCCACGCCCCTCTCTCTCCTGGCTTCTGGTGGCTGCTGTCCTTGGCCTTCTTGGCTTGTAGCAGCATCCCTCCAGTCTCTGCCTCCATCTTCACAGGGCCTCCTTCCGGTGTCTCCTGTCGTGTGTGCCTCTGCCGCTTCTTATACGGACCCTTATCATTGGACTTAGGGCACACTCGGTTAACCCAGAATGATCTCATCTTAAGATTCTTAATGATATCTGCAAAGACCCTTTTCCCAAACTAGGCCGCATTCACTGGAACCGACAGTTGGGACTTGGGCATATCTTTTTGGAGACCATATTTCAGCCCACTATACCATCCGTGTCCCTTTTCACATCCTTAACGCTGCCTTTCCATCTGTCGGGGCTGCCCTGTGCCCTGTTGCTCCCGTTTGGCCATTAAAGTCTCCGCTTAGTTTCCTGACATCTTCTTCTGGTTCCTTCAGAAAATTGCTATCAACAGCCCGCGCTTCAGTATTTCAGCAAGCCAACTTCTTTTCCATGTTCTATTGTATTTTTCCAGTTTTTGTCGTCGTTGTTGTTACTGCTGATGCTTTTCCCTCTGTATTGTCCCTCAAACACAGGAATAGCAACCCACGCTCCCCGATTATAAATAGAGGGGGTGTGTAGACCGCCTTTGGTCCTGTTCTTTTATGACTCGTTCGATAGCTACGTCCCAGCCTCACCGTTTGATCTGGGCAGCAGAATCAAGGGGGCTTTGTTCCAGCAGGCTTCTGCCAACGGCAGCTCAGCAGAGCGAAGGCAGCGTTCACTCCTGCCCCACTTGCTGGTTCTAGAATATTCCAAATGGATGAAACAAGCAAAAGTCTCAGAATGTACTGTTACTGGTGCTCTCCCTCCGCGACCCCTACACGCATCATGTTCGCTCCCCAGAATACCATGCACCCAGAAAGCCCCCTGTGCTGCCCACTTTCTCTGAATGACCGACCAGGGGACATTATTCAAGTCACCTCGCAGACTAGCCTCTGTGGGAGAGGGAACACTGTCCAGTCTTCAGACTGGTGCGGATCCCGGGTCTCTGAGTGGGGGCAAAGGATGAAGGAGGTTCTGAGCACCTTTCCTTCCTTCGTCCCTGGTCTCTGCGTCCTGAGGTTTCTCTCCCACGCTGTCCCCCACCGTTGTCATCAGCGTGGCTTCTCCCAGATGCTGGCATGAAGATGGCAGCTGTTTCCCACGCTGAGTGAGGTTTCGTCTTTCTCTCTGTCTTCATGGGCATTTAGTGGAAAAAATAAGAGTGATCGTATCAAGGGGTTTCTAGATGCCATTTTACATAGAAATCCACAGGTTTGTAGTGTTTTTGTTTGGTTGGTTGGTTTAAAAAAAAAACAAAATCCCGACTCACTCATTTATTTATTCCCCAAAAAGTACTGCCTTCCCTCCCTGGCTTCGCGGTGGATGTCACGTTAAGTCAGGTAATAAACCAGAGAGCTTTGAAAGGGAGGAGGAGTCGGGGCGCGGACCCAGGCCCCGCCCCTTCCTCCCTCTGCTCTACAAAGCTGGCTTCCCCAGGGATCTCTCCGTCTCGGAGACTTCATTCTTATGCCCCCAAATTAACCGTCTATGAAATCAGACAGGTTTATTGAGCACCTGCTTTGCTCCAGGCACCAAGTAGTTCTGAGGAAGAGGGCGTTAGCGTCGCGGGGACTCCTGCTCTTCTGGGGCCTGGTTTCCAGCTCCCTGCTTTGTAGCATGGTGTCCATTTGTCCTCACGGTTTGTGATGGTTATTTCGTTAACAGCCTCGCTAGACTCCTGTTGGGGACAGGGCGGCCAGAGACGGTGTCTGTATCCTTGGTTGTTAGCATCGCTGGGACCAGGTAGGGCTGCCTGGAGGAGAGGCTGTATGAGCCGGGCTTTGAAGGGTGGATAGGAGTTCGATGAAGACAAGGCAGGTGGGAGCAGGAAAGGGGTGCAGTCTCTCTCTCTGAGGTCTCCTCAGTCCATACCTAACACTCTCTTGGCCTTGTTCTCTCTGTGGCTTCTGCCACACTACAAGGAGAAAGTTCCTCTCCGGATCTCTTCGGAGGCTGAAGAGCCCCAGGGCCTGGGCAGAGGACGAGGTC
>NW_006441061.1:4864302-4870964 GCF_000325575.1 Pteropus alecto | reverse complement strand
AAGGACACCACGGTCCTCTAGGCCCAAGAGCTGAGCCCAGGAGAATGAACAGAGGTTCCCTTCCTTTGCCTTCCTCGACCTTCCTTATCTTTTTAGAGCAGATATGAGTGGTGCCTGTCCCACGGTGGCAGCCTCCAGCTGTCATTACTTTTCCAACAGGCACGTTCATGGCTGGGGCTCCTGGATGTGAACCAAAAGCCATTTGCTTCGGAGGCAAGATTTGAGTCAGGCCCAGCTGGGTTTTCCCATCCTTTATTTGCCCAATCCTATTAATAATTAACGGTACAGTAATGAGAATGGCTTTTAATAGAATCTGCTGCCATCACCGCATTCTGTTCCCCGCCAAGGGTTTCCCCCCAAAGGACTCACGCTCACATGGCTGTGTTTACTGCCACAGGCACCGGGCACTGGGCACCAGGCACCGGGAGCCAAGAAGCCGGGCGTCCCCCTGCCGATGTTCTTCCCTGCCCCTCCTCTCTTCTGGGCCTGAGCCCCGCTCTCCCCAGTTGCCCCTCTCCCATTTCCTACCCAGCGACGCTGCCCCATCCGGCCCAGCCAAGTGTGGCACTGTCTGTCACTCATCCATCATCAGGGCAAACCGGTCCCACTGGGCAAGGACAGGACAGGCCGGGAGCTGCCTTGCTCCCAGCCTGGAGCAGGCACGAGACCCACAACGTGCCTACAGTAGCTGACGTCCTGGGCGAGAAAGCTCAGCTACGGCCCAGGCCAGTAGGGTGGGCATGGAGGAAAGGGCCTGGCCACACCCAGCTGAGTCCCGGCCTGGCCACCGTTTCTGGAATTGGAGAGAGTGTAGTCACCCTGTCCCCAGCCTCAGTTTATTTCTCTGCAGAGCAGGGATGAAATGGTCCCTACCCCCCTATCCTACTAGAAAGTTCTAGGGTGGAAGGGGGTGTGAATGTGGGGAAGGAAATCAAGGGGAGTACCAGGAGGACACCCGTGACGTGCCCGGGGCTCAGGCACTCATGACGCCAACCGCTGTAGCATTGTTTGTGGTTTACCAGCTTGGAAACTGCCTCCATGTTCAGTGCCAGAGGGCTAGCTTAACAAGCGTGAGCGTGTCCACACAGTGGGGCGCTCGGCTGCGTTAGAAAGGGGCTTTGGAGCCGCTTCCCAGACTGCACTGTGCCTGGGAACCCCTGGGAGTCCTGGGCAAATGCGGGTTCTAGGATCCAGGGCTGAGAGCCTGTGCTTCTCACAGTTGCTGGTCAGGACGCATTCTCTGAGTACCAAGAGTGCTGTAGAAGTTGGGGTTCATCAGCTGCACGGAAGAATCAGGTGGCAGAACAGAGTGTCCTCCGTGATCTGCTCCTGAGCTCGAAGCAGAGCTAGAGCTTCGCATTCATTACGAAGCTCAGGTCAGAAGCTCACAGTGCTTCTGGATGGATGATGAATTACAGATAATTTAGAATTTTCTCTTTGGCTTATCTTAATTTCAAAATGATCCACAATTAACATGGATTACTTTTGTAAATGAAGAAAAATGTTATTTATTTATTTTTTTAAAAAAAGGACAAACGTTCTCTTCCTTTTTCTACAATACAATCGGGGTGACATTCAGCCTGGAAAGATGGGGATTCAAAGAGACTGGGATCACTGTGGATTCCGGCCGCGCTCCAGAGCCTGCGTGGAGGGCTGGACCGAACGGGCCACGATGCTCCAGCATTCGACACAGGCCTGACGCCAAGCTAAGCCCTCTGCGCCATGTCCCCCTGTCCCCCACAATCCCTGGGAGGGGACCATCACCATAGGGACTGGTATCAGCGCCACCTTGCAGCCGAGGGAGCCAGGAGCTCTGGGAGGCAAGTGCCCAGCTCCTTGGGGAGAAGAGGTGGAGAGTGGAGTGAGGGGCCCTCTGGGTGGAAGCCCCTTCCTCCTTGAAGGTCTTTGTGAGGCCACTAGTCAGGGGCAGCCTCACAGGAAAATCCGGAAAGACGGGTCATGAAGAGGTTCAAACATCCGCTGGATTTTTTATGTCGTGGGGGGAGGCGATGGGGAGCCACTGAGTCTAAGTGAAGAAAAAACGATTCGAGTTGCGTGCAGCTCTGAGCGGAGAGCTGCGGTGACAGGAGACCCAGACCTGTACTCGGAGGTGACTGCACCCGGCCAGGCCGGGCTGGATAATATATAACAACGGCGACAACAATCATAGTTAACACTTATCGAACGCTTCCCTTAATCTTCCGGCAGCCTTAGGACGGTCCTGCAGATGGGAGAAGCAAAGCTCAGCGCCACGAGGCATCACAGCTGGGATGGGGACTCTGTGTGACTTCAAACTGGGTGCTCTTAGCACAACGCCAGGCCGCAGAGAGAATGGAGAAAAGAAAAAGACCCACGAGCCCCAGGGAAGGGCAGGGGCGTAGGGATGGGGTGGGGCCGGAGGGGGACTGAGCCATCCTTCCACTAGCGCTGAGGACCACACCTCCCGATAGGCCTTGGGCTAGAAGATTAGAGACAACCTATACACACACCCCCTCCGGGACGGAGGAAACAGATGTGGCCAAAGGGGCCAGAGGCAACTCCCTGGAGGAGGGGAAGCCCTCTGCTGAGTCCTAAAGAATGAATAGCTGACCCAGTGACAAGAGAGAACATTCCAGGCCTGCAGACAGCATGTGCAAGGGCCCAGAGGCTTGGAAAGTAACTGGTTTGGCTGGAGCAGGGGGAGGGGGTGGAGACAGGGGCGTGGCCAGGAACCGGGTCTCTGGAGGCTTCGAAGCCAGGGGAAAGAGCAGACTTTATCAGGGTGACAGGAGTTACCAGGGCATTGTGAGCCAGGGGTGACATCTCATCAGACCTACAGGGTCTCGCATGCAGCGAGAGGTCCTTGGGGACCAAGCTGGGGGCCGAGGCCCTGGAAGAGGCTGGTACGCCATCCAGGCAGGAGGTGAAGGAGGAGCAGGGGGTGGCGGCTGGGAGACGCGGGCGGATGTGCGTTTCCTTGAGGGAGAAAGTGGCTGCGGGCTGTGGGGGGCGAGAGGAGAGGAAGCAGGATGCTGGGAGCCTGGTGGGAGATGGTTCCCCCGGGGAACAATGGAGTCGGGGGACTCACTGGCTTGGTGGAGATGTCTGTGGACAGCATGGAGGGGCCACTGTGAAGGACCAGCCCGGGGATCCCCCCCCACTCTCCAGGGTGCCCTAGCTGTCCCACACCCCAGCTTTGTTCCTCTGATCCTGCTCCTGTAGCTCCAGCCCCCCTGCCCCAGCCATGGGGCTCTAGCTGGAACCTCAGATGGGGGGAAAGTGACCCCAAATGATGCTGAAGCCACTTGGAGCTGAGAGAGAAGCAACATCTATCAACTCCTCCTTCTGGCCTCTCAAGGCAGGAACATCGCCGGGGTGATTTACAGAGGTGGAACCTGAGGCCTGGTGTCACGTGTCTGGTGTCACATGCAGCTGAAGAGGGATGAAACCTGTCTGAGAGGCTCAGAGACTGTCCCCAGGGCCATTTTGCTGATCTAGGCCAGGGAACAAGGGCTGAGGAGCGAGAGTGCTTCATGACACCTGCTCTCAGGGTCAGTCCTCCCCTGCCGGCCTCTGTCCTGCAGACATCAAGTCATGGGGCATGGCCTCCTGGAGCAGATCTTGTCTCCCCTCCTTTCAGTTTGGGTGGGCCACATGACTGCTTTGACCAGTATAGGATGGCGGAAGTGACCCTGGGACAGTCCAGGAGCGGTCCTTAGCCAGCCTGGCAGCTTCACTCCCTGCCTCTCAGAGGCTTGGGCTGCAACATACATAATCTAGTCTCAGGCATATGAGGCAGCAAGATGGGGCCATCTTGGACACCGGCCCAGTGGAGCCTTCAGATAACCCCAGCTGCTGACTGCAGCCACATGAGCGACCCCAAGCAAGAACCGCCCAGCTGAGCCCAGTCAACCTCAGCATCACGAGAGAGATGCGTAAACTACTGTTCAAATCCACTGTGTTTGGGAGGTTTGTCACCCAGCACCGGGTAACTGGAACCACGTCCTGTAGACCAGGAATCCCCAAACCCCAGGCCGCGGACCAGTACTGGCCCGTGGCCTATTGGGAACAGGACGACGCAGCAGGAGGTGAGCGGCAAGTGAGCGAAGCTCCCCCAGCACTAGCATCGTCAGCTCGGCTCCACTTCCGATCATCAGGGATTAGATTCTCAGAAGCGCCGGTCCCTGGTGCCAAAAAGGTTGGGGACCACTGCTGTAGAACCGTCTGGGCGCTAAGAGGAGGGCTGCGCCCCAACCTCACTGTCCACCACGCCTTGGCTCGGGGTGTGCCCGCTGCCTAGAGTGTCCTTCTGCCTCCTTTCGTTACCGCTTGGGAAGATCCTTCTAGACTCAGCTCCTAGGAGGCCTCCACTTTGAAGACTTATCTAACAACCACCAAGGCACCCGCAGAGTCCCACGGCTGGGGTCCTCCTGGGCTCACACTTGCCATCTGTATGAACTCGGTGGGGCATCTGCCCCTTTGGGTCATCTGGAAGATGGGAATAAGGACGGTAACTCCTCGTGAGGCCACTGTACAGATTAAACAAGATGACAAGGTGACACATACAGTAGGTGCTGAATAGATGGTGACTCTAATTAGCTGCCTAACACCTCCCTTGGCACATGGCTTAGTGCTGGGACGGTGTTATTTGCATCTGGCTTCCCTCAGACCAGGCACCCAGTCCTGGGAGCTCACCTGCTCCCACAGCCCAGCACAGCCTTTGTGAAGCTGCTGGTGTTCAAGAGAGGTTTGGGGGAGGATGAAAGGCTTAGAGAATCCTTGTCCGTTTCACCTGGAAGAATCCTTGGAGTTAGAGAACCGAGCCCCCTTAGTTTGACTGAGGCCCAGAGAGGTAGAGAGACTCACCCGCGGTCACACAGACAGTTCTGGAACGGGATCCCAGACCTCAGCAGCCCATTCCACACCTCGTCTGACACCAGCGTCCCTGAGTCTCAGGGACTGGTCCTCTCTGATGCTTCTAATCTCTCTCGTGCCCTCCCTGTCCCTGGAGACACCTGAGATGCAAGTAACTCCACTGTGAGACCACCTGTTCTCTCCCATTGATGCAATCAGCCAGGGAGTGTGAACTGGACCCCCATAGTGTGCCAGGCAGAGATGCGAGCCATCTCGCCAACCCCAGAAGGCCTTGGGGAATGCCCAAACCGGTGTCAGGGAAAAGATGGCGGGATGTTGCCCGCTAATCCAGCCTGCAAGTATAGACGTGTGGGAGAGTCTAGCACCCCAGAGACCGGCTCAGATCCCAGCCACTCCTCTCACTAGCTGGGGGGGCTTGAGTGGGTTATCTCTCCCAATCTCAGCTCCTATGGGGGCTCAGGGTTCTAAACTCACATGGATGGGGGAGAGCCTGGAGCACTGAAGGAATGGGGCATAGAGTCTAGAACCACAGGGTTCTGGAGAAATCCTTCCTACAAGGAGAAATGGCCTGGGTGAGCGGGCCAAGCCTTGGGCCAGGGCCCCACAGGCCTCAGACACATAATGCTGGTCCACGTGCGAGAGTGTTGGGTGTGAGAAGGATGAGTGTATATTTGCCGCACAGAGAGGTGTGTGTGTGTGATGCATTTGCCTGGTGTGGGGGGGATGGCCCAGCAGCTGTCCCCAACCCTGGGAGAGCTCTGTGGGCTGGGCCTGTCCCTGCCACTGGAGCAACCCCAGGACCCTGATTTGGGAGGACTGCTGCAGCCAGATTAGAGCTGGGAGCTTCAAACAGAGCCCGCCTGGCGATGGGCCTGCAGCCCAGGCTTAAAGGGGCCGCTGAAATTAATAAATAGCTACCGTCTAGGTGATTCCCCAGTCCTTACTGCTGGGTGGGGTGGGGGTGGGGGGCCGGTCCATCAGCCCCTTCACCATCTTCCAGTCCAGCAATGGGTGAGCAAGGAGCTGGTGCCTGTCAGAAGGGCTATGTTCAAACAAACAAACAAACAAACAAGAGTTCGCCTATTAAATGACACGCTTGGTTTTAAGTTGCAGGGAAGGGAACTCTAGGCCAGGAAGCCCTTCCAGCTGGTGACCCTGAGCATCCTGCCTGAATTCTCCGTCATTAATGACATGCTTCACCATCCCCAGCCCTCTTGAGCACAGGTGTCAGGCTCAGGAATGGCTTCAGGGGAGGGCTGGCATCCAACTCCAGGGTCTAGGCAACCATGCCATGCATCTCACCTCTCTGAGACTCAGTTTCTCCACACCGGAAGGAGAGGAGACTGGCGCCCAGGACCCGTTCCGGGTCAGGCACTGAGCCAGCCGCTGTCGAGAGCAGGATGACCTGTGTGAGCCCAGGTCTCAGCTCTCGAAGAACATGCTGGAGGGGTCAGCGATGTCGAGCTTGTTAGATGGCTGGCGAGCCCCCCAGGTCTCTTCCTGCTGTAGCCCCTCGCACAGATGGGAGACCCGAGGTTGGCGAGGTGCGCAGGGACTGGCTCGGGGCCACACTGCCAGGAAGCGGCCGAAGAGGGATTAGAACTCAGCTGTCTCGTTCTGCACCCAGAGCTCTTACACCTCCCCGCTCCGTGGACCTGTAACTGATTGCCCTACCGACTGATCAGCGGATTGATTCGCTGATTGACTGATTACCTGTCAGGGCCCCACCTCCCTCCCCCACTGCCGAGTCCAAGCGCCTCCGAAATCCCAACCGAGTTGCGCCCCAAGCCGCGGCGGGGGCGGGGGCG
>NW_006441061.1:4863657-4864207 GCF_000325575.1 Pteropus alecto | reverse complement strand
CCGCAGCCCCCGCGGCGCCGCCGACCGCCCGCCAGTTGCCGGGGAAACGACCTCTCCCCCTCCGGGCCTTCAAAGGAGTCCCCCCTCCCCATGTCATGTCTGTCCCTCCGGGCCCCGTGCCTTCTTGCTCCGGGACCGGCGGGCGGGGGCTGGGGCCCCGGGATTGGAGAGACACGGAGAGACCACCCACAGATGGAGAGACGGCGAGAGGGAGAGAGAAACAGAGACAGAGACGCCCGCGGGCGGGGAGAGACGCAGGCGGCAGAGAGAAGCGACGTGGAGCAGAGACGCGCCCCTCCCCCACCACGGTCCGAGAGACCGAGAGGGGAGACGAGACCGGCGGGGAGGGGGAGGAGGAGGGGCCCCCAAAGGGGACGATCAAGGGCCAGCAAGGGGGCGAGAGTTGCGAGGGGGCGAACTTGTGGAAATAAATATTTATAAATTGAGAGTTCCTAAATTCTTTTTGCATTTTCGTAGTAAATTATTCATCTGCATCTCTCCCTCCTATCTGCTAAGGGAGCGGCCAAAGGGGTGTGTTCCTCCATGCTCC
>NW_006441061.1:4855430-4863447 GCF_000325575.1 Pteropus alecto | reverse complement strand
CTCCTCCTCCTCTGTCCTCCTCCCCTCTCCCCCTCTCCTCCTTCCCCCCACCCCCTCCCTTTCCGGCTCAGGTTTGAGCCGGGCACCAAGGCAGGCGAGGTGGGCCGCCGCCCTGAGGTGACCAGCTGCCATGCTCTCGAATTTCTTCCCTGCCTTCGATAAGAATAATCGCCCAAGTCAGCGTGGCTGGGATTAAAAAAACACTCGTCGCTGGCAGTCTGGCACCCCCAACCGGGACCACAGAAATCTTCCTCCAGAGGACTGGGGACACTGGAGTTGGGGGAAAGGTGGGAGCTGAGCCAGGAGGGGACTGCGGCCCCAGAAGGGTCCCGGGCAGAGGCCACACCGCTTCCCACGAGACCCGGACAAGCGCCTCGGTTTTCCTCTCTGGGATGGGGCCAGGGACTAACTACTCTCTAGGGCCAAACCCTCTCTCGGGTCTGTTTGGGAGTCTGGAAGGTGTCAAGGCCCCTCGGACCAATTCCCACAGCTAACCAGGCACTAAGGAGGAACAGGGTACCAGTCATAAAGGCATGATGTGAGCTCCTAAACTCAGCCCAGGACCCCCAAGGCAGTCATAGCGTGCCAGGCGCAGACCACACCCAGTATCGGTCGGTGGCCCTGGAGCAGAGTGCCTCAGTTTCCTCACTGGCAAACTGGGCCAGTGATGCCTCTCTCCCCTTGACCAAGAACGAGGGCCCTCCCCCTGCAAACTGCTACATGCTGTACACATGTCAGAGTCTAAGCAGCATTTGTTCCCTGCCCCACTGTCAAGTTGTGCCCAACCGCCCCTTGCCCCCACCCCCCACGTAGCCTCCAGATTGTCCAGACCAAATAGCCACAGGAATCAACACGGCGGGGGCGGGGCTCTGGAGCAGAGCCTCCCCTGCCACCACGACCAGCTGAGACCAGCCGAGACCAGCCGGGAAACCAGAGCGAACCTTTGGGGACCCTTCGGGGATCTGAACCCTTTCTCCCCATGCGGTGCTGCAGGTGGAGGGTGGCCTCCGCTCACCTGGCCTTCCCCTTAAGGCTGGGAAAGGAGGCCCTGATGTCGGATTCTGGGTTCAAGTCCGGACTCTGCTGCTGGACCCCTCACCCAGTCCCGCTCCCGTCTCGGGCGAGAGTTCCAAGGCTCCTTTCAGCCCTCACCTGCTTAGGATCCTTATTATTGCTGTCTGAGCCGTAACGGCTACCGGTGCGTTACTTGCTAGGTGCCAGGCGCGGTGCTCTAGGCCTTACGGCTCCTTGCATCCTGGCTCCTTGCATCCGCCTCACGCCCCTCTCATCTAGAGCACAATGACTACTGCCCCGTTTTACAGACGAGGAAGCTGAGGCTCAGCACTGGGGACGTCCCCCGCACCAGGTGACTGGACAGCGGCTAATGGCCATTCTGGCTGAGTCTGGCTCCGGCGATGCAGAGGGGTGACCTCATCCATATCCACATCCTAGGCCATCTCAGAGCCCTCAGAGGGAGGGTGGCTTGTGGGGTCAGAGTTACCCATCCTGCACCAGCTTGGTGACTCCAGCCCTATAGGACCTTCAGACACATCCATCTCTGATCTAAAGACTTCTTTCCGTCTTTCTAGTAAGCTCAGTGAGAAATGTGCTGGGGAAATGACCCCTCTGGATACCTATTTGCCCCTTCTACTTCCTCTGGCCATCGTCACCCTTGCTGGCCTAAAATAGTAATTCAAGCCTTTCATAAATCCCAGGGGGGTTGGGGGGAGGGAGGAAGGAAGGGTAAAGAGGGCCAGGTGGGTGGGCTCTCATCCCTCACCCCTGCTTCCTTCAGGGCTGATCCCTTGGGTAAGATTTATTTTGAGAAAGAATAAGGCACAAAGTTAGAAGGCAAAGATAGGTGTAAAAAAACCTGTTGGAAATGCCCTGTTGTAAATAATTAGGAGCCATTTGGGACGGAGAACTGTGGCTTCCTGCGGTCCTTCCACTTATGTATCTCAGCTCGCCCCGGCCGCCACCCCAGGGGAAAGTGGACAAAAACAAAACTGTGATATAGGGAGGCCCCTCCTAGGATCCTCGCTTTATGAGGTGCATTGCATTCAGTTTTTAAAAAAGTGGGTGAAGAAACTGGGGTTCCGAGACTTAAGGTGATTTGCTCAAGGTCACACTGCCGTGCCCTCCACATACCCGCCCTGAAGCCAGGGGCCTCTCTCACCCCTGGTGGGGTGTTTGCCACTCCCAGAAGGATGTCCCCAAAGTACCAGGCCCTTGTCCCTCCGAGGGGCCCCAAAGCAGGGCTGCCATTTTATAGGGAAATATGCCCATTTCCCTTATAGCTCACTCTCTCCCCCACCCCCACCCTCACGTCTGTGTTACACTGGGTCCTGGGGCCACCACCCAAGTCATGACTCCTCAAAGAGAAACCAAGCCAGGCCGGGCGCTGGTCAGACCTGAGCTGTGACCCCTCCTTTCCTAGAGGAGCGAGCGCTCCCAGGAGTGGGGTGGACGCCTCCACCTCACCGAGGAGACCTGGATACTCAGAACACCCACGCCCGAGCTGGGTCCCACTCTGCGCTTAGAAAGTCCGTGTCGTGTTGGATGGTGTGTGGGGTGGGAGACACAGCGACAGAGCAGACAGAGGCCAACCTGCCTTCCCGCCGGGTCTCAGCCTCTTGGGGTCTGGAAGGTGACAGGCGTGGAGCGGATGGAACTCTCTTTGGAGGTGGGGACATCCCTAGCACCTGCTCAGTTGGTACCAACCCTGTAGGACCTGGAAGCAGGAGCAGGGGAGGCTCAGGTGAGGCTGGGGATAAAGGATGCGGGGTGCTCGGAGGGGAGGGAACTAATGAAGATTTTCAGACCCACCCCGGTGACCCATACACCCCACCTGTGGTGAGAAAGGTAGAGATTTTCATTATCATTGGGGGTGGTGGTGGTGCGGGGGGAGGTAGAGAGATATTTAGAATCTGCAGACTTTCATTCACCAGCCGTTAACCATAGTCATCTCTGGGCAGGGAGTGTTGGGGATGTTTACTTTCTTGCTGGCAGTGTTCAGTGTTGCCTGGATTTATTTATTTATTTTACAAGAAGAGTGTTTCTCTTCCCGCCCCCCCCCCCACAAACACCAGTGAAGTTATCCAAAAAAAAGAAAGAAAATGAAAAAATCAACAAGACCCAATTTCGTAAACACCAAGATGCTCTTGCAAAGAGATGAAGCACATATGAAGACGACGACGGGACAAAGGAAGAGGCCGATGGCTTTGCAGCTGGACAGGCCAAAGAACTGGACCCGATGAGTCCCGAGGAAGCCAAGATGAGTTTCAGAAACTTGCCAAAAGAAAGTTCTTGGGGGTACATTCATGCCCTTGAGAGGAGCCAGTAAAGAAAGTCCGCATGAGGTAGGTGTCCAGTCAGGAACTGGGACTTGGAGCCCAAGAGGACTCAGCCCAGGCTGGGACCATAGCTCAGCTGCTGCTTGCTGGGTAGCTGCAGGCGGTGACTCAGCCTCTCGGAACTCAGTGTTTGCCGTCTGCGCAATGGGTTTGGGAGAGCACCAGCATGAGAACTGGGATCACAGAGTCTAGGTGGGAAGGACACCCTCTCTTTCCACTTCCCCAACTCAGTGTCCCATTTGGAACCCCCTGGGACAGAGAACTCGCCAGGTCCCTGGAATCCACTGGGCTCCATTCGCAGCTATTCTTAAAAGCTCCTAGTGACCCTGGAGCCCGCACCTGCTGGCAGAGAACTGTCAGATTGTTCAGTGCCCTTTGACCGAGCGATTCCATTTTTAGGAATTTATACCACTTGGGTGACGAGAGAAAAGGCACAGGAAATTCATTGCATCGCTGTTTATAATAACAGAATTTGGGAAGCGCTTGGACACCCATTCGGGGACCGATTATATAAATGCAGAGGTGCTGCCCAGAGGAAGAGCAGGGGCTGTGACAAATACCTGCCCGCTTTTCCAAGGAGGAGAAAAGAACAATAAACTTTTATTTGCATTTCAAGAGAAGCACCTCTGATACACACCTGGCTCTAAGCCACCGCCTCACCGCTCCCAGAATAGCCCTGGTAACTGGTTGCCCAAGAAGAGAACTGGGGGTTGGGTAGGCGGGGGAATAATTCTAGCTTTAAGCCCTTTGCTCTTTGACTCAGTTCACTGTGAACGTGTATGCCCTGGAAACAGCCATCCGCCGGCCTTCACCCCACTCGGATGGTGGGTAGGAACTCCCACGGCTCACCCACAACTGGTTCTCCTCTCTTTCCTTCTCAGGACCCGCCACCCTGTGACCAGTGCTGGCCCGTGGGTTCTGGGAGGAAGTGATGCTCTTTTCTCTGCCTCAGTGACCTGGAGATGGAGGCACCCCAAGACGGAGGCAGCTTGGATCCCTGAGTTTTCACATGGAGGGCAATTGCCCTGGTGAATCACCTGGACTCATGGCAGACTGGGTGTAAAACAAAGTTTGGCTGAGTTGAGACACTTCGACGTGAGGCTCATTTGTTACTGCAGCACAACTTAGCCTTGCTAACTGATACACGTTTGGAAAAGTGGTTCAAGAGAAGCCGAGAGACCTTGGACAAGTCTCCTGAATCCTCCAGGCCTCTGTATCCCCGCTGTACAGTGGGGCAAGGAGCCTTTTCTCCTCTGTCTCAGGCCTGTGCTGCTCATGTTCCCAAACCCACAGCCTGAGGAATATCCGCCAGTACTCAGGGGTGCAGGGTGCTGGGCGCTTGCTGGACACCGGCCTGCCGCTGGGCAGGCCTCCTCGGGGGCATCACAGAATCCGCACAGTGGCCCCGGCAGGGAGGCACCATCATTACCCCCATTTCCTCCCGAGGAAATTGAGGCTCCAAGAGATGAGGTCACTTGCCCAGGAGCACCAGCATCTTCGATTCTAAACTGCTCTAATGACAGCTGCCATCTGGTACTTTAATTTACTATAAATGCAACATAATAAAAGAAAGCCCACCGTCGACAACTTGCGAGAACTTAGGATAAGGATTCTTTTCTTTAATTTACCATCTTAACCATTTTTAAGTGTACAGGTAAGTACGTTCACCATCCATCCATTTCCAGAACTCCATCTTAATCCCTTCACCTTCTTCACCTAGGCTCCTAACCTCCCTGCCTCCCATCTGACAATCACCAGTTTGTTCTCTGTCTCTAAGAGTCTGTTTTCATTTTGTTCGTTCATTTATTTTGTTCCTTAGATTCCACATATAAGTAGAAACCACATAGTTTTTGTCTTTCTCTAACTTATTTTACTATGCATAATACCCTCTGGGTCCATTCATGTCGCAAATAGTAAGATTTCATTTTTTTTTTTTAATGGCTGAGTAATATTACATTGTATATATGTACATTTTGTTCATCTCTTTGTCTGTCGATGGACACTTGGGTTGTTTCCACCTTTTGGCCGTTGTGAATAACGCTGCAGTGATGGTGTACATATATCCGAGACTTTGCTTTCAATTCTTTTGGGTTTATAACCCAAAGTAGAATTACTGGGTCGTATGGTAATTCTGTTTAAATCGATGAGGCACCGCCATACTGTTTTCCACAGCATCTGTACCGTTTTACATCCTCGCCAACACTTGTTCTTCTCTGGTCGTCGATAGGAGCCGTTCTCACAGGTGTGAACTATCTTGATTCGCATGTCCCTGATGATCGCGGAAGGAATAAGGATTTTTTAAGGCCATTGGTGAGTCGATAGTGGTGCAACCACCCGGACCTGCTTCCACGGGAGGAAGCAGGGGGCCGGGGTGCTGCCCTTCTCCCGGGGATAGTGTAGCTGCATCTCGAAGTCTTCAACTCCCAAACAGGTGAGCAGGCTGTGCTCCTGGAGCTGTGCTCCACTGAGCAGGGTGCGGTAGAGGCCCCGACCCTGGCTGGGGTCCCACCTTCTCCAGAACTTCAGCCTCTAATGTTGCATCCCCTACTTCCCCTGCTGGGCCTAGAGTTGAGCTGGGCCTTTCCAGCCCCAGCTGACCCTGTGACCTAGAGTCCTCACCCAGACCTAAGACACAGAGCAGAGAGGAGGCAGAACCACAGCAAGGCAAGAGGGACGGGAGGCGGGGGGGGTCACTTGCATGTCCTTTGACCTTTCATGTCCAGACAAGGGCAGATTTGTGTGTGAGACAAAAGCAGGGACTTTGGAGCTAGACAGGCTCAGCCTGACCTCCATTTCTGTCACTTGACAGCTGTGTGACCTAGGATAAGTCACTTCCCCTCCCAGCCCTCACTTTCCTCATCTCTCAAATGGCTGAAATGGTGATTGGCACATAGTGAGCGCTCAGTAAACACTTCCGTAGTTACCAATATTATCATCGTCCTCATTGTCATCAACATCCAGATGTACGGGCCGGTCACATCTATGTCAGACAGTCCATAGGGCCCCGTTGCCAAGAGGAGAAAGTCCACCACACTCTTATGGATGGGTGGGCACTGCCTGGACTGGTCCCTGCTAACACCTCCAGCTTCCTCTTCCCCTCACTCATCACATTCCAGTCACCTGGGCTGCCCTCCTTGCCCTCGCACACCCAGCGGCCTTTCTGCCACAGGCCCTTTGCACGTGCTCTTCATCCTGCCGGAAATGTGCTTCCTCACTCCAGTCACATCCCTTCACTAGTTAACTCCGAAAAGGCTCTGTCTCACCTCAAACATTATGTCTTCAAAGTTCCCCTTGACATCTCCACCCCCTGTCTGCATGAGAACTCTTGGTCCTCACAGCCCTATAAATCCCCCATAGCACCTCTGGGGCTGCTCGCAAAATTACCTGAGGAATGTCAGCCTCCACACGTGAGCTCCGTGAGGCCAGGATCACGCCTGTATTGTCCCCCATTATAGTGCAAGCACCAAGGACGGTGTTGACCCAGATGCTCCCAAGATATTAGTCGCATTGAATCATTAATTTCCAGAATCTCCCCGGTTTTGGAAACTCAGATTCTTTTCAATGAAGACAATCCATTACCTACATAACAAAATACGCGTAACGTTCATACCTCCGTAAGATTTTCCTACTCATTAAATGAACAAATCTGAGAAAACCCTCAGCTACATCCTGTGTCCTAATTTTTCAGCTCAGAAAAATGTGGTCACTGCACTCAGAGCAGCTGCTCGCCATTCCTGCGGCGCCTCCTCACAGCCCAGCCTCAAGCCGCCCCTTCTTCAGAACACACGGGAGGCTTCGGGCTGCTCCGCGGGTCACCCCTTGCTTGGGGATAAATGCCAACCATGAGTAATGGCGGGTCGCAGAGGGAGGTGCAGACGCATTTTCAGCCCCGTCAGCAAAATCCGTGAGAGCCGTGGTGGCCCCTTGCCCAGGGTAGGGCCTGACTCAGCGGGCCCACACACGGCAGCCCCCCAACCAGCTGGGGAGTGAGGATACAGACCCCGAGGGGGCCACGGGGCAGGAGGCCCGGAGATGCTTTGCCACAGCCCATGGTCTCATCGATTCCTGCACCCTCTCGCTTGTCTATTTTAGCAGATCCTTGCCGAGTGACCACCATGTGCCCGACAGGTTTGGGGGTTTGGGGAGGTCGTGGCAGAGCCTAGGGTCTGCCCTCCTGGCAGCAGGAGGAGACCGCTGAGCAAGCAAACCTGCAAACTTGGTAATTCCTTCTCGGGGAGACTCAGGGCTCCACCGCACCGCCAGGCTCATCACCCTTATTCTCTGGGCTTTGGGCCTATGGCTGGCAGGGCTGGCTTTACGGGGATGTCCACTAAAAATGAATTTTCTTGATGGGGTGGAGCAGATAGACTACAGGAGACGGGTCACTGTTACCACTGTTGGTGCTGTGACTGTGGTTGGGTCCGGCCCAGGGAAGGGGACAGACACCCTGGGGCGGCCTGGAGGAAGGGTGGACTGTCCGAAGACGTAGGTGGGTTGAGAGAAGACTTAGGACTTGGAGTCTCTGTCTGGTTGGGCCCGGGTGAATGAGCCCCACTCTCAGTGAGGGCCAGACATCGGAAACTTACTGAGCACCCCACTTTCCAGGTTCTCCTAAGGCTCACATTCCTGTGGGGTAGAAGAGAGCGGACAAACGAAATAAGCAA